>NW_027428428.1:3081481-3389629 GCF_047830755.1 Zonotrichia albicollis | reverse complement strand
ATCTGAGTGGATTTTTGAGAAAACACTTGGCTGACAATGTTTGGAGTAAGTTGGCTTTTTTCCATAAAATTGTTTAATGAAGAGTGTTGTCTTAATTGGCCAATCATGTGAAATGTGTTGATTAATGGACCAGTGAGATCCGCCTGTAGGAAACCAAGATATAAAAGGACTGAAAAAACAGGTGGCTTTTAACCCTTAGCCTTCTGATCTGAGTCTGTGTCATCTCTGATTCAACAGTGACATTCGGGGACCTATGGGGGCTATTGGGGATCCTTTCTGTGCCTTGTTACCCAACAGGAGTTTCCCTAATAAATTTTGCCTGAAGGTCTCACTGTGCCCATGACATGAACCCCTGTGAGTGTCTGGGACATCCCAGCTCTTTGGCAGCCTGGGAACTCCTGGGATGTCACCGTGGAGCCCCCGTGAGTGTCTGTGACAGATCGGTGCCTTTGCAGCCCAAGGTCCCCTGGGATGTGACCATGGAATGGCTGTGACTGCCTCTGACCACACGGCCCCTTGCACTCCCCAGAAATGCCTGGGATGTCTCCATGGAGCCCCTGTCTGTGCCTGTCACATTCCAGCCCTTGAACAGCCTGGAGACTCTTGGAAAGTCCCCATGGAACCTCTCTGAGGGCCTCTGACAAATCTGACCCTTAGCAGGCAACTATCGCCAGGACCCCGTTGCTATGGTCAGTTTCCATGGCAACCATTATCAAGGTGCTGTTGCTATGATCAGTCCCTTGGCAGCTCCATGGAGACCCCATGCCAGGGGTGGTTGCCATGGACACCAGCTCAGGCCTGCAGCCAGAGCCCGTTGCCATGGCAACCATTGGCAGCCCCATCCCCAGGCTCATGGGATCCCAGAACCACAGAATTGGCTGAGCTGGGATGGACCCATCAGGATCCTCCAGTCCAACTGCTGACCCTGCACAGGACACCCCAACAATGCCAGCCTGGGCCTGGGCTGCTGCAGCTCAGAGAGCCCTGGAGCTGGGACCCTTCCCTGGGGAGCCTGGGCAGGGCCCCAGCAGCCTCTGGGCAAAAACCTTTTCCTGACATCCAACCTGAGCCTGCCCCGACTCAGCTGCAGCCGTTCCCTCCACTCCTGTCCCTGGATACCCATGCCGAAGGAGAGGAGGATGCACCAGAAGAAAAGGGCAGCTGGGCTTCATCTTTCCACAGGGAAGAGGAGGGACAGAAATCTCTCGCCCTGCCTCTAGATGCTCCCACAGGGATGTGAGGGCTGATCCCAGAGCCCCAAGGGTCACAGTCAGGGCTGCCCTCAGGGAATGCTCACCTGGTATTGAGGGGCAGTGTGGGAGTACCTGGATCTTGGAGCACCCGGCTGTCCCCCCATGTTTGGAGGTGCCTGAGGAGGGCTGGGACGATGCCAGGGAAATCCTGCAGTGACACCCCCCCTGTCCTGCCCTGGGTGGGCTCAGTCCCAAACCTGACCCTGATCCTGGTCTCAATCTCACTCCATGTTGAGACACACTCCCAGTTCTGTATTTAACCTCATCCCAGTCCCAGACTTGTCTAGCCCCAGACCAAATCCCAACCCCAGCCCTAAAGCCAATCCCATGTCTAGCCTTAACCCCAATCCCAGCTCGAATCTAAATCTCTGCTTCAAGTCCAAGCCCAGCCCCAATTCCAGTCCCTTCCGAAGTCCTCAGCCCCAAACCAAATCCCCGGTTCTGCCCTTCTGTGGCTTTGGAGGTGTCTCTGTCCCTCTGACCCCGATGATGTTTGGGTGGGGTCACAGCAGGGCTGAGAGGGACAGAGACCCCCCCCAGCCTCCCCAGGTGTGAGAAGGTCGGAGAGCCCCCCCAGCCCCGAGCACCCTCAGCGGTAAGAGGGACACAGAGCCTCTGGTCCCCAGCCCTGCACAGGCATTGCCTGAGGCCAGAGGGATGGAGACCCCCTGAGCATCCCCCAGGGCGAGGGGACAGTGACCCCTGAGCATCCCCTGGGTTGAGAGGGACAGAGACTGCCCTGAGCACCCCCTGGCAAAGGGGTGACAGGGAGGGAGACCCCCCAGGCATTCCCTGGGGTGAGAATGATGGAGACGCCCTGGGGAATGGCCTGGGGTGACCAGGACAGGGACATCCCCTGGGGAATGGCATGGGGTGACAGGGACAGGGACAACCCTCCCAAGCCCCTCTCCAGCAGACCCCAGGGCAAGAGGGACAGAGACCCCTTGAGCATCCTCTGGGAACTGGACAAAATTAACTTGGCAAGAATCAAACTTAACTGTGCATAAAATACTTCGATGAATATTTGCTTTTCCCACAAGTCACGTGATGAAAACGCAAACAAATCCCAAATATTAATACACCAACAATAGAAGCAATTCTGTGGCAATTCCAAGTTTCATCGGTTCTTGCACAGCTCCAGCTCAGCTGCTGGCATGTTCTAATAAAAGAAAAGTGTAAATTTGTCACAATACAGATTATTAAATGGAAGGCGAAGCCCTTAGTAGCTGTCACAAAGGTGACAGGGACGAAGAGAATAATGATTCTCACATTTGTCAAAGAACCCAAGCCTGGGAATTCAGGAGTTATTCAGGAATCTACATACTTGAGCTGGGCTTCCTGTAGGACTTTTAGCAGCCTTGGGTTCCTCACCATGGGGTGAATGAACCTTGTCAGTCTCTCTGGTAACATTTGCTCCCTTTCCTCCAGTGATTTTAACAAACTTTTCAAGCAAAGACAGCAAAATATTTTGTGTACATTCTGGGCACACAACAGCCATTTTCCTCATCAGTTCTCCCATAAGTCGCTCAGAGAAAGCTGTGTCCAATTTTCCAAGAGTTCCTCCAGAGAGAACCACAACCTCCTCAGAGGAGGGAGCCATGCTGTTGTCAAAGGCACTTGGGGTCAGATGCCTAAACTCACTGTGGCAAAATAATGTCACAATCTGGTTAAGAAAATTGTTGAAGAGATGCCTCTGCCCCAGTTACAGTGCTAACGAGACCAAATCCAAAATGGAATTTATTGAACAGTAAATGTGAGGTGTAGAGAGAGATGGAAAGAAGGAGAAAAGGAGGAGAGCAAGGGAATGACAGGGACAGAGACCTCCTCGGGAGGGGGCCAGGTGTGACATTGTCCCCTGTGTGTGCGGCCTTTCCAGGGTGGGGGTTTTACACCTGAGCCAGTTTGGGTAAGGGGGGCGGTGTTCACTCCCTGAGCACTGTTTCAGGTGCAATGTAAGATGTAACCAAATGCATGTTTTCAATCCCCAACTTTATCAACTGTTATAAACAGGTGGGGCAGTATTCTTTATCTCTTCCATGACTCAGCCCTGATAACGCCCTCCAGGGAAGATATCTTCTGTGAATGGGCCATTGAGTGACACTGCAGGACTGATAAAATTCCATCATCCCATTGTGGGATGCTCCGCCCAAGGGGAGGAACCAAGCATTCCTACCTGGATATAAGCTGAGGTATGAAAGACCAGGAGCATCTTGCCTACTGGATTCCCAGAGGACAAGAGCTCCATAACCACCACTAGACCTTCAGAGGAAGACCAGACCCTTCTACAGGATCACTGCCTTGACAGAATCATGTTAATCACTCCAACAGGACTGCAGTCACCATTTTATGGGACTGCTGCCACCACCCTGACCAACAGGGTGTCAGGTTATATCCTGACTCTGACAGTTTAAGGCAGTGTTTCTTTCTGTATCATTGCCTTGATCTTCATTTTCTTTTAAATTTTAATTCTGGTTTAGAGGCTTCCAGGTTTACCTTAAAACCAGTGCAAAATTCAATGTACTCATTCCTTGTTTTCCTCCAAAACCAGAATTTCCAATGCCCAAAACTGTGCCAGAAGGAGGAGGAAGCTGTGACAAAAAGGAAGGAGCCCCGGAACACCCAGTCAGGTGAGGAGGAAGTCAGTGCCCCTTTCCCCTTCTCTCCTGCTCCATCTCCCAGCCCAGCACTGCCCCTGGTTGCAGGATAAACCTGGGGTCAATGCCGTCCCGCTGGGAAATCCCTGGAGGGATCTCTTTCCTCTTCCCTCTGGCACGGAGGAAAATCCCATCCTGTCCTTGTCCTTCCTCCCCTAGACAAGGAGCTGAGAATGGAGACCAGGGAGAAAAAATCTCCATGGCAGAACCTCGTGGAAGAGGCCATTTTGAGCAACTCCATGGCATAGGAATACAACATGGAGGAAATACCACGGAGATCCCACAGGAGGAGGGGCTGCAAGCCCAGCCCAGGGTCCTCTGAGGAAGAAAGACCCATCCTGAGCCGGGACGGTGGGAAGAGTTTCAGCCAGAGCTCAGAGCTGGTGGCGCATGAGCAGCTTAATGATGGGGAGAAGTGCTACAAGTGCTTGGGGTGTGGGAAGAGCTCTAGCAGGAGCAACCACCTGATCAGCCACCACATGATCCACACTGGGTAATGGCCCTATGAGTGTGGGGAGTGTGGGAAGGGCTTCAGCTGCAGCTCAGAATTCATCAGGCATCAAAAGATCCACACTGGGGAGAGGCCCTATGAGGGTCCCGAGTGTGGGAAGCAGTTTCACACCAGCTCCAATCTCCTCCAGCACCAGCGGATTCACACGGAGGTGAGGCCATTCCACTGCCCTGAGTGCAGGAAGGGCTTCAACCGCAACTCCAACCTCATGACCCAGCAGCACATCCACACTAGGGAGGGGCCCTACAAGTTTCCCCAGTGTGGGAAGAGCTTCAACCACCGCTCAGCCTTGACCATACACCAGTGGAGGCACCGGTAAGGGAAGCCCCTCGAGTGCAGGAAGAGCTTCATGCACTGCTCCGGCTTCATCCATCATTGGAAGACCACACTGGGAAAAGCCCTGGTGATGCATATGCCCTGTGATCCATGCTGGGAAGACACATGTCCGTTTTCCTGCCCCCATCAATGACATGAGGTAGGACTGAAGCATGTGAGGGCCTGGCCATGGCCCTGTCATTACATTCACTCCCACCTCAGATCATTGCTGGGGCAGGAAAGGGACTCTCCCTGAGGAGAAGGGTGTCTTTTCCAGGCAGGAGGAAATACATTGCTGGGAAGAGCCAGGCAGTTGATGTTGTAGTTTTCCCTGTAAGTCCTTTTTCGTATACCTTCTGTTATCAATATTGTTTCTGTTTGTGTTTGTTCCTTATCTTGTTGCTGTTCCCAATAAATTATTCTTATCCCAGCCCAGGATCTTTGCCTTTCATGCTTTCCATGGGAGGCGGGAGGGCAGCGAGGGCAGCACAGTTTTAGCAGGAGCAGGAAATTGGGGAATCCCATTCCTGAACTCCTGCCCGTGGAAACCGAGCATCCCAGCTGGTCCCAGCCCTGGTGGCCATGGCAACAGCCTTGGGAGCGGGTCCCTGGCTGGGGCTGTGGGAACCTCTTCCCTCTGGTGTCCAGGGACAGGAGTGGAGGGAATGGCTGCAGCTGAGTCGGGGCAGGCTCAGGTTGGATGTCAGGAAAAGGTTTTTGCCCAGAGGCTGCTGGGGCCCTGCCCAGGCTCCCCAGGGAAGGGTCCCAGCTCCAGGGCTCTCTGAGCTGCAGCAGTGTTTGGCCAGCGCTGCCAGGCCCAGGCTGGCATTGTTGGGGTGTCCTGTGCAGGGCCAGCAGTTGGACTGGAGGATCCTGATGGGTCCCTCCCAGCTCAGCCAATTCTGTGGTTCTGGGATCCCATGAGCCTGGGGATGGGGCAGCCAATGGTTGCCATGGCAATGGGCTCTGGCTGCAGGCCTGAGCTGGTGTCCATGGCAACCACCCCTGGCACAGGGTCTCTATGGAGCTGCCAAGGGACTGACCATAGCAACTGGGGGCTGGTGGTGGTTGCCATGGAAACTGACCATAGCAACAGGGGGCTGGGGATGGTTGCCTGCTAAGGATCAGATTGTTCACAGGCCCTCAGAGGGGTTCCATGGGGACTTTCCAAGAGTCTCCAGGCTGTTCAAGGGCTGGAATGTCACAGGCAGGAGAGGGGCTCCATGGAGACGTGCCAGGCATTTCTGGGATGGTAAAGAGCTGTGTGATCAGAGGCAGTCACAGCCATTCCATGGTCACATCCCAGGGGACCTTGGGCTGCAAAGGCACCGATCTGTCACAGGCACTCATGGAGGCTCCATGGTCACATCCTAGGAGTCCCCAGGCTGCCAAAAAGCTGCGATGTCCCAGACACTCACAGGGGTTCCTGTCATGGGCACAGTGGGAGCTTCAGGCAAAGTTTATTAGAGAAGCTCCTGTTGGGTCACAAGGATTCCCAATAGTCCCCATAGATCTCCAAATGTCATTGTTAAATCAGAGATGACTCAGATCAGAAGGCTAAAGGCAAAAAGCCACCCTTTTTTCAATCCTCTTCTTTTATACCTTAGTTTGCTACACATGGACCTCATTGGTCATTTAATCAACACATTTCATATGACTGGCTAATTAAGACAACATTCTTCATTAAACAACTGTGGTGGTTTGACCAAGAAGAAGTGAGAATTCTGAGACGCTGTAGTCAAACCAATGAGTGCTCAAATTTTGATATTAACACCTAGTGTAGCCAGTGGGGTTTGGACACACCTCTGAGAACACACAGGAGTTAAAAGCAGAGCTTCAGCCCTGAGAAGCTCTCTTAGAACTTCGAGAGAAAGAGGTCGGATCGCCCTCCCTCGTCCAGCAGCAGCAGCTGGGCGGGGGAGGGGCAGCCATGTGGTAGGCCTGGGCCTGGACAGAGATGGGGGGTGAGGAGGCCCTTGAGGATGGAAGGGTGGAGGAGCCCCAAGAGACCTCGGGCAGCCACCCCTCCCCCCCCCCCCCCCCCAGGAGAGAGAGAGAGAGAGCCGGCGACAACGAATGTAATAGCAGCCGGCCAGAAAAGAGAAAGAAGGGGGGGGAAGTGCAGCGAAGAAGTGCCGGCCGGAGCAGCAGTGAGTGTGAGAGTGCCAGAGCTCTGAGACAGGCAGAGACTGAAATTTTTAACCCCTTTCTTTCATAATTGAAACCTCGCAAAAATGCTGATCCTCCTCAAAACTATATAAGAAGACAGACAAGAGATGAGATAACAAAGACCCAGCCCGAAAAAAGTACAGAAGACTAGCTGAATGGAGAGAGAAATGATTAGAGTAGCCTTTTAGCTAGACTTTTCTTGTGTAGCCATAAACTGAACCAGTTTTATTCCTGTAACACAGAAACTGCACTTAAAGGGAAGCAGTGTCTCAAAACCAAAAAAATTCATTGTGGGGACCCCTCAGCCCCAGAAAGTTAAAAAAAATAAGAGAAACAGATGTCTCAAAGCAGAAACTGTGCCTTTTTAGAGTAAGACAAAGAATCCTTAAAAAACAACCCTAAAAGCAGCTCTAGTCCATGCACAGTAGTGAGAGCACTAAGCATAAAAAGAAAATGTCACAAGCAGCAAAAAAACTTTCCGGGCGGTGCCGAGTGACATAAAAGCACACGAGGTTTCAGCGTGTTTCCAAAAACAGCCTATAGTGCAAAAAAGACTCTTCTCCTCTTCATAGACTAAAATTTGAGTATTCTAAAATGTAGTGCCAAGCTAAACAGTTAATAATTTAAAAGAATGTATCGGATTGGGAAATTTTTAGTAGTAGAGAAGAAGAAAGTGCTTTTTTGTAAAGTTTTCAATTTTTTTCCCTTATAAGTTTTTCCTTCTTTTCTTATAGTTTAAGTAATAAAGTTTTCTTTATGTTTAACCTAGAGCCTACTTTGCTTATTCCTAGTCACATCTCACAACAAACACCAAAAAGAATATATTCTCATAAGAGCACTAACTCTGTACCAAACCCAAACCATAACAACAACTTTATGGAAAAAACAACCTATTATAAATATTGTCAAGGTGCCAGTTATTGATGTTTGTTTTACATTCAGCCTTTGTGGGGGCTCTCTGGATGTGGGAAACCCTCCTGTAGCAGTTCTGTGCCAGGTAAAAGGAGATGCACAGGACTTTTTTGGTCTTCGGCTTCTTGTTTATTGTTATCTTCTCTAAGGTTTTGCATGCTGTGCATACCAGGCTAAGCACACTAGATAAACACCTCAACATGGCTCTAAAATGTACGGTTTCAAGGTCTTTTAAAGTTGTCTCACCCAATTAACTCTTAAAATGTATATTATTTCTACTTATCTACCAATTACTCATCCCTTGACTGTCCACCTAACCTCTACACTGTGCTTTCCTTGACCAATGACCCTGTGCCACCAACACTGCAGAACATGGAGTAGATGAAGAAGATGAAATGGACTACATCCAAATTCCTCCATCTTGCTTCTTATCTACATCATATTAAAAATCCCAAGACCTAAATTTCTCACCCAAGGCACATGCTATACTACCCTCTAATCTTTTTCAGACTTTGGTAAATTCTAATCTGTCTCAAAGTCTTGGAAGTCCTCTCCATGGGGGATGGTTAAAGGCAGTGTTTCTCTGGGGGTCAGGACCCCTCAGAGCAGACAGAGAAATATTCCCTGTGCCCTAGATTCCCACATATTTACCCTAAAATCCTTTAACCCTTAACTTGCGAAGTTACCAAAAATGTTCCAGGTAAGTAGGATTACAAGGAGAAGAAATAGAGAACAAGAGAAAGACAGAAGATCCATAGAACAACACACACATAGGTATCAACTGCTGGGGTTCCAGCATCACCAGCAGAGAAACCCCAAGAGAAGACAGTATCCAGACCCTGGGCTGCCCTCGTGCCCTGGCTTTTAACCTCCTGGGCCTTCATGGGCCCACCCCTGGGTTGGGACTGCCAGTTGCTTGTCCAATGAGAGCCAGGGTAGACACCAGCTGCTAGTGTGTGATTGATTGATTAACATCTGGGCTAATCAGAGCTGGGTTAGCACAGCTCCTGATGTGTGACTGACAGCTCTGCCAGACCAGGCTGGGGGCGGGGCTCTGTCCCACCACAAACCTGACCCGGCCCTGGCCCCACACGGGCATTCCGAGCATCCCAAGGTGTCTTGGGACATTGTTCTCATGCAGTCTCTGACAGCAACCACGGTGACAGTACGGAACCTCATGGAACCAAGGAACCATGGTGACACTGTGGTGCCTCATGGAATCAAGGAGACCATTGTGAAACTTGGGGGCCCCAAGGAACCAAGGGTCCATGGTGACCTTGTGCAGCCCGTAGTGTCACAGAGGGGCCACTGTGACACAGCGAGGGTGCATGGAGCCGAGGGGCCATGGTGACACATCAGGGCTTTGTGGAACCATGAAGCCATTGTGACATTTCAAGGCCTCATGGGAGCACAGGGCCATTGTGACACTACAGAATCAAGGGGAACATTGTGACACTCCAGGGCCTCATGGAACCAAGGAGACCATTGTGACACTGTGGTGTCCCATGAAACCAAGGGAACATGGAACAGGTCTGGCTGGCTGGGCCTCCTGGGGACCACCTGACAGGTCTGGCTGACCTTGGCATGTCGAGGGCTGCTTCTCATCAACTCCTGAAGCACTGGGGCTCTTGGCTTTCCTTCCTATGGGAGAGAAGTGTCCTTCTCCTCCAGGAGATCATGGCCAAAATTTGAATACCTCCTCCAAATTTCCGTATATGCACAGATTGTTCTCAGATGAAATCTGCCAGGAGAGACAGGTCTGCCTGCCTTGGCCACCCAGGCGCCAACTCTCATCTGCCTTTGAAACCCTGGGACCATGTGCTTTTCTTGCTTAAGGGAAAATAACATCCATCTCGACCAGGTGCTCATGGCCAAAATTGAGAATCTGCCTCCAGAATTCCCAATATCCAAGGATAGCTCCCAGACAAAAGCTGCCAGGACTGACAAATCTGGCAGGCCTTGTCTTCCTGAGGGCTGGCACTCAACTGCCTCTGAAACACTGGGTCTCTGTGCTTTCCTTCCTAATGAAAACTCTTCTTTCTGTCCAGGCACCCACAGCCAAAATTGATGTTCCACCTCCAAAATGCCCTATGTCCAAGGAGAATTCCTAGATGAAAGGTGCCAGGACAGCCAGGTCTGGCTGTGTTGGTCTAAGGGTGGCCACCTCTCATCTTCTTCCAAAACACTTACACTTGGCATTTTTCTTTCCTATTGGTAAAAACCATCCATCCTGACCCGGTGCCCATAGCCAAACCTGGAATTCTACCTCCAAAACTCCGTACATCCAAGGATTGCTCCCAAATGAAAGCCAGACAGGTCTAGCTGCCCTTGCCGCTTGGGAGCTGTCCCTCACCTGCCTCAAAACACTGTGCTTGATGCTTTCCTTCCTATGGAAAAGAACCATCCTTCTTCTCAAGGAGTCCAAGTTCAAAATTGAGATTTCTCCTCTGATATCCAAGGACTCCTCCATGACAAAAGTTGCCATGACAATCAGGCCTGGCTGGCTTGGGAGCCAGGACAGGAGCCACCTGTCTCCTCTTTTGCCTTTGAAACACTTGGGCTCCATGCTTTCCTTCCTATGAAAAAGAACTGTTGTTCTTCTCTACAAAGAAATGGCCAAAATTGGGATTCCACCTCCCAAATTCCCTATATCCAAGGGTTGCTTTCATACAAAAGCAACTAGAACAGAGAGGTCTGGCTGACCTAGGCCTCTGATGGCCGCCTTTCGTTGGCCCCTCAAATATCAGCGTTCCCTGCTTTCCTTCCTATGTAAAAGAACCGTCCTTCTCCTCCGTCCATGTCTGAAGTTGGGATTCCACCTCCAAAGCTCCCTATACCAAGGGTTGCTCCCAGGTAAATCTGTCAATACCATCAAGTCTGGCTGGCCTTGGCCTCTGGTGGCTGCTCCTGCAACACTGGGGTTGGGTTCTTTCCTTGCGAAAGAAGGAAGATCCCTGGGACACTGTGGGGACCTCATGGATCCAAGGGGATCATTGTGGCACCACTGGAGCCCATAGAACCAAGGGGGTCATTGTGGCACCACTGGAGCCCATGGAATCAAGGGGATCATTGTGGCACTACTAGGGCCCATGGAACCAAGGGGCCATGGTGACCCAGCGGGGCTTCATGGAACCCAGAGACCATTATGACTCTGTGGGGCCTGATGGAACCATGGAGACCATTGTGACCCTTCAGGGCCTGGTGTCACCAAAGGGGCATTATGACACCTCAGGGCCTCATGGAAGCAAGGGACCATTGGGACACTGCGGGGCCCCATGGAACCGAAGGAACAGGGAGCAGGTCTGGCTGCAAGTACTGACCCCAGCTGGACTCATGGAACCATCTGCAGGCCCCGGGTGAGATATGAACTCTTTCAGTGCTTCCATCCTCCCTCGAGTGAGAGAAAAGTACAAAGTGCAGGCACATAGAGGAGCAATATTAAGACACCGAGGGCAGCGAAGAGGAAGTTGAGTCCCAGATCGGAGGCATGAGGAGATGTTTATGATCTTGGGGCTGAAATCCTCTTGTAAAGCTATGGAGAAGGATGTAACTGATAGATCAGACTCTCTTTTTCCCTGTATCACATTGAAAAGTACGAGGAAATGACTTGTTCAGCACAAGCCTCCATGCTAAAGTAGCAAATGTCAAAGTAGCTGTGATCCCATGAGAAGTTTGAACATGGAAAAAGGGAAGTGTGATGAGATCCTGTGCCTTCACAGGGAGAAGAAAAAGATGTCCTCAGAGATGAAGATGATTTCAGAAATAGATGAGGAGAACCTTTGCTCTTACACAGCTCATCTTTTAACTAATACCCCATAAGTTGACATGGCCCATAAACACAACTGTAAAAGAGCTTTGAAAAACTGGGAGGGATGTCACAATTGCAGATTTTTCTGGGCAGTTGCTATTCATGGAAATTGAGAGCGACAAGAGAAGTGTCTCTTCTGGAGAAGTCTCCATAGCATGAAAGAGAGACTCCTCTCTTTAAGTGAACTCAAGAAAGACTATTATAGTTGGGATAAACTGACTGAAAATTCTAGGTTTGTCTCTTTATATTGTCAGTAAGAAAGAAAAGGTTGTAGGGAGAGGAGAAGTTTTTTGAAAGATTTGTTCTTATTACTCTTTCTTTTAGTTGCTACTAATGAACTTTTCCTTATACCCTCTGAAAGTTTTGAGCCTGCTTTGCTGTTCTCCTAATCTTATCACACAGGAGGAAATGAGTAAGTATATTCTAGTGAGTGCACTGGTATTTAGCCAACACTGAACCCACAACAATAAATGCTGCATTCTCCAAGAAATCTCAAATTGGTGAACCAAAACCACTACAGAAATATTTCTGATGAACTGCACTAGAGCAGAGGAAAATCAAGGCAGAGCCATGGTTTGTCAGGACTTGCTTGATCCTAATAACCCCTATGGTGCATTTGGAGCTGAGCCGTGGAATCTCAGGGCCTGAGAGGAGATTGCACAAACCTTTCCAGGAGTCAAAGTGAGAAGAAAACCCCCAAGTGTCTCAAATCATGAATGTGTCCCACTGAGGTCCATCCCCTACACAGGCTCCTCATGAACTCCTTGGAGGAGAGAAGTGGAGGCCAGGATGGCACAAAAACTTCTCAGAGATTCAGTGTGGAAAGGAAAATCCAGAGTACCTTAAAAGTCTTGAGTATCTCAAAGTATTATTGAGCCCCATTAAATGTCAGTACAAAGCTCTCAAGGGACTCGTTAAAGCAGATAATTATGGCCATGATTGCAGAAACCTCTCTTAGAGTCTGTATTAAAAGTGAAACACCAAGTACCTTAAAATAACTGAAGTACCTTGAAGCATTAATGAGCCCCACTGAATGTTGTTACTGACAAATCCTCTCCAGGGACTAATTACAGCAGATAATTGGAGGCCATGATTGCACAAAGCTCTCAGAGACATCAAGGCAAAAGTCAAACCCAAAGTCCTTTGAAAAACTCTGTGAGCACTAAGGAGCCTCCAGGGCCATTCCTGAGCAAGGCTCCCCAGGGACTCCTTCCAGCAGATCCTTGAGGCCACTGGGATGTGGGCTAGGGGAGGATGCTGAGGGCAGGACAAGGGGCTGACAGTGCCCAGCCTGGCTGGGGCTGGGGCTGTGCCAGACAAGGTGTCTCCTCACAGCCCTTGGTGGCACAGACCCTGCTGTGCCCCAGGGCACTAAGACTTGGCTTCTCTTTGTCCCCACCTGTCATCACGGCCTCCAGTTCTCTGCTCTGCCTGGGGCCTGGGGACACTTCCTCAGTCGTGTCCCTCAGTGGGACCCATTAAAAGTCCAAGAAACTTTGGAGTTGGATTCTTCCTTGGAGTTCTGGAGAGGTTTCTTCAGCTCCCTCTCAGGAACTGATGTTCAGGGCCTGAGCACAAAGCCCCAGAGGCTCATTAAAGTCCTTGTGTTCTGTCTGTGCTGCTGAGCTGGGCTGGGCTCCTGGCACAGAGGCAGCTCCTGGTAACCAAGAAGAGCTTCAAAAGCACATTTCTCCTGATGAGCAGCTCTTCTGCCAGCCCAGCAGGGCTGGGGCACTGCCTGCAGCCACCCCGGGCACAGCACAGAGGCACAGAGAGCTTCAATCAGGCAGGGCTGGGAAGGTGCTGAGAAGTGCCTGGGGCAGAATCACTGCCAGCCCTTGGCACAGGAACCTCTGGCTGCAGGACAATGCAGCTGCAGCTCCTGGAGCCATCTCCAAAAGCTGGAACATCCCAATGCCTACAGACCGTGTGAGTACATTCTCTGATTGTCTCTTGTGCAGAGCAGCCAGGGGTGCCCAGGGCTGTCCTGCAGAGCAGGGTCCTGCAGCCCAGGGCGCTGTGCTGGGGCAGGGACTCTGCTGCCTGCCAGGGACAGCTCTCAGCCAGCCCTGGCAGCTGCTCCCAGTCTGGGGGGACAAGATTTGGGTGGGAGGAGACACCTGGTGAAGCTTGGAATTTTTCTACTTGTGTAGGGAGGATGCTGCATTGTTCAGAATTGATCCTGCAAGATATTTAACTGCAGAACATTTCCAAGTACATTATACGGGTAACACAGCAAGCCAGGGGCTGCATAAAAGAGGAATTCCTGTTTTTTTAACGTACTGCTCTCCGTTGCCTAGATGGGAAATTGCCCATAGATCTTAATCTCTCAATTCAGGCTGAGAAAAAAACCCTTTTTTTCCGATCTGAATAAACCATGCAGTGACAGAAATCAGCACAGAACCTCTCACAGGCGCCATCAGTGGCGATTTTCCAGCCTCCTCAGGGTTGCTCTGACAGAGCCTGCAGAGCCTGGAGAGCCAGAGCTGCCCCTGGGCAGTGCCTGAGCTGGGAGGGGTCTGCAGGGCAGAGCTGAGCCCCCAGGGCTGGGCTGGGCTCTGGCAGCACTGGCAGGGCCCAGCCCTGGGCACAGGGAAGCAGCTGCTGGCAGGGACAGCTCCAGGCAGCAGAGCCCTGGGCAGGCAGTGGGGGGAAAGTGCCCCCACGCTGTGCTGGGATATTTAAAGTCCTCTCCAAACACAAGTATTCCATGAATGCCTTTCTTACAGATCCACATGACAAGACACAGAAAATGTCCAACAGCAGCTCCATCAGGCACTTCCTCCTGCTGGCACTGGCAGACACGCGGCAGCTGCAGCTCCTGCACTTCTGCCTCTTGCTGGGCATCTCCCTGGCTGCCCTCCTGGGCAACGGCCTCATCATCAGCGCCGTAGCCTGCAGCCACCACCTGCACACGCCCATGTTCTTCTTCCTGCTCAACCTGGCCCTCAGCGACCTGGGCTCCATCTGCACCACTGTCCCCAAAGCCATGCACAATTCCCTCTGGAACACCAGGGACATCTCCTACACTGGATGTGCTGCACAGGTTTTTTTTTTTTGTTTTTTATGCTACGGCAGATTTTTGCCTCTTGACCGTCATGTGCTACGACCGCTATGTGTCCATCTGCAAACCCCTGCACTATGGGACCCTCCTGGGCAGCAGAGCTTGTGCCCACATGGCAGCAGCTGCCTGGGCCAGTGCCTTTCTCAATGCTCTGCTGCTCACAGCCAATACATTTTCCCTGCCTGTGTGCCATGGAAATACCCTGGGCCAGTTCTTCTGTGAGGTGCCTCAGATCCTCAAGATCTCCTGCTCTAAATCCTACCCCAGGGAACTTGGTCTTCTTGTAGTTACTGGTAGTTTATCATTTGGCTGTTTTGTGTTCATTGTTTTCTCCTATGTGCAGATCTTCAGGGCCGTGCTGAGGATCTCCTCTGAGCAGGGACGGCACAAAGCCTTTTCCACCTGCCTCCCTCACCTGGCCGTGGTCTCCCTGTTCATTAGCACTGCAATGTTTTCTTACCTGAAGCCCCCCTCCCTGTCCTCCCCATCCTTGGATCTGGCCCTGTCAGTTCTGTACTCGGTGGTGCCTCCAGCGCTGAACCCCCTCATCTACAGCCTGAGGAACCAGGAGCTCAAGGCTGCAGTGTGGACACTGATGACTGGATGGTTTTGGGAACATTAAACTGCTGGCCTGTGTTTGCAATTCACTTTTAATAAAAGTAATACTTAATACTTCTTCTTGGTTTCATTACAGAGTTTCTTTACCTTTGTTTTACTTTTTTCTTATTGTCACAAAAAAATTTCATTATTTGGGCAATTGGTCATTTTCTTTCTGTCCACCTTCCTTGTGGCCACAGACTGTGTCAATGAGGGGCTGCACTCTTGGTGCCTTTAAATGAAATGATGATCACTCCCAGCAAAGTTTTCTACAGCACACTGCAGAATCTTTTTGCTCATTTGTTGCCTTCTCTGGAGCTGCAGCAGCAATGTCTGTGTGCAGAGCTGGGGCAGATCAGTGCTGGCCCAGCAGCTGTGCCCAGCAGCAGCAGCACTTGGTGTTGCCAGTGCTGCTGCCGTGGCCCTGCCCTGCTGCCCTGGTGGCCCTGGTGTTGCTGCAGGGCCTGAGTGCTCTCGGGGCTGGGCACAGCCCTGAAGGTGGCAGTGCCGGGGCTGCAGCACGGACAGGCCATGGGCACTGCTGGGGCAGCGCTGACGCCTCAGGCCAGGCCCTGGGGGCTCCAGGCTCCTTGCCCAGGCTCACTCAAGAACACAGCCAGGCCAATGCTCAGCACAGAAAACCCCCGTGAGCAGCCCCAGGCTGGCCGTGGGCAGGCTGGGGGCAAACAGCATGGCTGAGGCTCTGCAAGGGCCCTGGGGCAGACGGGAAGGAGCAGCAGAGCAGGGGCTGATCCATCCCCAGTGTGCTGCACAGCCCAGGGCAGCGTCCCAGAGCGTCCTGATGGAGCTGCCAACAACATCCCCCCTCTGCAGCCCTGGCCTCTCCCCCAGTTCACACAGGTGCCCCATCCTTGCAGGCACAGACACGGCAGCACTGGCTCAGCAGCCCCTGTTTGCATTGCACACAGCAGGGGGAGCACCCCCATGCTGTTGGTGTGGGGACATGAACCTGAGGGAGCACAAATGCCATCAGCCCCTGGGGCCAGCAAGGGCTGGTGATGGCAAGGAAATCACTCACGTTTATTGGAACAAACCTTTGAGATCATTAAGTCCAACCTGCACCCTAACCCAACCCTGTCTGCCCTGAGCCTCCTCCAGATTATTTAACCCCAGCTCCCTCAGGTCCTTTTAACCACGCTTCTCTTCCAGACCCCTCCCCAGCCTTGTTGACCTTCTCTGGACACACTCCAGGCCCTCCATGGCCTTCTAACATTGGGGGCGAAGAACTGGATACAGCACTTGAGGTGTGGCCTCACACCTGGCCACAACCTGGCTGGGTGCAGGGGAAGAATCCCTGCCCTGCTCCTGCTGGCCACACCATTCCTGATCCAGCCCAGGAGCCATTGGCCTGCTTGGCCACCTGGGCACACTGCTGGCTCATGTCCAGCCTGCTGTCCATCAGTCCCTGCAGGTCCCTTTCTGCCTGGCTGCTCTCCAGCCACTCTGTCCCCAGCCTGTAGCACCGCAGGGGTTGTTGTAGCCAAAGTGCAGGACCCGGCACTTGGTGTTGTTCAACCTCACCTTGTTGGATTTGGCCCTGGATCCAGCATGTCCAGGGCCCTCTGCAGAGCCCTCCTACCCTCCAGCAGAACAACACTTGCAGCCAATTTGGTCACCACAGTTGTATGAGGCCCTAAAGCATCACAAAGGTTCCTTTTTCCCAGGGGACCCCTTGGTGTCAAAAAGTCCCTTGGATCCTTGAGCTCGGCAGCGTCACAACGGATCCATGATTCCATGAATGCTCACAGTGCAGCAATGCTCTCCTTGGTTCCACAGTGTCCTGATGGCCTCTTGGTTCCAAGGGGCCGCTACGTTGTCCCTGTCAGGGACTCATTGGCCTCTTGGTTCCATGGGGCCCTGCAGTGTCACAATGGCCTCCATGGTTCCACAAGGTTACACAGTGTCACAGTAGTCCCTTGGTTCCATGAGGCCCCAGAGTGCCCCAATGGATTCCCTGGTGGCGCAGTGTCACAATGGACCCCTGCTTACACAAGATCCTGCAGTGTCACAAGGGACCCTTGGTTCCATGGGGCACCAGAGTGTCACAATTTTTCCCTATGTGCTGGTTTTGCAATAATTGACATTTGGTGAGGAGGGAAGAAGTCACCCATAGAAATGATTATTCTGAGAAGAGCTGCTGAGATCTTCCTCTGTGCCTGAAAGCACCAATCAGTGACTGGTTCTGAAGACTGACACCTTGTTAAACCACTAGAAAGCTGGACACATCTCTATGAACACACATGTTAAAAACAAACTAACTGTGGGAAAAATGCTCGCTTCCAGCCTGGGAACAGGTTACAAAGCCGGCTTGGATCCCATCTCAGCCAGGACAGGCCAGGTAGGCCTTGTTGCATGGCTGGGCCCCTTCTCAGGGACCCTGCCAAGCCCTGTCCCAGCAGAGCCGGGTGCCAGCAGCTGCCAGGCCATCTGCCCGTGGTGTGTTCCAGCTGAGATCTCAGCCATTTCCCCCCAGTGTGGCTGCTGCACGAGATCATGTGGCTGAGGCCAGAGGCGGCCTTGTAGCCCACACAGAGAGTGGCCCTTTGCCTGGAATTGAATGCAGCAGGGGCCAGAGACTGGCCATGGAGCTGATCCTGACACAGCCCCCAGGGCAGCCTGAAAATTCCAGCACCGCGATTGCTTTCGCCGCCACACGGCAGGAATCACATGAGCATCTGCAGGCCCTGGGGCAGATATTGACTCTTTCAGTGCATAGATAAGCCTTACAGACCTTCAGTCCTCCCTTGAGTGAAAGAAAATAACAGAGTGAAGACACTCTGTGTTATGATGTAGAGAACATCCTAAGACATGTAGGTCAGTAAGAAGAAGTCAAGCCCCAGATGGAAGGGTTGAGAAAATGCCTCAGTCCTGGGCTGAAATCCTCTTGTAAGGCAATGGAGAAAATATAATTGATACATCAGACTCTTTTTTCCCTGTAACTCATTGAAAGTATGTGGGGATGAAGTGCTCAAATTGTAGATATGAGCAAAGGCATTTATGCTAAAGCAAGCAGATGCTGAATTAGCTGTGATCCCATGAGAAGTTTGAACAGAGAGAGAGAGGAGTGATGAAGACCCTTTGGCCTTAGGAAAAGAGGAAGACCTCTGTTCCCAGAGATGAAGATCATCTCAGAGACAGATAAAGAAATCTTTTGCTCTTTAACAGGTCATCGTTAAATTAATACCCCATAAGTGCACAAAGCCCATAAACACAACTGTGGGAAGGCTGTGAAAAGATGGGAGGGACTCACGATTGCAGAGTCCTGGGCAGCTGCTGGTCATGGAAATTAAAAGCCATGAGAGAACTGTTTTCTTGTGGAGAAGTTTCCCTAAAATGGCAAGAGGGACTCCTCTCCCTAAGTGAACTGAAGAAAGACAATTCTAGACATGATAAATTGACTGAATTGTTTCTGTATGTTATTAGTGGGAAAGGTTGTAGGGGGGAACAGAGGTGTTCTAAAAGTTATATTCGGATTCTTACTATTTTTTCTTTTAGTTACCATTAATAAAGTTTTCTTTATACTCTTCTAAAGTCTTAAGCCTGCTTTGCTTTCCTTCTAATTCTATCTCACAGCAGAAAATGAGTAAGTATATTCTAGTGGGGGCACTGGCATTTCACCAGCACTGAACCCCCCACACCTTAGTTCCACCAGTCCCTGCAGTGTCACAATGGCCCCTTGGTTCCATTGGGCCCAAAGATCTCCCAAGGGTCTCCTTGGTTCCACAGTGTCACAATGGCCCCTGGGTTCAACAAGGCCCTGCAGTGTCACAGTGGCCTCCATGGTTCCACGAGGACCCAGAGTGTCACACTGGACTCCTTGCTTCCATTCAGCCCCGCAGTGTCACAGTGGGGCCTTGGTTCCATGGAGCCTTCAGTACACAGTGTCACTGTGATCCTCTTAGTTCCACGAGGCCCTGCAGTGTCACAATGGCCCCTTCCTGCCTCAGGGCACTGCAGTGTCACAATCATCACAGAATCACAGAATTAACCAGGCTGGAAAAGGCCTTGGAGATCAGCAACTCTAACCTGTGACCCAAACACACCTTGTCACCCAGAACATGGCACTGAGTGCCACATCCAGTATTCCTTAAACACCTCCAGGGACAGTGACTCCACCACCTCCCTGAGCAGCCCATTCCAGTGCCCAATCACCCTTTCTGTAAAGAATATTTCCTCATTTCCAGCCCAAATCTCCCCTGGTTCAACTTATGTCTTTGTCCGCTTGTCTTATTTTTGTTGCCTGGGGAGAAGAGCCTGACCCCCACCTGGCTGCACCCTCCTGTCAGGGAGTTGCAGAAAGTGATGAGGTCTCCCCTGACCCTCCTCTTCTCCAGGATAAACAACCTCAGCTCCCTCAGCCACTCCTCACAGGAGTTGTGTTCCAGGCCCCTCCTCAGCCTTGTTGCCCTTCTCTGGACACGCTCCAGCTCCTCCATTCCTGAATTTGGGGCCCAGAACTGGACACAGCACTCGAAGTGTGCCATCACCAGTGCTGAGTGCAGGGGAAGAATCCCTGCCCTGCTCCTGCTGGCCACACCATTCCTGATCCAGGCCAGGAGCCACTGGCCTGCTTGGCCACCTGGGCACACTGCTGGCTCATGTCCAGCCTGCTGTCCATCAGTCCCTGCAGGTCTCTTTTTGCCTGGCTGCTGTCCAGCCACTCTGTCCCCAGCCTGTAGCACTGCAGGGGTTGTTGTGGCCAAAGTGCAGGACCCGGCACTTGGTGGTTTTCAACCTCACCTTGTTGGATTTGGGCCCTGGATCCAGCCTGTCCAGGTCCCTCTGCAGAGCCCTCCTACCCTGCAGCAGATCCACACTCACACCCAGCTTGGTGTCATCTGCAAATTTGTTGATGCTGGACTCAGTCCCCTCATGCAGATCATCAATGCAGATATTGAAATCCACGCTGGCTGGCTCTGATCCCTCAGCCATCCTGTGGGTGCCCTGTGATGGCACTCAGGGTGATCTGTTCCATAACCTTGCTGGGCACCCAGCTCAGGATGACAGGCCTGGAGTTCCCCAGCTCCTCCTTCCAGCCCTTCTTAGGGATGGGCTCACACTGGCACCTCCAGTGCTCTGGGACCTCCCTGGTGAGCCAGCACTGATGGTGAATGATGGAGAACAGCTTGGGGAGCTCATCCACAGCTCCCTCATCCCCCTAGGATGGATCCCATCCGATCCCATACACCTGTGAACATCTGAGTGGCTCAGCAGGTCACCTACTGCTTCCTCCTGGATTACAGGGGGGCTGTTCTGCTCCCTGTGCCCATCCACCTGTTGCCTTCTGATACAAGGCAGGCGGCCTGGTTTCAGGAAACAGCACGGCGACCCATTTCCCCAGGGTTGCTCGGGCCTAAGAAACACGTGGACACCAATATGGTGGAGGATCAAAGGCCTTTATTCTCTCTTCTCATGGGGTTTTACAGTCTAGGGGGCTTCTACGTCAGGTGGGGGTCTGTCTTTACCATCTATGGTTAGTAGGGGATGGAAAGTTACCTGGGCAAGTGGAAAGTTACCGGAATCCAGTTCGGGGGGCTACATTCCTATGTTAATTTTCTTATCTAAAGGGGCAGGGGTCCTGTCTTCCCGTAACATCACGAGATCTTCCGAACGCCAGGCCCTACCTGCTACATCTCCCCCCCCTTTTTCACAAATGAATGAGGTAGTCATATACTGAAATGAGGTATAAGGTTGCAGTTCGATACCGAAAAGGGGGTTTGGTAAATCTGAATAAGTTTTCGCCAGTCAAGGTTAGGACTTGTGGCTGGCAGTGTTCCCTGGTTGGATTCGTTGCCCGATGAACAGGATGTTGGCCCGTTCCAGGCGGGCCTGAACGAATGAGACCAGCTTGTTCATCAGGCAAGGTCCGAAGGTAACCGCTAGAAGTAGCAATGCCAGTGGACCTATTAGGGTAGAAATCAGAGTGGTTAGCCATGGTGATTGATTGAACCAGGACTCGAACCAGCCCTGTTGGGCTTCCCTGTCCTTCTGCCTCTGAGCCAGTCTGTTTCGGAGTTCTGCCATGGAGTCTCTCACGACTCCTGTGTGGTCTGCATAGAAGCAGCACTCCTCTCTCAAGGCGGCACACAGGCCTCCTTGCTGCATGAACAGGAGATCCAGACCTCGCCTGTTCTGCAAGACCACTTCCGAGGGAGAGGAGACTGACTTCTCCAGGAAGGAGATGGATTTCTCGATCCTTTGCAGGTCCTCATCGATGGTCATTTGCAGCTGGGACAGTCCTTGGTGCTGTGTCGCTAGGGCTGAGACACCCGTTGCCGTTCCTGCTGCTCCTAAACCGAGCAGCATTGCGATAGTTACACCTGTTATTATTTCTCTTTTGTGGAGCCGGCTGGGTTTCTCAAAAAGGTGGTACACCTCTTCGTCTGAGTGGTACAGGACCCTAGGAACAATCAGAACTTGGACACAAAAGTCGTTAGAGTCATCAAATTTGGCAAGAGACACACAGGGACTCACTCCAGATCGCTGGCAAACCCACATCCCAGGTGCGGATGGGACTACCCACTTATTGTTTTTCCTGTTGGGCTTGACAACTTTGGTGCAGACGTTGCCTCTCCGCCTAGCTAGGGTTTCATTGCCAAAGCATCTGCCCTGGCCTGTGACTTGACTCAGGGTGATCCCTTTGCGAGGGGTTTCCCATCTGCACTGGTGAGGGGCATCGGCTGTGGAGTAACTGAAGGGAGTGTTTAAAGCGATTCCTTCATAAAAGGGAGGTTTGACATCGTAGCAAAGCCAGCAGGATTCGGTTAGGTTAGGGTTGGATTCATTCAGGGATATAAAGGATTGGGTCTGAGTACGATCTGGCTGCGCGGTCTATCTGAAAGACTTCCGCATGGCCGGTTGGGACTTTGCTAACTCTAGTGGGTAGGGTTTTAGGGTAGGTTGCATTTTTTCCTTTCGGCACGCTTTTAATCACTTTGTTTGGTCCAACCGCTCGGGGTTCCAACGGTTGGAGCCTGATAATTCGCACATTTACTCTTTCTTTTGACCCTTGAAGGACAACTGTCCACGTTCGGCCTATGGCCCAACTGGGGTGGTGTGGCTGCAAGACTGTTAAAAGCTTCCCTGGAGGAAGACGGGTGTTTTGCAGCCACTGGGTGCCCAGGTGAACTGTAAGAATTTGTCGGGCTCTTGTGGACCCCACCCAGGCCCCGACAGTCTGGCATCTGTAACAATGGTTTCACAGCCCCAGTGCCCACAATATTCCCCTTGGTGTGGTGGAGCCGTTGCTGATAGGTGCCTTGGCTGGGGACAGTTTACTGCCAGGTGGCCTGCCTGGCCACACTTAAGGCATGCCATCACACTGGTTATTGCAGTGTGAACTGCTGCTTGGATGGGAGCCAGGTGCTCTTCCTTTGCAATGTGCCTAATCATGGTTGCTGCATTAGCCTCAGGTGGCAGTGACCTTAAGATGTCCTTGGTGGCTGAGTTACACTGCTGGCGCAGGCAGTCTGCCAGCACGGGACCCTTAGCCTCTGACGGCAACGAAGAGGAGTCCAGTGCTGCCTGAAGTCTGTCCACAAACTGAGTGAAGCTCTCGCTCTCACTCTGTTTGATGGTCGACCATGGGGCTGGAC
Organism: Zonotrichia albicollis; assembly: GCF_047830755.1. Lineage (NCBI taxonomy): Eukaryota > Metazoa > Chordata > Aves > Passeriformes > Passerellidae > Zonotrichia > Zonotrichia albicollis. The sequence goes on along the minus strand of NW_027428428.1, from coordinate 3,366,730 downwards.
TGGCTACTACTTTAGCCGCAGCACGGATGGCTTCCCGGGCAGCACGGGTGGTTGTCATAACCTCATGAGCCCGCAAGCCCTCAGCCTGCGCCTGGGGGGTGATCATAGTGGGGTCTCTGCCCATGAGTCTCTGTATGCTGGAGCCATGCAGTGGATGGTTAGGTCCTGTCACTTGGGCCAGCTCCTTTGTGCATTGATCTTCCCACTCCTGTTTAAAAACTATCATCCCCGCGCCATCAAAAATCATTCTACACGTCTGTTTAATATCAAAAGGCAACATATCATCCCCTCCGAAAACGCCATCAATAAGTGTGGTAACCATGGCAGAATTAATTCCCTTGTCTGCAATCGCTTTGATTATTGCCTGGATTTCCTTTGGGTTTACAGGGGAGTAAGTCCTCTGTTGGTTATCGCCTGTTCCCCTCACGCGGACCGGGAGCACCAGGTTAGCAGACGGGCTCCACTCCGCGCAAAACATCTTTATTTTCCGCCAATCCGTAAGCGGAGTCCGGTCTTTCTCTAATGACCCCTTCACCCATGCGGGAGCCCTGCGACTAGAAACCTTGTATGCCGCTGATCTCCCTCTGTTAAAGCTAGAATCCGAATCCGAACTCCCTGACTCCCCCTCGTCCCAGACCGAGTCAGAGTCAGAGCCGGAAACAGAGTGAGCCCGCTCTTCCGGGCTGCTCTGCCTTTTTCCCGGGCTCTGACCCCGCCCCCTCCTGCGGGGGTCGGGCCGTTCCCTCCCCCTGGGGTCCCCCCGCCTCCTGCTGGGGGAGGGTCTTGCCCTATAAGGACTTAATTTGAATAGAGCGCTTTGATTGGTCTTACGCCGTACCGCGGGGGCCGCCCCTTCTCCCCGCTCTCCCGCACATGCGTTCTGGGTCGCGCTGACTGTATTTCTGCCCCCCGTCTCCTTACTTCCGCCCTCACCATGTGCTTCGGCACTTTTTTCAAACCCATATGGCGGCGGGGAGTCCCTGCCGCTCCCGGCGCCGCTCTCGGCGGGGTCGGCCGTGTTCCGCGCCTCCTCCGCCAACCCCCGCCAGAACGCCCGTGCGTGTCTTTCCCCCCCCGATGGCGACCCCGCTCTCTGGGGGGTTTCCGCCGACCGCGCCCCCCCCGCGAGACCGCCCGGGTCAAGAATCTCCTCAGTCTGTGTCGCCGCACCTACCCCGGGCTGTGGGGGGGCTAGCAAGCAGGTTTGTGCGGCTTTCCAGGCTTCCTGCTCTTGTCGAGCTTTCTGTAAAGCCTGGAGAACTTTGCCCCAGGATTTTAGGGCTTTCCCTGAGCCGGACAACATAGTGTCTTCGGCCAGGACCGTTGTGCAACCATCCCAAACCTCCGGATGGAGGATATCCGTGGGGCTTTCTATAGCCCCCAGCTTAACCAATCTCGGCAATGCGAGAGATAAATCCTTAATTTTACATTCTATCCCAAACTGTGCATGCATATCTGATACGACCTTTGCATAGGATTCCATGTTCCTTGCTGGTCCGGGGATGTCTCCCCCGCTGCAGTCGGGACCCGCCGCTGCAGCCGCTGCTTCCCGTCCAGGCGAATTCCCGTTCCCCGGGCGCTGATCGGCTTCCCGGGTTTTCGGCACCAGAATGTTGCCTTCTGATACAAGGCAGGCGGCCTGGTTTCAGGAAACAGCACGGCAACCCATTTCCCCAGGGTCGCTCGGGCCTAAGAAACACGCGGACACCAATGTGGTGGAGGATCAAAGGCCTTTATTCTCTCTTCCCGTGGGGTTTTATAGTCTAGGGGGCTTCTACGTCAGGTGGGGGTCTGTCTTTACCATCTATGGTTAGTAGGGGATGGAAAGTTACCTGGGCAAGTGGAAAGTTACCGGAATCCGGTTTAGGGGGCTACATTCCTATGTTAATTTTCTTATCTAAGGGGGCAGGGGCCCTGTCTTCCCGTAACATCACGAGATCTTCCGAACGCCAGGCCCTATCTGCTACAGTGGTGTTAGAAGATGATAAAACAGCAAAGAAATTGGGCAAGCTATGGCGTGTAGTACATAACTCATTACTGCAACATGTTTCTGAGCGTAAGGCGGCAGAAACGGCGACACAAGCTCATAAGAAGAATATAGGCTATGGTTGTGAGGACGACCTTCTCGCGCCTTCGGTAAACAAGGTGTTAATACCATTGGATTCACAACAGGGTGGAATGCCGGATCAGGTTACAGGCGCGGCGGGGCCGTCTGCACCTCCTCTGTCAGAGGAGAAGGAGGACGAGCTGGGGGCTAGAGGGAGAGGGGGGCGCGAGCGAAGCCCGCCGCCTCCCCGTAGGGGGAGAGAGCGGAGCCCACTGCCCCCCGGCGGAGAGCGCGAGTGGAGCCCGCTGCCCCCCTGCAGAAACCGAGAACGCGAGCTGAGCCCGCTGCCCCCCCACAGGGAACGCGGACTGAGCGTGCCGCCCCCCCGCCGAGAGCGCGAGCCGAGCCTGCCACCTCCCCCACTCAAACGGCCTGCGCAGAGGCGCCAACAGTGCAGAAGTCTCGCAGAGCCAGGTCATAAACCAGAGCCACTCAGTGACCCGTGGTGGGAGATGGCCAAACAAAGGAGGGAGGCCTGGGCCGCTCTGGCAAGGGAGGCAATGCAAATGGGGGATAATGAGGCAATGGAGGCAGCTACCGCTCTAGCTTGCCCGGTCACATACACGCCACAATATGATGCTCAGGGGAACCATATACAGAATTTGGCAGAGTATACCCCATTAGACTGGAAGTTGTTATCTCAGTTGCGGTCCACAGTCAGCCAGTTTGGGGTGAAAAGCGAACCTGTTAGGCAAATGCTGGATTACCTCTTTAACACGCAAATTTTGTGCCCGAATGATTTAAGGGGAATAGTGCGGCTAATATTCACTCAGCAACAGCAATTGTTGTTTCATGCACATTGGCAGGCTTTAGTTAACGAGTCGGTCGGGACACAGAGAGCTCAGGGGGACCCACTGCAGGGGGTGACGGTGGATGAGTTGATGGGCTTAGGGGCATACCTGCGCACAGAGGTACAGTTGATATCAGGACCAGATAAGCTCAGAGAAGCCATGCGGTTGGTACGTGCGGCCATAGAAAGGGTTAAAGAGCCAGGAGGGCTGCCGGCGTACATGAGCATAAAACAAGGGAGAGAGGAATCATTCGGGAGTTTTATTGACAAAGCAGCCGCGGCTATAGACCGGGCCGGTAAAGCAGAATACATGAAGGGGGCGCTATTGAAGCAGTGTGCTTTACAGAATAGCAATCCGGCCACGCAAAGGGTGCTAGCCACTCTGGGAGCAAATTGGACCATTGAGGAAGCATTAGAACAAATGGCATTACAGCCAGCAGCCTCTCAAGTATTTTTAGTAGATGCAATAAAGGAATTAGGAGTAGGGCTGCAAAAGCAAGCAGAATCTGCTCAAAGCCAAGTGCTAGCCGCTCTTGCTCCTTTCCGAAATGGCTCAATGGCAGTCACGCAGGGAGGCTCAAAGACATACCCCAGATGTTACCGATGCGGCAGTGGGGGACACATGCGCTGAGAATGCAGAGCGACTGGCTGGTGGTGCCAAAACTGCCTATCCAGCTCCCACAACACTACGGCTTGCCGGCGCCGATCGGGAAACGGCACCCAGACACAAGTTGCAGCCGTGACATCAGCACCACCTCTTGTCTGCAGCCAGCAACAGCAGGGAGCCTTGGCTTGGACATATCAGCAGCAGTAGATGTCACATTAATGACAAATTGCCCGGAAAGGATACCAACTGGAGTAAACGGCCCTTTCACGCTACAAGGACAAAAATGTGGAGCCTTATTGCTCGGATGCTCTTCAACATCTATGCTGGGAGTATTTGTATTACCTGGGGTCATAGATGCGGACTATACCGGAGAAATACAAATCATCATGGCTTACACCCCTTATACCCCGATAAAGATAACCAAAGGACAACGCATCACACAATTGATACCATTACCACAGATGACATTGAGTATTCCATCGCTTACTGGATAGAAGCGTGACGGAAAGGGTTTTGGCTCTACTGGTATTACACTCCTGACTGTAAATCTTCAAGAGAGGCCAAAACAAAGAGTTGAAATTACCCATGGACACCAGAGCATAACCCTTTATGGATTATTGGATACGGGAGCAGACACCAGCATCATATCGCCAGACGCATGGCCACAGCATTGGCCCCTGCTCCCATCAACAAACATGCTCACGGGAGTAGGAGGACTTACTTTGGCAAGCAAAACACCACCTCTATCAATGCGGATTGATGGGCAACAAGTGTCTGTTGTGTTTTCAGTCGTTCAGTTGCCCCCTACAGTCTCTTGCCTGATTGGCAGGGATGTTTTAACACAGCTGGGGGTGGTGTTGACCAATCACCACCCTTTGGGGTAATTGCCATTGCTTGGACTTTCCCCATTCCCCTCACCTGGAAAACAGATACACCGGTGATGGTTAAGCAATGGCCCTGGAAAGGGGAGAGTCTTATACATGCCCATGAATTGGTGAAGGAGCAATATGAGCAGGGGCATTTACAACTCTCAACAAGTCCCTTGAACACACCCATTTTTGTGATCAAGAAGAAGTCAGGGAAATACCACCTGCTACACGATCTACGAGCTGTGAATGACCAGATGGAACCGATGGGGGCCTTGCAACCTGGTCTTCCGAACCCAGCCATGATCCCTCAAGATTGGCCACTTTTAATCATCGATTTAAAGGACTGTTTCTTCACTATTGGACTGCATCCCGATGACATGAAGATGTTTGCCTTTACCCTACCAGCAATAAATCGTGGGGAACCAGACAATAGATTTGAGTGGACGACAATTCCACAAGGGATGCGGAACTCGCCCACGTTGTGCCAGCTTTATGTTGACGCTGCATTACAGCCATTACGTCAGCAGTGGCCAGCTACCATAATATATCATTACATGGATAATATTTGGTTCGCGAAGCAACAGCCATTTTCCCCTTTGCAAGTTGACAGCATCAAAGACACTCTTGCAGCAGCCTCACTTGTTATTGCCACAGAGAAAATTCAGACTATGAAACCATGGAAGTTATTGGGATGGACTCTAATGAACCAGTGGTGCCCCAAAAATTGGAACTGCACTTGGACATTAAGACTCTACATGATGTTCAAAAGTTGCTAGGAGACTTACAGTGGCTAAAACCCATAGTGGGAGTACCAAATCACTTGTTGGAGACCCTGCGACCCTTGTTAAAGGGCACTGACCCCACTACCCCTGTATGCCTCACAGAGGAACACCATACCGCCCTACAGCATATCAGTAGTTATGTACAACAAGGGTATGTGTCTCGTTGAGAGCTAGATTGCCCTATTGACCTCACCATTTGGAATAGTCCTTGTCACCTGCTTGGCGCTCTCTCAGTATGAAAACAAAACGTGGGAGATACGGGTATTGGAATGGCTGTCACCACCATTACAACATAAGAGAACAATATTTGCAAAAATTGAACAATTGGCTGCGCTGATCAAAAAAGGCCATCTCAGAATTACTGAAGTGGACGGTTGAGAACCTGCCACCATTAGGATACCCATGAAAAAAGAGACGCTGGACTGGTACCTGGTTAATTCAGTGGACTTACAGGAAGCATTATTGACATCATCTGCAAAGGTGGAGACAAGCAAGTTAGTGCCCAGGGTCCTGCAATGGATGACAGAATGGGACTGGATCACTCAGCCGCTGAGAAGAGAGCGCCCCATTGAAGGAGCTACCACAGCCTTCACAGACGCAGGGAAGAAATCAAGACGTGCTGCTGTCACTTGGCAAAAAAAAAAGACAATGGAGGCATCAATTTCTTATAGCAGACTCTGCAGACAGCCTACAAACCTTAGAATTGTTAGCAGTAGTATGGGCAATGTCCAATCTGCATGAGCCCTTGAATGTGGTCACAGACTCCATGTATGTCGCTGGAGTAGCCAGACGTATAGAAGGAGCAGCAATTAAGGAAGTGAATAACAAACGGCTGTATGAGTTCCTGGTTCAATTAAGGAAAGCTCTCAGGGATAGAAGTGCAGTGTACTCTGTAATCCATATCAGGAGTCATAAGTGGTCTGAACGTCTAGGGGAAGGGAGCGTGCAGATAAATTGGTTACCTTACCCATTGATAACTCTTGTCCTGTTGATAAGCATACATTGGCAAGAGAAGCCCATAGTAGGTACCATCAAAATGTGAAAGGGTTGGCGAGGAGCTTTGATCTGGGCTTGTCAGAAGCCAAGGCCATTGTCAGGGCTTGTCCAATATGCAGTTATCATAATGGGGGAATAGGCCTGGGCTGCGGAGTTAATCCTCGAGGTTTAGAAATGAATGAGAAAAGGCAAATGGATGTCACGCATGTAGCCAGGTTTGGTAGGCTCAAGTATGTGCATGTCACCATAGATACATATAGCCACTACATATGGGCTGCAGCTCATGGAGGAGAGAAAGCAATACATGTGATCAGGCACTTATTGAGCTGCTTTGCTGTCATGGGAGTCCCAAAAGATATCAAAACGGATAATGGTCCAGCTTACACAAGTGCTAGGGTCCAAAAATTTTTGGACCAATGGTCTGTCAAGCATGGGACAGGTATTCCGCACTCCCCCACAGGACAGGCAGTAGTAGAAAGAGCAAATGGTACCCTCAAACAATATATTGACAAACACCAGGATTTAAAGGCCCCACAAGCATGCCTGGCTAAAGTTTTATATGTGATCAATCATTTATGTATTTTTGGGGAGGACGATGGCCCCCCTGCAGTTAAACATCACCCAAGATCAAGTCAGGAAACTGGTAAGGAAACAGAAATCTGGGTGAAGTATAAGAACTCAAGCACAGGGATATGGGAAAAGCCCGCAAAAGTGCTATATTGGGGTCGGGGATATCTTTGTGTTTCCTCACCAACAGGGCCTTTGTGGGTGCCTGCCAAGTGGACTAAACCTGTCTTTGATGCAGCATCTGGTGGACAATCTTACGGAGGGGGACAGGGAGCGTCTGAAGAAGAAGCTGCCGCTGATCTTACGACCCTTATTACTGCAATTGAAGGGACTTTAGAAAGCGGTGGACAGAGCAGTGACACGCCACTACCGGATGGCCAAGGAACTGATTGACACTGACACTGTTGAAGCACTATCGACCTTCCACATAAAAGGACCAGCGAGGGAGCGCTGCCTTGAGTGTTGCAGCCCCTGTTGTGCTGCGTGGGGAGCTCTATATTGTGGGGGTTGTGGTGGAACCTTTTGGTTAGAACAGTCTGGGATCTGGGGCTTATGGTGTAACACCTGCAAGCATGACTACACATGGGGGGAAGACTGGCAGAGGGAACTAAGGAGACAGACGGGGCTAGGTACGACTCTGGCTGTAGATCTTTACTAGTCTCCTGAGCAGAAAATCTTGGCCTACTACCGGTGGGAGGTACAGTGTATTGTGAAAAGAGTTAAAGCTCAAAGTAAGTCATACATAGCTTCTGCTAGGTGTAGACAATTGGTGCCTCTAACACAGCATTCAATTGTAGGACCCATCAAAGGAGATCCTGATCAGGCATTGGACTCCTGCATCAAGGCCCTACAGAGATGGAGATTGCAAAGGTTAGGATCGGTGAGATTAAAGACAGATAAGAAAAGGAAAGCGAGAAAGAAAACAGAAAAATGAGGCTTATTTTTGTTATACTGCTCAGTGCTGTGACGGATGGGGCGGTAGGAGTAACGCGCTTTAATCAGCCAAGAGATAATATATGGATAACGCTTGCTAATTAAACTAACCAATCATCGCTTTGTCTTAGCCTTGGAGGGGTTACTAATCCATTTTGAACATGCTTGGTGGGACTCCCAGTGTGGTCTCCTGGGGAATTTTGCAGTCTGATTGATAATCAAACTCTATGCATGCGCAATATGACAAACATTAATTCATCCACGCCAGGTCACACTGCAAGTCAAACTGATGGTTACCGCCAATGCTTAATAATCTTATCACTTAATACTACCTTGCATTCTCCTCCAGAGGAGTTGGATCTCTTCGGAAGTGCAAACGCCAGTATGACCAACACCTCAAATGGCGAATGGTTCAGTTTTGATCCCTTAGATCCCCAGAATTTACATCGGCCTAGAGACGCATGGGCTACCCTGGATTCATCCCTCAGTTTGGATACAGTGTCTAAACAGATTTACAGCCAATGTAACGGCACTAACATCACGGCACCAATGAAATTACCCACAGGGATATTTTTAATTTGTGGAGACAGAGCTTGGAATAGTATACCAGCCAGGCCACAGGGTGGACCTTGTTATTTGGGAAAATTATCGTTGTTTCACCCCAATGTGTCTTTATTAATGCAATAGAGTCAAAATTCAAGCAGGAAGAGAGGCAGCCTGCATGACTTAGACTGCAGCCAGATAGGAGACCCACGGTTTTGGACTGAGTTAAAACAAGTGATAGTTTCAACTATCTTGCCAGGAGGAGCTGCAAATAAAGCTATGAACTTAGCAAAGCAATTGGGATGCTGGGCCAAGGACAAGTTAAACAAGACATCACAAATTTTAGATATGCTAACCGCACATGAGCAAAGTGTTAACCATGCTGTTTTGCAAAATAGAGCCGCTATAGATTTTTTGCTTTTAGCACAAGGGCATGGATGTGAAGAGTTTGAGGGAATGTGTTGCATGAATTTGTCCGATCACTCTGTATCTATTCATGCTAAGATAAAATATCTACAGTAGGGACTTTACAATTTTAAAGAAGAAGAAGGTCTAGGATCGATGAATGGCTTAAAAGCTTAGGAGTTGGACCGTGGCTGAGAAACCTTGTGACATATGCTATAGGGGTACTGGGTGTGATTTTGATGCTTTTTCTTATTTTGCCTTGTATCTTTAATTGTATTCAAAATATGGTCAGCTGAATGATAGAAAAATCCTGGCAGACTAGCCTCCTTGCCCAAGAACAAAACAGGGGAAGTGTGGAGAGTTTTGTCAAAGAGTGGCTTGAGGAGAGGGGACACAGCCAAATCAATTTGGTTAAGATGTCCTAACTAGAGCAGAGGCCCTTTCAAGAGCAGGGTGTCCTTGTTGACAAAGAAAATGCTGAAGTTATACAAGAACGGGATGTGGAATGCAGAAGTTGCTATTCTTACTAACCACAGGAATGTAGCTAAAGGCTAAATTAGGTGGGGTTTACATGTAGCTGAATAGCCAATCCTGAGCTCAGCTTTTGCAATATGTATGAGGCTCATTAGGCACTGTATTAAGGTTGCCGAATCAATCAATAAATCAGACCTGTTGATGACCATCTGGTGTCCTGGTCTCCTTCCTTCGACAGAGTGACCTCCCCAGCGACCTCACACAGCCCCTGTGAGGTCACTCAGCCATCTGTGATGTCACACTTCCTCCTGTGATGTCAGAGAGCTTACTCTGAGGTGTCATCCTGTGATGTCATGCAGCTCCTGTGTGATGTGGCAGAAGACTCTGTGATGTCACAAAGTCACACTGTGACATCACAGTCAGTTCTGTGATGTCGCAGGCAGTTCTGTGATGTCACTCAGTCACCGAGTGATGTCACAACCCACTCTCTGATGTCACAGAGCCATCCTCTCTGATGGCAGAGTTTGCTCTATGGTGTCACACCCTACTCTATGACACCAGAGTCAGCTCTGTGATGTAACAATCCCTTCAATGATGTCAATAATGTAATGTCACAGCATATATTTTGACATCACAGCCTGCTCTGAGATGTCATACAGCCATGCCATGATGTCACAGCCTGCTCTGTGATGTCACAGAATCCCCTCTATGATGTTGTAGCTGCTCAGTGACCTCTCACAAAAAACTCTGTGATGTCATTGCCCAATCTGTGACCTCACACAGCCCACTCTGTGCTGTCACACAGCTCCTTGCTGACATCACAGCTGCTCTGTGCCTCTGTGACACAGCCACAGAGGTGCTGCTGTGACACAGCCCCCTCTGGGACATCCCACAGCCCCTCCTGCCCGTGCTGAGCCCCTGTGAGCTCGGTCTGTGCCCTGCTGGTGTCCCTGAGGGGCCCTGGTAGTGCCCCAGCCCTGCTGGGCTGTGCACAGGAGCTGCTCCTGGCCAGAGCTGTCTCTCTGCAGCGCTGCCCTTGCCAGGAGCTGCCTCTGGGCCAGGAGCCCGGCCCAGCTCAGCAGCACAGACACAGCACAGGGACTTTAATGAGCCTCTGGGGCTTTGGTGCTCTTTCTGTCTGCCATTGCCAAAGTGCTGCCCAAGTTGGCTCTGGCAGGGCTGTCTTGCAGCTGCTGCCCATCCCTGTGCCCTGTGCAGCCCAGGCTGTCCCACGGTGTCCCTGCCCTGCGCCTCTGTCCCTGCAGGCTGTCGGTATCCCCCGGCTGCCCCACCTGGCTGGGCCCTTCCTTTGCTGACAGCTCTGCCTCCTGCCTGCCTCTGCCTGCCCACACAAAGCTTGGGGCTGATACCAAAAGGGTTAATTAAATCTTTACAGTGCCTGTGGACTTTCAGCAGAGAAACGAGGCAGTCAGGGGCTGCTTTCCCAACAGGAGTGGTTGGAAGAGAAGATGAAGACATCTGACTCAAGAATGCAGTGATAGAAAAATCAAGGACTGAATCTGGGAATTTGTGGTTGGTTTTATGGAAATGGGTAAATTTTAATATACACATAGTGACTGTATATAAGCAATACACTGGTAGAATCACATGTCCACCTAAGCAGTCATCACTCACTGGACCTTAGGCCTGAATAAATGATGCTCTCTTAAACACTAAATTAGTGTTAAGGTGTCTTATTCTGATATTGTGGACATTTGGTGACAGCAGAGGCTGACAGAACCAAGGATCCAGCTGTGACACTTGGAACCTCATGGAACAAAGGGTCCATTGTGATGCAGTGGAACCCCATGGAAGCAAGAGTCCACTGTATCAGAGCAAGGCCTCGTGGAACCCGGGAGACCATTGCTGACAGTATGGAAGTTCATGGAGCCATGGGATCATTGTGAGAGTTTGGGGCTGCATGGAACCAATGGTCCATTGTGCCACTGCAGAACCTTCTGGAGTCAAGGTGGTCATGTTATGCTATGGAACCTCATGGAACAAAGGATCCATGGTGATGCTGTGGAACTCAGATCATTGTTGACAGTGCGAAAGCTCATGGAACCAAGGGTCCATTGTGACACTGCAGAACATTCTGGAATCAAGGGGATTATGTTATGCTATAGAACCTCATGGAACAAAGGATCCATGGTGACACTGTGGAACTCAGATCATTGTTGACAGTGCAAAAGCTCATGGAACCAAGGGTCCATTGTGGCTCTGTAGGGTTTCACAGAACCAAGGAGACCATTTGGACACTGTGGGGCCTCATGGAGCCAAGAGGCCACTGAGACAATGAGGAACCTCATGGAACCAAAGTCTATTGTGATGCAGTGGAACCTCATGGAACCAAAGGTCCATTGTTACACTACGGGGCCCTGTGGATCCAATGGGACCATGGTGACACTGTGGTGCTCCATGGAACCAAGGGGCCATTCTGATTCTGCTTTGACTCATGAAACCAAGGGGCCACTACAGCACTGCAAGGCCTCGCGAACTAAGGCAGCCTTGTGACACTGCAGGTCCCTTTGAACCAGGGGTCCGTTGGGATATTGCAGGGCCTCGTGGAACCACAGAGACCACTATGAGCCTTTGGAACCCATTGTAACGAAGGGGCCATTGTTGCATGGCAGGGCCTCATGGAATCAAGGAACCACAGTGACACTGTGGGGCTCCATGGGACAAAGGAGCCATTCTGGCACTGTGAAACCAAGGAGGCCATTGCTGTGCTACAAGACATCATGGAACCAAGGAGGCCACTGTGACACATGGGCCCTCATGGAACCAAAGGACCATTCTGGCATTGCAGGGCCTCATGGAAACAAGGGCACAATAGTGACATTGTGGGGCTCCAAGGGACCAAGGGGGCATTCTTAAAGTGCAGAACCCAGGAGGCTGTTGTGACACTCTGGGGCATCATGGAATCGAGGATCCATTGTGATGTAGCTCGGCCTTGTGAAACCATGGAGGCCATTTTTACACTTTGAGGCCTTGTGAAACCAAAGGGCCATCGTGGCACTTTGCATCCCCATGGAATCAAGGAGTCAACTGGGACACTATAAGGCCCTGTTGAGCCAAAGGGCAATTGCAGCACTGTGTGGCACCCTGGAACCAATGAGAAAATTGTGACACTACAGAGCCCCATGGAACTCAGGATTCATGGAACAGTGTGGAACTCGTGGAACCAAAGGTCCATTGTGACATTGCAGGGCCTTATGAAATACTGAAGACCATTGTGAAACTTCAAGGCCTCATTGAACCAAGCGGCTCTGTAGAACCAAGGAGAACATTTTGACACTGCAATATACTCCACTGAAAACAATGCAGAGAGAATTATTTTGCCCTGTTTTCTTTTCCAGTTTATAGATTGATATAATAAATGTCCAATTGATATTGATCCGCAGAAGCTTCTAATGAAGTCAGAAAAGATATGAAAGTCAAGACCCTTTATAGATGACAATCAATAACACTTTGTCCCCACCCCCTCCCCACCATTTCCCTCATCCAACCCCTGGCACTAATATGGATCAGGAATGGTGTGGCCAGCAGGAGCAGGGCAGTGATTCTTCCCCTGTGCTCAGCACCGCTTGGGCAGCTCCTTGAATGCTGTGTCCAGTTCTGGGCTCCCCAATATAGGAAGGACATGGAGGGGCTGGAGTGTGTCCAGAGAAGGGCAACAAGGCTGCGGAGGAGTCTGGAACAAAAGTTTTGTGAGGAGTGGCTGAGAGAGCTGGGGTTGTTTATCCTGGAGAAGAGGAGGCTCAGGGGAGACAGGGCAGTATAAGGGCACAGGTTGGACTTGATGATCTTCAAGGTCTTTTCCAACCTTGCTGATTCTGTGATTCTCTTAAACCACCTGTGCAGCAGTTGCAGGAGGAGCCCTGGGCCTCCTTTTCAGAAGCTCCAGCAGCCCAGGTCCCTCAGCTTCTCCTGCCAGCCCCAAAGCCCATCCTGTCAGTCCTGCAGAGCCTCTGCAGCTCCTCCTCACTGCCCAGAACAGGGAGCCCCAGAGCCAGACACAGCAGCCCAGATGTGCCCCCCTGGCCTGGGGTGCCTCTGGAGCAGTACCAGGCACTGCAGGAGCCTGCAGACAATTCCTGCAGCACTTGTAGGATGATCCTGCTGCCCAAGGGACGTTCCCATGGTGCCAAGTCAGGAACTGCAATGGGGAGTGGGGCCAGAGAGGAAAGGGCAAACAGGGATGGGCTGTTTGCAGGGCAGGGAATGGGGGTGGGCAAGACGAAGAAATTTATACCAGGGAAAGAGTAAGGAAAGCAAAGGTGAAGCAAGGGAAATGCTCGGGTCAGTTTGGGGGTGGCTGCCAGGCAGCCCTGGCTCTGAGCAAGAGTCTGCAGTGGCACAGGAAACTCCCAGCTGATGGGAACAAACTTTCTGGCTGACTGCAGAGGCCAGGACAAAGCTGAGTGGTTTCCCTGGTGTCCCCCAGCCCTTGCTGGCCCCAGGGGCTGATGGCATTTGTGCTCCCTCAGCTTCATGTCCCCTACCAACAGCATGGGGGTAATCGTGCCTGCTGTGTGCAATGCCAACGGGCTGCTGAGCCAGTGCTGCCGTGTCTGTGCCTGCAAGGATGGGGCACCTGTGTGAGCTGGGGGAGAGGCCAGGGCTGCAGAGGGGGGATGTTGTTGGCAGCTCCATCAGGACACTCTGGGACGCTGCCCTGGGCTGTGCAGCACACTGGGGATGGATCAGTCCCTGCTCTGCTGCTCCTTCCCATGTGCCCCAGGGCCCTTGCAGAGCCCCAGCCATGCTGTTTGCCCCCAGCCTGCCCACGGCCAGCCTGGGGCTGCTCACGGGGCTTTTCTGTGCTGAGCATTGGCCTGGGCATGTACTTGAGAGAGCCTGGGCAAGGAGCCTGGAGCCCCCAGGGCCTGGCCTGAGGCATCAGCGCTGCCCCAGCAGTGCCCATGGCCTGTCCCTGCTGCAGCCCCGGCACTGCCACCTTCAGGGCTGTGCCCGGCCCCGAGAGCACTCAGGCCCTGCAGCAACACCAGGGCCACCAGGGCAGCGGGGCAGGGCCACGGCAGCAGCACTGGCAACACCAAGTGCTGCTGCTGCTGCTGGGCACAGCTGCTGTGCCAGCACTGATCTGCCCCAGCTCTGCACACAGACATTGCTGCTGCAGCTCCATAATAGGCATCAAAAGGGCATCTTTGCAGAAAACTCTTCTGGGAGACACTTTAGTTTCTTTAAAGCCACCGAGTGTGCGGCCCCTCATTGAAAGAGTCTGTGGTCACAGGGAAGGTGGAGAGAAACAAAATGAGAAATGGCACAAGGAATGACATTTATTTGTGGACAATATGAAAAAAGTATAACAAAGAAGAAGAGCTTCCATAATGAAACTTAGAAGTAGCAAATAAGACTTTTATTACAAGTGATTTGGCGTAATTGGCCAGCAGTTTAATGTTTGTGAATGCATGCAGTCATCAGTCTCCACACTGCAGCCTTGAGCTCCTGGTTCCTCAGGCTGTAGATGAGAGGGTTCAGGGCTGGAGGCACCACCGAGTACAGAACTGACAGGGCCAGATCCAGGGATGGGAAGGACATGGAGGGAGGCTTCAGGTAGGCAAACATTACAGTGCTGATGAACAGGGAGACCACGACCAGGTGAGGGAGACAGGTGGAAAAGGCTTTGTGCCGTCCCTGCTCAGAGGGGATCCTCAGGACAGCACTGAAGATCTGCACATAGGAGAAAACAATGAACACAAAACAACCAAATGCAGAACATATGGACAACACAATAAGTACAAGTTCCTTGAGGTTTGACTGTGAGCAGGAGAGCTTGAGGATCTGGGGCACCTCACAGAAGAACTGGCCCAGGGCATTGCCCTGGCACAGGGGCAGGGAAAATGTATTGGCTGTGTGCATGAGAGCATTGAGAAAGCCACTGGCCCAGGCAGCTGCTGCCATGTGGGCACAAGCTCTGCTGCCCAGGAGGGTCCCGTAGTGCAGGGGTTTGCAGATGGACACGTAGCGGTCGTAGCACATGACGGTCAGGAGGAAAAACTCTGCTGAGATGAAGAACAGAAAAAAAAAGAGCTGAGCAGCACATCCTGTGTAGGAGATGTCCCTGGTGTCCCAGAGGGAATTGTGCATGGCTTTGGGGACAGCGGTACAGATGGAGCCCAGATCAGCGAGGGCCAGGTTGAGCAGGAAGAAGAACATGGGCGTGTGCAGGTGGTGGCCGCAGGCTACGGCGCTGATGATGAGGCCGTTGCCCAGGAGGGCAGCCAGGGAGATGCCCAGCAAGAGGCAGAAGTGCAGGAGCTGCAGCTGCCGCGTGTCTGCCAATGCCAGCAGGAGGAAGTGCCTGATGGAGCTGCTGTTGGACATTTCTGCTGTCCTTGCATGGGGTTCTGTAAGAAAAGTAATCATGGAATAGCTGTGCTTGGAGAGGACTTTAAATATCCCAGCACAGCCTGGGGGCACTTTCCCCCCTCTGCCTGCCCAGGGCTCTGCTGCCTGGAGCTGTCCCTGCCAGCAGCTGCTTCCCTGTGCCCAGGGCTGGGCCCTGCCAGTGCTGCCAGAGCCCAGCCCAGCCCTGGGGGCTCAGCTCTGCCCTGCAGACCCCTCCCAGCTCTGGCACTGCCCAGGGACAGCTCTGGCTCTGCAGGCACCATCAGAGCAACCCAGAGTTGGCTAGAAATGTGACACTGATGCTGCTCCTAAAGGCCCCTGTGCTGATATCTGTCAGTGCCTGGTTTAGCAAGATCTCAGATAATTTTTTTTATTTTTCTCAGCCTGAAATGTGAGATGAATGTCTGTGTGCAGTTTCCATCCCAGCAACCTAGGACAGTAGGACATAAAAGCAGTTTATCCCCTTTTACGCAGCCCCTTCTCTGCTGTGCTCCCTGTATAATCTAATTTCTGCAGTTCAATGCCATGCTGGAAGCACTCCTAAAAAAATGCAGCATCCCTACCACACAAGGAGAACACTTCCAAGCCTTACCAGCTGTCTCCTCCCACCCAGATCTTGTCCCTGAGCACTGGGAGCAGCTGCCAGGGCTGGCTGAGAGCTGTCCCTGGCAGGCAGCAGAGTCCCTGCCCAAGCACAGCGCCCTGGGCTGCAGAACCCTGCTCTGCACGACAGCCCTGGGCACCCCTGGCTGCTCTGCACAAGAGACAATCAGAGAATGTACTCACAGGGTCTGCAGGCATTGGGATGTTCCAGCTTTAGGAGATGGCTCCAGGAGCTGCAGCTGCATTGTCCTGCAGCCAGAGGTTCCTGTGCCAAGGGCTGGCACTGATTGTGCCCCAGCACTTCTCAGCACCTTCCCAGCCCTGACGGATTGAAGCTCTCTGTGCCTCTGTGCTGTGCCCGGGGTGGCTGCAGGCAGTGCCCCAGCCCTGCTGGGCTGGAGAAAAGCTGCTCATTGAGAGAAATGTGCTTTTGAAGCTCTTCTTGGTTACCAGGAGCTGCCTCTGTGCCAGGAGCCCAGCCCAGCTCTTTGGCACAGACACAACACAAGGACTTTATTCAGCCTCTGGAGCTTTGTGCTGAGGGCCTGAACATCAGTCCCTGAGAGGGAGATGAAGAAACCTCTCCAGAACTCCAAGTCAGAATCCAACTCCAAGGTTTCTTGGACTTTTAATGGGTCCCACTGAGGAGCACAAATGAGAAAGTGTCCCCAGGCCCCAGGCAGAGCAGAGAACTGGGGGCAGTGATGACAGGTGGGGACAAAGAGAAGCCAAGTCTTTGTGCCCTGGGGCACAGCAGGGTCTGTGCCACCAAGGGCTGTAAGGAGACACCTTGTCCTGAGGCCCTGGGGCCTCCTGGCACAGCCCCAGCCAGGCTGGGCACTGTCAGCCCCTTGTCCTGCCCTCAGCATCCCCCCCTAGCCCACATCCCAGTGGCCTCAAGGATCTGCTGGAAGGAGTCCCTGGGGAGCCTTGCTCAGGAATGGCCCTGGGAATCCTTAATGCTCCCTGTAGGGAGTGCAGGGTTTTGAAGGGACTTTGGGTTTGGCTTTTGCCTTGGAGTCTCTGAGAGGTTTGTGCAATAATGGCCTCCAATTATCTGCTGTAATTTGTCCCTGGAGAGGCTTTGTCAGTAACAACACTCATTGGGGCTCGTTACTACTTCAGGGTACTTCAGTTATTTTAAAGTAATTGGTGTTTCCCTTTTGATAAAAACTGTGATAAGTTTATGCAATCATGGCCTCAATTCTCTGCTTTAGTGAGTCCTTAGAGAGCTTTGTACTGACACTCAGTAGGGCTCATTAATGGCTTTAGATACTCAAGGTTTTTAATGTACTTTATGGATTTAAGAATACTTTTAGGTACTTTTAAGGTGTTTCCTTCCCACACTGACTATCTGAGAGGTTTTTGTGCTTTCCTGGCCTCCAGTTCTCTCCTCCAAGCAGTCCATAAGGAGCCTGTGTTGGGTATCCTCCCCCTTTCTGTTTTACAGCAAAGATGGAACTGGAAGAATTTTTCAAGACTTTCAAAAAGCATCCAAAACACATGGGAAAATTAACAATACAAGAACCACCACTAAGAGAGTTAAATGTCCTGTTTTAAATAGACATCATCCAACCTTTTAGTCCCTTGGATTGGAAGAGTTTATTAAACCAGTTGTTGTTTTCCACTTGAAGCTTCTTGAGCCCTTCCTTCAATACTTGAATGCTCTTTTGGATTGACTCGCTGTGGCTGGAGAGGTTCATGCAACACATGCCCTCAGAGTCTACACAGCCATGCGCATGTGCCCAGAGTAAAAATTCTATCGCTGTTTTGCACGCTGGCATGTCTGATGGTCTCTATGTCTCAGAGCAGGCCACTCAATGTGAGGGAGGTCGCATTGGTTTGCTTACTTAACAGACACCCAAGATGGTCTAATTGTCCTAAAGCTTTAGTTGCAGCCACCCAAGGCAGTCCAAATTGGGGATGCTACCCATCCAATACCTGGATTGAAGCTTTCAAAGCCATCTCTTTGATATCACCCAATAATTCTCTGGGGATACCTGCTGCTTGATCATCTGGTAGGTTGTGTAGTCCTTCTCCAGCTGGATGGTTGATTCCGCCCTTGTCTCATTATTAGCATAGTCGCTATTAATTGATTTAGTAAACACTTCCATCCCTCTTCCCACAGGGTGTATTCTGTAGGTGAAAACAACATGGTCATAACACATTTTAAATCATAGGGAGTTATGATGTGCTGTAAACATGGCACTCATTAGGCCATTAAAATAAAGTAAGTCCTTCCTATGATCTTTAGCTGCCCTACACAGATCCTTGATTTCCCCTCAAACCAATGGCTGAGAGCTGGGATTCTGCCCCCTTCTTTCATAACATAGGGGGCAATGAGGGGTTTTGAGACTCTTTGCCAGTCTCCTTCCTTAACTGCTTATTTCCGAATCCTTTCCTAGGGACCTTCTGGGGTTGAGGGGAAAGGTGGCTCTGGGGAATCCAAACTGTCTTTCGGGGAGGAAGAATACCTTGGAGGAGAAACATTTGGATTAGAAATAGTGTGACAGTTGGGCTTAGCATCTGTGACCATGGGGTTATATTATTGCTGGAGGGTGAGGCAAAGGGCACTGCCATTTTGTCAGGTGTTGGGGAGGAAGGGCCTTGATTTACGATGGTGGACTTCCAGGGTAGAGTTCTGGAGGCATTGCCCAGGGTGAAAGTGGAATGATTGACAGCAGGGACATGACCCACAGTTGTGGGGATGGAGTCTGGAGGTTCATTCAGGGTGCAAGAGAAGGTTGTGGTAGCAGGAAGTGGAGGAGCCAAGATGGAGAGAGGATGATCCGACTCCCAAGCCACATTCAGGCTCCTTCTATCTTGAGTCTCCAGGGCATGATATTCCAAGACCACGTGGCCATTGCCATCTTGGACCATTGTGGAAGGTCTGAGAAAGGCATGTTTGAGGGGAGGTCCTGAGTTAGGAGTGACCAGCGGATTGAGTTTTTGAGACATTGCTTGCTGGTGAAGGGTCTCAAGGATGGTGTGGAAGATGGGGAGCATGTGGGCTGCAATGGGCTCCCTTTTGTTCAAAAGGTTGTACAGTTTAACTCCCACTGAGTCCTAAAATTCTGTGGTATGGATTTCATCAGCTGAGGCATCTGGAAAATTTTTAATGATCCACCTCATGATTGATTTTAATTTGTTCTTTGAAAATATTTTGTCACGATCTGTTAGAATTAACTTGAAGCATCCATATATGCTCCTTTCTACTTCGGACATCTGGCTGCCCATTTTTCTCCTTCTCCGCCTTAGGGGCAACAGCCACCAGAACACACCAAATAAACAATGGGACTTGGGTGCATATTGTAAAAACACAGTGGCAAAATGGGCAATAAATGTCTTGCATTTCCCCAAACCCACCTGCAATCCTATGCAGGTGAAACCATTTTTGCCTCTGCCCATCCTAGGCTGAGGTCCCTCGAAGCAACAATGAATCCACCAGGCCTGGCACAATCCAAAATCCCAGGGAGCGCTGACCTATCCATCAGCTAACCCCAGCTGACATGACTGACACAGGGAGCCCTGAATGTCATGGTGCCTTTTCGGGTGCCAAATGTCACAATGAGGGTTGCTGCGACAAATCTCTCTGAGTTCCTGATTTCAGTAGGGTGAGGGTGGCAAAAATGAAAAGGAGTGGGTTTGATGGAGTTTCCTAAAAAGAACTTTAATTACAGGGTGAAAAACAATAAACATGGAGAAGTCGAGCACAGTAAGAGGGGCAGTATCCTAAAACCTGAGACAAAGAGGAAGTCACAACATAGACACTTGGGGCTAGAAAACTAGAACAATAACCATATAGAAGAAACAAGTAACCAGTAAACCAATACAGGAGTAGAACCTGGACAACTTAGCATAATAACACTAAAGGCTTATGGGCAAACTCTCAAGCTCACCCTAAGTAAATCAAATGATTCCTAGGACTTGAAACTTACGCCCAGTTCTTCCATGGTAAAATCTGTCTGACTCTGAGTTACAGCTGGGCTAACTCTCACATTGCTGCTTTGCACTGGCCCCTTGGGACCATGCGGCCAAACAGAGCCACAATGCTGTCCTTGGTTCCACAAGGCTCTGCAGTGTCACAATGGCCCCTTCATTTCACAAGGCTCCCAAATGTCACATTGGTCTCCATAGGAAGGAAACCACAGAGCCCCAGTGTTTCAGGAGCTGATGAACGGCAGCCATCAGCGGCCAAGGCAAGCCTGACCTGTCTGTCCTGGCAGGTTTGCTGGGAGGAACCCTTGGATATTTGAAATCACGAATGTGGAGTCCTAATTTAGAACATTGGTGCCTGGAAAAGAGGGATTTTTTTTTCCATACAAAGAAAAGCGCAGAGCCCTTTCCAGTGTTTGGAAAATAGATGAGTGCTGCCACTCAGGAGTCAATGACCAGCCAGACTTGACTGTCCTGGCAACTTTAGTCTGGCAGCAATACTTAAATACGCAGATATTTGGAGGTGGAATACTAATTTTGGGCATGGATGCCTGGAAAAAATGGACAATTCTTTTCCATAAAAAGAAAAGCCCAGAGCTCCAATGTTTCAGGGGCAGATGGGAATGGCCTTCAGCATTCCAAGGTCAGGCAGACCTGTCAGGTGACCCCTGGGAAGCCAAGGCAGCCACACCTATTTCATGTTCCCTTCCTTCCACAGGGCCCTGCAGTGTCACAATGGCTCCTTGCTTCCATAAGGCCCTCAGGTGTCATAACGGTCACTTGATTACACAAGTCCTTAAGGACCTTAATGGTCTCCATGGTTCCACAAGGCCCCACAGTGCCATAATTGTCTATTGGTTCCATGAAGTCCCACTTCGTCCAATGGCCCCTTGGTTCCACTGGGGCCCAGTAGTGCAACAATGATTCCCTTGGTTCCACAACTTCCCATAGTGTCACAATGGCCCCTTCCTTCCATGAGACCCTGCAGGGTCACAATGGTCTCCCTGATTCCATGGGGCCTTGCAATGCCACAATGTTCTCCATGGATCCACAGTGCCCTGCAGGATCACAACGGCCCTTTGGCTCCACAAGGCCCTGAAATGCAGCAACAGCCTCTTGGTTCCACAAAGCCCTGCTGCTTCACACAGGCCCCTTGGGATGGTGAGGCCCAACTGGGCCACATGTTCTTGGTTCCAAGAGAACAGAAAGATATTCTTGGTTCCACGAGGCTCCAGAGAGTCACAGTGGCCCCTGGGATCCATGGTACCCTGCGGGGTCACAATGTTCCTCTTGGTTCCACAAGTCCCTAAGTGTCACCATGGCCCATTGGTTCCACAATGCCCCGCAGTGTCACAATGGTCTCTATAGCAAGGAAACAAGTGAGCCCTAGTGGTGCAGGGGCAGTCACCAGAGAAGCAGTCACCAGAGGCCAAGTTTCGCCCAACCTGTGTCATCCTGGTTTTTTAAGATTTTTTAAGCCTTCTGATGATGACATTCTTGTAGTGAACTTTCTCCCACACTTTCTGTAAATAACTCATTGTTTTGCATTCCTTTATGGAGGAGGAGAGAGTTGAAGGGCTGTTGGTTTGATCAGTGTCATTGGAGAGGTAGCACTGTCACCTTCCAATCCACTGTCACTTTTAGAAAATTATAAATGTTGGAGTCAGAATACAAACTTCACATTTTTTCATCTTGAGAAAAGCGGTGCGCGCTTCTGTTCTTTCCTGTCCTCTAGTGACATCTGGTGACTGCCAAAGTGTACTGCAGCCTAGGCTGAGACAGAGTCCGGATTGTCAGTGAGGTTTTATTGTCTCCCCTCTTTGGTGCTTTGCCTGCTGTTCTTGGGGTAATGGCAACCGCTATGGGTTTCAAGGAGGATTCCCTCATTTTGGATCTCTGGAGGGGCGGTCCTGGAGTGGAAACAGGTTTCTATTTCCTGGAATGATTTTGAGAGATTGTTTCTGTTGGCACGAGAGCGAGGGCTCTTTTCGGACTCTGGGAAGGTGCTCTCCAAGGAGGCGTGGTCTCTCGTGGGGGTCCGCCGCATGGAGGCCCTCTTTGCTGATTGCACCATAGACGTGGGATCGCTGCTGGTGCAGTGGAAAAAGTGTGAGTATCTTTGGCAGGGGTCTGGTTCTTGTACCCCTCGGAGTTCCCAGGGGAGCCCTTCTGTCTCAGATATGGACGAGGGGAAGTTTGAGTTTCTGTGCGATGTGGAGCTCTCTCCCCCGCCCTGGGATGGTGTGCTGAGGTGCGGGTCCAACACAGGGGATGGCGATGGTTCCCCCGGGGTGGATTTGGCTGTGCCAGGCTCCCTTGTGCCGCTCTGCAGTGATGCAGCTCCACGGGCTGCACCTCTCTCAGGATCCCACTCCTCCTCGTTGTTGGGGCGGGGGCCCTGCACCGGTCTCGTCCTGCTGCAGACATCTTTTCATTGAAATCCTTTCATTAGGATTTTTCCTGCTGAAGCTGAGAAGTTTCAGCAACAAAGTGTAAACAATGGTTATCTGCTGCTGTGCAATGCAACAGGTGGATCCGTGATTAGTCTCCTGTGGATGTTTGGATTTACTGACCAGTCACGGCAGAGCTGCTCTTGCTCTCTGATGAGACACAGATCTTTGTTATTCATTCCTTTCGATTCTATTCTTAGCTTAGCCTTCTGAGAAACCTTTTCCTTTCTATAACATTTTAGTAAATTTTTTAATGTAGTATATATATAATAAAATAATAAATCAAGCTTTCTGATCATGGAGTCAACATTCTTGTCTCTCTCTCATCCTGAAAACCCTTGTGACCACCGTCACATCATCCCAGTCCACACCGGGTTTACGGGCCGTGCTGGCACCTGTGCCCACCAAGGCGCCCCCTGCCAGGGCTGTGGCACAACAGGGTGCTGAGGTATTTACCTTTAGTGTGAATGCCAACATGGCCAGCGGGGGGCCGGTGGGTGCCCAGGGCCGTAGCCCCTCACCGTATTTGTGGACACTTTCCTCGTGCCAGGTGACCGTGCATCCAAGGAACCCCAAGCGTTTCTGGCAAGAAGCCAAAACTAAGTCCGATGAGATGTCTGAGCCTGCCTCCTCACGGCATCTGCAGGGTCATGGAGGGGGCTTCTCTGGCTGCAAGGGGAGCAGGGGTGAGTGGTGTTGAGTTGGCTCCCAGTCAATCATCTCCTCTTGTCCCTGTGGGGCTCAAGGACTGGGACATTGCAGGTGTTGTGGCTTTGTCGGAAGGTCCCCAGGCTTTCCCTATGCTCAGGGGTGTTACTCATAACACCCATGAACTGCTCTTGTATAAGCTGGAGAGGGAAGTCCATGATGCGTTTGCTCAGCACGGTTTGGAGTCTGGTGAGGTTATGCAGACTCTCTGGAGGGTTGTTATGCATGTGCTGACACCTCATGACCTCTGTTGTGTAGCACATTCTCTTTTTGACCCTGTGCAGTTTGATGGTTTTGAGACCAAGTGGGCTCGTTTGGCTGCCCACACAGTGGTGCAGAATGCTGCACTGGCGCCGCAGGACCCCAGGCATGTGGATGTCACTGACGTGCTGTTGGGCACAGGGCTTTATGAAAATGCTCAGGGGCAAGTTGGCTTCGATCCCCTTGTGCTTGACCAGTGCCACACGTTGGGCTTTGCAGCGATTGTTTGGACCCTGGAAATGGCTGCTCCGAGGCAGCCGTTTGCGACCATTGTCCAGGGGGTTGATTTGATGAGCCTTTCATGGCATTTGCGGCAAGACTGACTGCATCTGTGGAGAGGCAGGTGCCTGATCCTGTGGCAAGGAGGATTGTGATTGCAGACCTTGCAAGGTGTAATTGCAGTGATGCTTATAGGAGGTTCATAATGGCTCTGCCTGGTTTTCCTACTGTCTCTCAGATGGCGGAGGCCTGTGCAGACATCATCCCCTCGGGTCAGAAGTTCGCTGCCGTGGCTCCCACTGTGCAGCCAGTTTAGGCAGCACCACAGGGCGGGCCACAGCAGGGGACTGCGCAGGCTGGCAAGAAGCAGGGGAAGAAAGCACAGAAGGTCAAATTCCCCATCTTCTTATGTGGTTGGTGTGGTAGGCTGAATCACATGTCCAATATCTGCAAGGCAACTGTTCATGTTAATGGCCAGACTTTACCAGGCTCGGGAAACGTGAAGCGGAGCGCGCAGCAGGAGGGGCGTGTGCAGACACAAGCTTCTCTCCAGACTCCGGAGCTGATGGAGGTCTCCTTTGCCAGCTTGCAGCCAGCACCTGCGGATCAGCAGGTGTGGATGTCTTCACTGCAGCAACAGTTATCTTAGAATCTTGTAAAATACACAAGGTTCCCCTGGATGCCTTTGATCCCTTGGGTGGGGGCATGAGTGCTCTCCTGATGGGGAGATCTAGTACCACCCTTCAGGGCATCATTGTGCACCTGGGGCTCATTGATGCAGATTTCACAAGGCAGATTTGTGCCATGGTCTCCACACCCACCCCCTTCCATCACAATCCCGAAAGGGACGCGACTTGCTCAACTTGTGCCTTTTAAGTCCTCTGTTGGCAGGACAGCTGACCGGTCATGTGGAGCTGGTGGCTCTGGATCCACTGGGCCGCCTCAGGTTCACTGGACTGCTGACCTGACCAAGGACCGTCCCGAGATGCTGTGTACCCTGCCTGTTCCTGGTGCGACACCATCGGAGATCCACCTCCGTGGGCTTCTCGACTGACATCATGGTTCTCTCCCTTGCTGCCTGGCCCCCAGAGTGGCCCCTGGATCAGGTGGGGATGTCTGTTGTGGGTCTGGGGGGGACGGCACAATGCTACTTGAGCCAGTGGCCCCTGCTGGTCACGAATCCGGAGGAACAGACGGCCTGGGTCAGGCCTCATGTTACTTCAACTCCTCCCAACCTCTGGGGGAGGGATGCTCTGTCTGTCTGGGGGGTGCACATCAGGATGGGTTTTTGATGTGGGCCACTGCACTGAAGGGTGCAGAGTGTCCTAGGCCTCCTATTTGGTGGCTGGTGGACAAACCTGTCTGGGAGAAGCAGTGGCCCCTCCCTCAAGATAAATTGGTCGCACTTCAGAACCTGGTGCAGGAGCAGTTGGACCAGGGTGAATCCAGCAGGGGGGCTTTGTACAAACCATGAACCAAACAGGGCTGCTGCAGAACATGCCTCGAGCTGCTTTAATTTTCAGCATCAGTCTCATTACATGGTTATGACAATGGGAAGATGCCAGCAGCTCACATCCCAGGCAGCAGACCACGAACTTAATGTTACAATTTACTTGGTAAGTTCCTTGACCAATCAAACAAAGCAAAAGCACATTGACAGTACTTCTATCCAATCACCATAAGCACATATGCCTTTGGTTAAAACAATGCTTTCTTATTTCGAATACAATACCTGCTTGTAAGCCTTAAAACACAATGCACAGAGCTCCATTATTAAGCTTTAATCTTGCTAATATCCGGCTAGATAAACTTTCTGTAGCTTAGAGAGCTATTCTGGACAAGCGTTAACACACAGACCATTGTTCTATTTGCCCTTGCTTTTCTACATTTTAAATAATTTTTCTGCTGACCTATCTCATGACTGCTGCATAGCTCTGCTCACAGTTCTGCTGTCTCTGAGGCCTGCATCTTGCAGCTTTCCCAAAATCCTCTAATTTTGTGGATTCCCACACAGGGTCATCTGGAGCCTTCTACCGGTCTCTGGAACACTCCTGTCTTCTGCATCAAAAAGAAATCTGGGAAATTGAGGTTGTTTCAAGACCTCTGAAAGGTTAATGCTGTAATGGAAAGCATGGGAACATTGCAGGCGGGCATGCCATCGCCTACCATGCTTCCTGCAGACTGGCCGGTCCTCATTGTGGATCTGAAGGATTGTTTCTTTATGATTCCTTTGCATCCCGATGACAGACTGAAGTTTGCCTTCTCAGTGCCAGCGATTAATGAGGCTGAGCCTGCACAGAGATATCAATGGAGGACATTGCCCCAGGGTATGCGCAATTCTCCTGCCTTGTGTGGAGTTCGCAAGCAGTTTCCTGATGCACGTCTGTATCATTATATGGATGACATTTTGGTGGCCGCGTCCACCCAGGATCGACTGCAGAGGATTCAGCCTCGGTTGCTGGATGCTTTGCATGCTCATGGACTGCAGGTGGCTCCAAAAAAGGTTGAACAACAACCACCTTGGAAGTACTTGGGGGTCAAAATTCTAGAATGGACAATCCGTCACCAGGAGGTGCAATTTGTGCATTCTGTGAAGACACTGAATGATGCTCAGAAATTGGTAGGTGTCATCACTTGCTTATGTCCGTACTTGGGGCTAACCGATGCACAGCTGTCTCCTCTGTATGATTTGTTGAAAGGAGACTCTGATCTAAAGTCACCTCCCACACTGACCCCTGAGGCGTGTAAGGCGTTGGAGGTGGTTCAGCAAGCTGTTTCTGCTGCCAAGGTTATCGCATTGATCCCTCCGTTGATGTCACTGTGTTCATCACCACTCCAGATTCGCATCCCACAGGCATCATTGGCAAATGGAATGACAAATGGTCCAATTCCTTGCACATTTTGGAATGGGTTTTCCTGCCCCATCAGCAGCAGAGGACAGCAACTGCTTTGTTTGAGCTGATTGCTCGCTTGATAATCAAATGCTGGCAATGGTGTTTGCAATTGATGAGTGCGGATCCTGCAAAGATCATACTCCCAGTGCAAAGGGAGGATTTTGACTGGAGCTTTGCAAACAGTGTGTCCCTGCAGAGTGCTCTGGAAAACTTTTCAGGGCAGATCATTTATCATCTGCCCAGTCATAGGCCACTGCCTATGGCAAAATTCACACAAATCTCTTTGCGGCCCAAAAATAGCCAGGAACCTGTGCAAGGACCCGCCGTCTTCACTGACGGTTCAGGGAAAACAGGAAAGGCCATTGTTACCTGGAGGGATAGATCTGAGTGGCAGGTTCTGGAAGGCCATGAGGATGGGTCAGCCCAATTGGTTGTAACTGAGGGCTGCTGCCATGGCATTTGGGAAACTTTCCCAGGAACCTTTTAACTTGGTCATGGATTCTGCCTACGTGGCCGATACCGCACAGAGGTTGGGTCATTCCGTTTTGAAGGAGGTCAGTAATCCTGCCTTGTTTCATTTACTGAAGACTTTGTGGTGTGCCATTCAGGCCCGGGTTCATCCATTCTATGTTCTGCATGTGTGGAGTCACACCAATTTGCCTGGCTTTATAGTGGAAGGTAACATGAGGGCTGACAAGTTGGCTAACCCAGCGTGGGTAGCGCCTCAGCCTCATACACTCATGCAGGCCAAGGCATCCCATGAGATTTTCCACCAAAACACACAAACCTTGCAGAAGCAGTTTCAGCTGATGCCAACTGAAGCTCATGACATTGTTGAGTCATGTGATGACTGCCACGCACTTGCTCCGCCTTTGCTGGCAGGGGTAAACCCCAGAGCCCTTCAGGCCTTGGAATTTTGGCAGACCGATGTCACCCAGATGGACGAGTTTGGCTGGCTCAAGTATGTGCATGTCACAGTGGACATGTTCTCCTCTGCGATGTGGGCTTTGGCTCACATCGGGTGAAGGCCCGTGATGTCCTCGCCCACTGGAGGCAGGCCTTTGCCGTTCTGGGCATACCTTCTATAGTAGGAGTCCTAGTAAAATATATGTATTGTATAAGTGGCCTTGCCCTGATCTTAGTTGTTCTAAATGTGCTGTAGCTGTGATATGAATGTCCTTAATTGGGCGGCAGCTGTGGCTAATGAAGACAACTGAGATAAAAGGGGGTGGGTTGGCCAGTCAGGGAGAGTCTTGGAGGAGCCCTGATGAAGAAGCAGGAACAACACTGCTGTGAAGAGCTGCTTGTGAGTAAAACCACCTAGAAGTTATGGGACTCTAGAACTATGATAACAACAATATGAATATGACAAGTAGTGACCCCGACGTAATAGAAGATAGGACAGCTGAGAACTGTGGCAGCCTGAGAGCTGGGACTCTAGAAATGCAATAACAACATCTTCTGCTGTGAAAACCGACAATGGTCCTGCTTACGCATTGCAAAAGGTGCGGCAGTTCCTGCAGTTGTGGGGTGTCTCGCACAAGTTTTGTATCCCTCATTCTCCAACTGGTCAAGCTATTGTAGAACGCGCTCATGGTACTCTGACGTGGGTTCTTCAAAAACAAAAATGGGGAATGCAGGGTGAAACTTTGCACAGTTGGTTGGCAAAAGCTTTGTGCACAATCAATCATCTCACTGTGCCGCAGAACTCAAATAACCCTGTCATTTTGAATCAGCATCTCTTGTTGCAGGCTGCGGATGAGGCACATCAGCCTTGAGTGAAGGTTCAGGTGCAGAATTTAGTCACCAAACAGTGGGAAGGTCCCTATGACCTTATCGCTTTGGGGCATGGGTATGCTTGTGTATCCACACATACTGGGGTACGCTGGGTACCTTTGAAATGTGTTCACTCTGACCTGCGACTGCAGAGACAGAATCCAGCTGATGAGCAAGATGGAAACCGTGACCAACCTGAAAGGCATCAAGCGGATGAATCATTGAGTGATGACTAAGATGCAGATGATGAGAGTGATCACTCTGATGATTCCTCCGCAAGTGGACCCTGAACATTGTTCATGTTTTCTTTTTCATATTGTTCAATTACTTTTCTCTTTTTCTTTTTTAAACGGAAAAGGGTGAGATGTCACCCTGTTTTTTTAAGATTTTCTAAGCCTTCTGATGTTGACATTCTTGTGGTGAACTTTCTCACACACTTTCTGTAAATAACTCATTGTTTTGCATTCCTTTCTGGAGGAGGAGAGAGTTGATGGACTGTTGGTTTGTCCAGTGTCATTGGAGAGGTGGGACTGTGACCCTCCAATCCACTGCCACTTTTGGATAACTGTAAATGTTGGAGTCAGAAAATAAACTTCCCCTTTTCTCTTCACCTGGTGAACAACGATGTGAGCTTGTGTTCTTTCGTGTCCTAGAGTGACACTCCTGGGCCAGCAACTCCCTCTGAGTGGGGCCTCTCCCAGCCGGGAACTCTCCCGTTTGCTGCACTCGGGGATCCTGAACAACGACGGAGCCTGGGCCGATCCCCCCACTCCTCCAGGCTCAACCCTTTGCCCCCTGGGGAGATGCCAAAGGATCCACAGTGAGCATTTCCTGCCCTCAGGGGAATTTCTCACAGGTGTCTTGCACTGACTCTTTGTGTCTGTGTGCACACAGGAGTGCTTGTGCTGGGGAAATGTGGCAGAAATGCTGCTCTCTGAGGGGTTGGAGTGCCTTGGACTGCTGAGTAAGTCAGTGCTATAAGTGACGTTAAGTCATAAGTGGCAAGCTAAGTTAAATGTTCCGAAGAGTTGTTCTTTTGCTAAGTTGTTAAATTTAATATAAATTATAAACTAAATTGAATAATTTTTAGTGTTATTCCACTATTACATCATTAAGTCATTGATTATAAGTTAGGTTAAATAGTGTTAAGTGCTGTTCTTTTGCTAAATGCTGAAGTCTAAGGTATCAGTTAAGTCCTGTTAAGCTTTTAGGCCATATTCCTTTTATCCTTGCTCTCACTGTCCTTGTGTCTCACACACACACAGAGGGACAGTTCTGGGTTAATTTCTGGTTTGATTGCCTGGATTCTGTTTGGCTTTGTTGTTGCTTTGTTTCCCTGGTGTGCCTGAAGTGCCCCGTTGGGAGCAGAGTGACTCTTGCCTAGGAATTTTGTGCTGCTGTCCCTTAATATTAAATCTGGATTTTACTGATCCCTTGCTGGGGATTTTTCCAGCACTCTCAAGCCCTCGTTGGTACCAGGGTGAAGGAGCCCTGGCCCAGGCTCTGGCCCTGGGGAACATGGGGACACTTCCGGGGGGTGCCTGTCCCCCTGTGCCACCCCCAGGGCCCCGGCCCTCATCCCTGTGTCAGGGTCTGGGGTCGATCTCGTGGAACATCCTCTGGGGGAGGCTGTGGGGCCGGGGGCGGGGGGACCCGGGGGGACAGGGGACCCTGCTGTGCACGAGCAGGGTTGGACTGCTCTGGGGGGTACTGTGAGGGGGGTGGGGCAGAGTGACCTCCCCAGTGACCTCACACAGCCCCTGTGATGTCACATTGCACCTGTGATGTCACACAGCCATCTCTGTGATGTCACGGTCCCCTGGTATGCCACATAGCTCTTTTGCGATGTCACACAGCCATCTGTGATATCACACAGCCCCTCTGATGTCACTGAGCTCCCTGTGATGCCACAGCCCCCTATGATGCCTCACAGCCCTTTTGCAATGTCACACAGCCATCTGTGATGTCACAGCCCACTCTGGGACATCACGCAGTGCCCTTGTGATGTCACAGAGCCAACTACGGGATGTTACCCTGGAATGTCATGGAGCTGCTCTGTGATGTCACAGAAGACTCTGCAATGGCAGAAATTCATGATGTTATGGCACAGTCTGTTCTGTGAGGTCACAGCCTGCTCTGTGATGTTACACAGTCCCCCAGTGATGCCACAACCTACTCTCTGATGTCACAGAGCCACCCTCTACGATGGCAGGGTCTGCTCTGTGGCCCCTCATCCTACCCTATGATCTCACAGACGGCTGTGTGATGTCACAACCCCTCAGTGATGTCACAAAACCCCCTCTGTGATGTCATACTGACACTCTTTAATGTCTCAGCACACACAATTTGACTTCACAGCCAGCTCTATGATGGCATCCAGCCATGCCATGATGTCACAGACTGCTTTGTGATGCCACAGAATCCCCTCTATGATGGTGTAGCTGCTCAGTGACTTCACACAACAAACTCTGTGATGTCATAGCCCTACCTGTGACCTCACACAACCCACTCTGCTGGTCTTGGCCTCTTGGGGGCCACCTCTCATCTGCTTTCAAAACACTGGGGACCTGTGCTTTTCTTCTCATGCCAAAAAGCATCTCTGAAGTCCAGGCATCCATGGCCAAATTTGAGAATCAGCCTCCAAAATTCCTTATATCCAAGGATAGCTCCCAGACAAAAGCTGCCTGGACTGTCCAGGTTCTCTTGGTTTCCTGAGAGCCAGCTCTCATCTGCCTTTGAAACACTGAGGCTCTGTACTTTCCTTCCTATGGAAAAGAACTGTCCTTCTTGTCCTGATGCCCATAGAAAAAAGTGGGGTTCGGCCTCCCAAATTCTTTCTATCCAAGGATTCCTCCCTGACCACAGGTCTGGCTGGCCTTGGTCTCCTTGGGGCTGCCTCTAATCAGCCATTGAAACACTGGGGCTCTGCCCTTTCCTTCCTATGAGAACTGTCATTCAAGTCCAGGAACCCATGGCTGAAATGGAATTCCACCCCCAAAACTCCCCATATATCCAAAGGCTGCTTTCAGACAAAAGCTGCAAGGACAGACAGGTCTGGCTGGCCTTGGCCTCTGTTGACTGCCTCTCATCTGCCTTCAAACCCCGGGGCTCTGTGGTTTCCTTGCTATGAAAAAGAACTGTCCCTCTTGTCCAGGCACCCATGGCCTCTAGCATATGAGCACTCTATAGGGACACAAGAGCCCTGTGCTCACTGGGGTGGAGACTGAGGACAGCAGAGGAGCCCTGAGAGGGACTGAAGGGTGCTTTCAGAGATGGTGGATCCTTTTGACATAGTAGAGAACAGCCAGAGAAAGAATAAATAAATTCCATAGGCAGCTGGGGAGGCCCAGACTGGAAGCAAAGAGAAAGGAATTTCCCTGCCAGAACAGGGCTGTGGTATGTCCCCCAGCAGGAGCCTGGAGCAGCCCAAGGCTTTGTGTGGGCAGGCAGAGGCAGGCAGGAGGCAGAGCTGTCAGCAAAGGAAGGGGCCAGGCAAGTGGGGCAGCCGGGGGATGCCGACAGCAGGGACAGAGGCGCAGGTTTGCTCAGGATCAGAGACACCTTTCCCCTGCTTGCCCCAACTTGTCATCACTGCCACCAGTTCTCTCCTCCACCTGAACCTGGGGACACTTTATCAGTCTTGTGCCTCACCTGGATCTACTGAAAGTACAAGAAACTTCAGTGTTTCAATCTCACTTTGAGGCCTTCAGAAGTCTTTGAGCCCACTCTGAGGCACTGATGAGTGATGCAAAGAGCACCAAAGCCCCAGAGGGTCATTAAAGTCCCTGTGCCATGTCTGTGCTGCTGAGCTGGGCCGGGCTCCTGGCCCAGAGGCAGCTCCTGGCAAGGGCAGCGCTGCAGAGAGACAGCTCTGGCCAGGAGCAGCTCCTGTGCACAGCCCAGCAGGGCTGGGGCACTGCCAGGGCCCCTCAGGGACACCAGCAGGGCACAGACCGAGCTCACAGGGGCTCAGCACTGGCAGGGGCTGTGGGGTGTCCCGGAGGGGGCTGTGTCACAGCAGCACCTCTGTGGCTGTGTCATAGAGGCACAGAGCAGCTGGAATGTCAGCAAGGGGATGTGTGACATTCTAGAGTGGGCTGTGATATCACAGGTGGCAGTGTGACATCATAGGGGGCTGTGTGGTGCAACAGGGACATTGTGACATCACGGGGGGGGGCTGTCAAATCACAGAGATGGCTGTACGACATCATAAAGAGCCATGTGATATCACAGGGGCTGTGTGACATCACAGGGGCTGTGTGAGGTCACTGGGGAGGTCACTGTGCCCCGGCCCCCCTCACAGTTCCCCCCAGAGCAGTCCAACCCTGCTCATGCACAGCGGGGTCCCCTGTCCCCCCAGGGTCCCCCTGCCCCTGGCCCCACAGCCTCCCCCAGAGGATGTTCCACGAGATCGACCCCAGAGCCTGACATGGGACGGGGGGCCGGGGCCCTGGAGGTGTCACAGGGGGACAGGCACCCCCCGGCAGCATCCCTGTATCCCCCAGGGCCAGAGCCTGGGCCAGGGCTCCTTCACCCTGCTACCAACGAGGGCTTGAGAGCGCTGAAAAAATCCCCAGCAAGGGATCAGCAAAAACCACATTTAATATTAAGGGACAGCAGCACAAAGTTCCTTGGCAGGAGTCACTCTGCTCCTGACTGGATACTTCAGACACTCCAAGGAAACAAAGCAACAACAAAACCAAACCAAATCAAGGCAATCAAACCAGAAATGAACCAAGAACTGTCCCTCTGTGTGTGTGTGTGACAAAAGGACAGTGAGAGCAAGGATAAAAGGAATACGGCTTAAAAGCTTAACAGAGCTCAAAATTAACAGGAGTTAACTTACACCTTAAACTTAACTGGTACCTTCAACTTGATGATTTAGCAAAAGCACAGGGCTTAAAGTATTTAACCTAACCTATAACATATGACAATTTAGCAATTTAAAAGAGGAATAACAGCAATATTTAACTTAGCTTATAATTTATATTAAACACAACATCTTAGAAAAAGAGTAACTCTTAGAAACATTTAACTTTGCTGAGACCTCATGTTTTACCTTTCCTAAAGGCCTGAATGACTCAGCAGTCCAAGGCACTCCAACCCCTCAGAGAGCAGCATTTCATCCACATTTCCCCAGCACAGGCACTCTTGTGTGCACACAGACACAAACAGTCAGCGCCAGGCACCTGGGAGAAATTCCCCTGAGGGCAGGAAATGCTCCCTGCTGATCCTCTGGCATCTCCCCAGCAAAGGGCAAAGGGTTGAGCCTGGAGGAGTGGGGGGATCAGCCAAGGCTCCGTCGTTGTTGGGGATCCCCGAGTGCAGCAAACGGGAGAGTTCCCGGCTGGGAGAGGCCCCACTCAGAGGGAGTCGCTGGCCCAGGAGAGCTCCAAGGGCTCCTTTTGGAGCGCTGTGTGCAGGGCCCCAAGAGAGGGGCTTCAGTCCCAGCAATGGCTCATCCTGGCTGCACTTGGCACCAACAGCTTTCTTTGGCAGTGTGAGAACAGGGATGTTGTGCCACTGAGAGAACAAAAACAGTTCCCAGGGCTGCTCCTAAAGGAACCAGAAGCTGGTTGGGCAGCAGCAGTGCCTGGAGCAGACAGTGTTTGTGATGAGCTGCAGAGGAGCTGAGCCCAGGGGCTGTTGGCCAAGGCCGAGCCCCAAGGAGCATTTCTCAGCTGGCAGGGTGGCCTGAGAAGGGGAGGGGGGAATGCAGCAGCACAGGGCCATGGAACCAAGGGACCACTGTGACACTGTGGGGCCCTGTGAGACCAAGGGACCATTGTGACACTGTGGGGCCTCATGGAATCATGGAGAGCACTGTGATATTGCTGGACCTCACAGAACCAAGGGGATTATACTGACGTTGTGTGACTCCATGGAATGTAGGGATCATTGTGATACTGAAAGACCCCATCAAACCAAGGGTCCATTGTGACACCGTGGGCCTTCATGGAATTGTGGAGAGCATTATGGCACTTTGAGGTTTCATGGAACCAAGGGGCCATTGTGACACTGTGAGACCCCATGGGTCCAAAGCTCCATTGTGATGTTGCAAAGACTCATGGAACCATGGAGGCACCATTAAGAGGCTTCATGGTCTCATGGAACCAAGGGGCCATTATGACACTGAGGGGACTCATGGAGTAATGGAGACCATTGTGACACTGTGAGGCCTCATGGAACCAGCAAGACCATTGTGACCCTGGGGGTCCCCAAAGAACCAAGAGGACCATTGCGATACTGTGGGGCCTCGTGAAACCAAGAGGCCATTGTGACCCTGCAGGCCTGCATGGAACCAAAGCTGCAGGGTGACACAGAGGGACCTCCTGTCATCAAAGGTCCATTGTGACACTGTGGAGCCAAAGGAGACCATTGTGATACCGCAAACCCCCAGGGTCCAAAGGTCCATTGTGACATTGCAGGGCTAATGGAACAGAAGAGTCACATGACATTGTCGGGCCTGGAGAAACATGGAGACCATTGTGACACTACGGAGCCTCATGCAATCATTGGGAACCATTGTGACACTGCAGGACCTTCTGGAACATAGAGACCCTTGTGACACTGCTGGACACCATGGAATCAAAGCATCATTAGGACACTGCAGGGCCCCTCGGAACCGAGGGGACCATGGTGATACCGCAAGGCCTCATAAAAGCAAGGGAAGAAGGAACGGGTCTGGCTGGTTTGGCCTCCCTTTGATTCCCTGACTGGTCCAGCTGACTTTGGCATGTTGGGGGTCTCTTCCTATCTGCTGCTGAAACACTGGGGCTCTGTGCTTTCCTTCCTATGGAAAAGATCTGTCATCCTCCTCCAGGCACCACTGGCCAGAATTGGGATTTCACCTTCAAATTTCCTTATATCCAGGGATTGTTCCCTTAGGAATATTGCCAGGACAAGACTGGCTGGCAATGGTTTCATGGGGCTCACTTCCCCTCTATCCACAAAACATTGGGCAAGGTTTTCTGCTTTCCTTCTCATGCAAAAGAACTGTTCTGCTTCTCCAGGTGCCCATGGCCAAGACTGGGGTTCCACTTTCAAAATTTCCTATATCCAAAGACCGCTCCCAGACAAAATCTGCCATTCCTGACAAGTCTGGCTGGCCTTGGCCCAGTGAGGCTCACACCTGCCTTCCAAACACAGGGGCTCTGTGCTTCGCTTCCTATGAAAAAGAACTGCCCTTCTAGTCCAGGTGCACATGGCCAGAATTGGGATTTCACCTCCAACATTGCCTGTTGTGACAGACTGGAGGAGATTGTTGGCTCAAAACATTTCATGTGTGGGGGAGGAAGGGGCAGGTCCAGCCTTGCCCTGCCCTTGAACCCCTTGTCCTGCCCTTGAACCCCAGTCCCCCCAGATCCTCTATCCCAGCCCAGCAGTGTCTGCCAGTCCCTGGCACAGCACAGGCAATGCTCCACAGCCACCTCTGCAGCCCCAGCCCAGCTCCTGAGGGACCAAATGACACCAAGTCCCACCTGGGGGAAGGGCCCAGGGAGACCAAGGGGTATTGAAGGCTGACCACAAGGCAAGCACACATCTTGACCCTGCCTCCTCTTGGAATTTCTATCTGAACACTGCTGGAATCCAGGAGTTGGTAGCTTTGTGTGTGCTTCTCTGTATCTTTTTGTCTTTCTTTCTGTGTCTTCTTCTCTTTCTGTGCTCCTGCAAATTTTGATTAACATTCAATTGAACAGGCTTAGAGTTTGTGAAGTTGGATGGGTGAAGTCAATGCTTTGAGAAGTGCTTTTTGTTGATTGAAAGTCTGTCATGGTTTGACATGGGAAAAATTCTCAAAAGTAATACAAAACTTTTTGTGTAACTGACAATCTATTGAACCACTAAGATACTGAACACGCCTCTGTGAAGCACAAATGTTAAAGATGAAAAAACCCAGGGACCTCCTCTTTCTTTTCCAGCCAACAAAGTAGCAGCGGGCCCTGGCCCCTGTGACGGTGTTCACAGGGGGCTTAGGATGAGGGAAGAGACGAGGATCTGACTCCATGTTTCAGGAGGTTTGATTTATTATTTTATGATATACATTATATTAAAACTATACTAAAAGAATAGAAGAAAGGATTTCATCAGAAGGCTAGCTAAGAATAGAAAAAGAAAGAATGATAACAAAGGCTTGTGGCTCGGACTCTCTGTCCAAGACAGCTCACTGTGATTGGTCATTTATTAGAAACAACCAACATGGGCCGATCAAAGATCCACTTGTTGCGTTCCACAGCAGCAGATAAGCATTGTTTACATTTTGTTCCTGAGGTCTCTGAACTTCTCAGGAGGAAAAATCTTAAGGAAAGGATTTTTCATAAAAGATGTCTGTGACAGGCCTTGGCCCCCTTCTCAACCGAACCAAACCAAACCAAACCAAACCAAACCAAACCAAACCAAACCAAACCAAACCAAACCAAACCAAGCAACCCTGCCATGGGCTGAGCCCCTTCCCCCCTCCCCAGGACCCCCTTCCCACCAGCCCCATTCTAACCAAACCAAACCCCAACAACTACCAAACAGGAAAACAAAAGAGGCTACAAAACCCCAACCAGAAAAAAGCCAGCAACAGCTATTAAAATCTTACCATCAAGTCCCCTCCACCCAACACAACTCACACCAAAAACACCTACAACCTACAACCCACACAAAATAACCTTGAAACTAAAATTAAAGACAATAAAAAATCCTAAAACCAGCCATAAAACCAATTTTAACACAACCCAACCACAGTTTCTACTTCAAATTACAGGTGGGCAAGGTGTTAATCCTTTCAAAACTTCAATCCCCCCTCAAGTAAAAGAAAAAAACAAAATATAAGCATATAAAAAGACCCAGAAAACCATCTGCCCATAACGTCAGTAAAGAAGTTATATCCTAAATAAAAAAGAAGAAAAAAATACCTTAATCTAAAAACTAAAATCCTCTAACAAACTATGAAAAAAACCTTCTTTTTCTTTATAACACATAAAACTATTAAAAAATTTCAAAATAATGTCACAGAAATACCTCCACGTTAAAATAACAAATGTTAAAATGACTGTAATTTCATAAAATATTAAAGAGGGAAAAAAAAGAAATCCAGAATCCCCAAATGAAGATCTCTATTCTCAGAGATAAAAATAATTTTAAAAGTAAAAAAATAAAAATTTTTACCTTTAAATAACTCATCTTTAAAACAACACTCCATAAGTCAACACGCTCCATCAATAAGCTGTAAAAAAGTTTGTAGTGATAAAAAAAACTTCACAATAACAAAGATCCCCAGAAAACTGTTATCCATGAAAAAAATAAGACCCAAAATCACCTATTTTTTCCTCATATAAAAAAATTACTTAATCTTAACAAGAAAAACTTCTCTCTCAAAGTAATACAATAAGAAGACTATTCTAGAAATAGTAAACTAACTAGAAATTGTAAGTTTAGTTTCTTTACATTGTCAGTAAAAAGAAAATGTTGCAAAGAAAGAAAAATTGCAACGAAGAGTTTATTTTAATTCTTACTGCCTTTTTTCTGTAGGCTGCTTTTAGAGAAATTTTCTTTATACACTAAGTCTACTTGACCTTTTTCATAGTCCTATCTCACAACAAAACAAATGCATAAATAATTAACCAACACGAAAACCCACCACACTGATCAATACATTAATAAGAAATCTCAAGAATAGAAAAAAACTTAAACTAACAAACCAAAACCACTGCAATGTCATAAACATTTTGCCAAAGTTTCTCTGATTTTCTACAGTTCCCACTAAAGGCTGTTTGTTTTTTTTTGAGGTCCTGATGTTGTCCGATTGATAAAGGACGCAAAACTCGGATAAGTTTTGTGCGGTGCTCTATTGAAGGGCCCGGGGGCCTGCAGACTAGCGTCCCCAAATCAGAGCCCCAAAATTCACACATGGGTGTTCTCCTTTTATATACATGCAATTCATAACAAAGTCTCCAAAAACAGTGCCCCTTTGCCAAGTGACAGACCCTTATAATACATTCCTTAGTTCACAAGCAAAATCATAAATCTTCTGCTTTTCCTATTGTATGCTGCCCCCAAACCAGTTAGTCTTCTTTTACTCTCCTACCCTGGTTTAAATGTTTATTAAGTTCCTAAGACTACCTGCTAAGTTACCCACATATAATATCAACAGCTACAAAACTATTTTTAACAAACCAATTCACACACACAACTCATAACTAAACTATAATAAAACATTTTACTAAATTTCATTTCTTTTTCCAACACTGACAATCCCTTGTTGGTATTTCTCCAGTGCATCCAACTCAGAGGACACAAAATAATTGTAATTCCTTTTAAATGTCTCATTGAGAGAGTCATCTGGGGGATGGGAGTCAGGGCTTGTCTGTCCTGCTTGCCACAGCCCAGGCAGGGCTTTCCCAGCCACATTCCACACTCCATTGCCCAGCTGGAGCCGCTGCTGCCTCTGAGTTGTGCTGCCCCAGCCCCAGGGACGCTCTCCTTGTCTGCCCATTCCCCCACGGTCTCTGGGCAGGGATGGCCTCAGTGGGGGCTGCTGACATTCTCAGCACCTTGGAAGCTGCTGCTGAATTTTCCTGCTCCAGAGGCTTGTTCAGCCTTCAGCTCTTCAGTGCAGGAATTCAGTGTCCCATGGCTAACTAACATTCAGAACACCTGAACAAGCCAAAACTCTGAGGATCATTTGATTTTAATTTTCAAATCGTTTGTGGTAATTAGACAGATCTCAGTAGTATATCTGCAGTGAATGCAATATATTTAAAAAGACAGTGAGAAAGGATTTTTCAGGTCCTGTTTAGTTTTTTTTTCCTGTTAATTCATTGATATGTGCAGTCTCCAATTGACATTGAAACCAAGTACCTGCTCATGCAGTTTGAATGGATATGAAAATCAAGACCCTCCCTGACTGACAATTAATCAGACTCTGTCCCTACCCCCACCCCACCATTTCCCCATCCAAGAGTGGTGACACTCAGAGGCACAGAAAGGTTTCTTGCCAACAAACACAAGTTGAACATTAGAACAGTTAAATAATCATTTCAGAGCTTTCCCTCAGCTCTCTGTGATGTCTCAGTAGCTTCTGACATGTCCACCATCCCCCAGGGATTTCTGTACAGGAAGAGTTTTAGACAAAGACATAGAAAAGGTAATTCTAGGATACTTATAAATTTAATTAGGGTTTTGAGTAATGTGATATTTATTTCAATTTCAGAAATATTGAGGAACATCCTGAAGTTCAAAGCATGAACCCAGTCAGTTGCGAGGCACTCAAATGACCAGAAAGCATCTGGAGGAGGAAATCTGAGAGAAATGGAAGGGAAATAGATCCAGCTGGTCAAGTGAAGAGATGTCCTTCGACATGGCCATTTATCCAGGAGACCTGGAAACATCAGAAAGAAGGAGTGTCATGAAATATTAGACTGAATATTGATGGCAAAGGCAGAGGGGAAGATCAGTATTTCTTCTCCTGCCATCACTAAAAGGATCCAATAGATCCAGGAAATTCCTGTTCCTGGCTGGAAAAAATTGCCATTTCTTAAAAGTATTTAAGTGACCTAGATAATAAAAATATGCTTGTATATTATGAAACCAATGGTGCTAAAAGCTGTGCCCCTTTCCAGGCAGACATCAGATGTGTGTCCATGAACAGGCAGTGCCACTTGTGCCCTGAGGTGTGCCCCATGGCCTCCCTACTGGGCAGCCTCTGCCAGCTCCAGCAGAGCCCCTGGCACCTGTGGGGCTGCACAGACAGCCCTGCCCCAGGCTCTGCCAGCCTCTGGGCCAGCAGAGAGGCAGC
This sequence comes from Zonotrichia albicollis, assembly GCF_047830755.1. NCBI lineage: Eukaryota > Metazoa > Chordata > Aves > Passeriformes > Passerellidae > Zonotrichia > Zonotrichia albicollis. The sequence goes on along the minus strand of NW_027428428.1, from coordinate 3,326,650 downwards.
CAGGGCTGGCCATGGCCAGGAACAGGCCCTGAGCCCTGCAGGAGGATGGAGCTGGGCCACAGCCAAACTCAGCCCAGGCCAAAGCTGGGCTCAGCAGCCACGGCTGCCAACACATGAGGACAGAGGCTGGCACTGACAAATGTCCTGGGCCCCTTCCTGCTCTGTCCATGCCACCAAGGGCACAGAGCAGCCTCCTCTCTGGGCCACTTGCCTGTTTGCAATGCCTTGCACAGGTGCTGGCCCTGCCCCACAAGGCCTGGCCTGAGTCCTGCCCCTGCACGCTCAGCCAGGCTGAGATGGACACTGATGGTTTCTGGGCCAGGCTCTCTGAGCCCAGCCCAGCTCCCTGCAAGATCTGCCAGCAGCCCTGAGCTCTGGGCAGAACCAAGGGCCTCTCCCCAGCCCAGCCCGGCTGGCTCTGGCCCCACAGCTCTGCTCAGGCCAGGCTGCTCTGGGCACTGCCCCACGGCCTCAGCCCCTGGCAAGGGCACAGCAGCAGCTGCAGCTGCCACAGGACTCAGCCCCAGCCATGGGGGAAGGTGCTTGGCCAAGGCCAAAGGAGGCTCCCTGGCTGCCCTGCTCCCCTCAGGCTGAGGTGCTGAGAGCTCTGCAGCCCCTGCTGCCATCCCATCTGCCCAGGGCAGCACAATAGCCTCGGCCTTAGGGCCTTCAAGAACTGTTCCTGCTCCAGGCTCAGGGCCCATGCCAAAGCTGGGGGAGCTACAAAGCTGTGCCCATTTCTGTTCATTGCTGCTCTAATGGGGATGGATCTTCAGCCACTTGGAGGACGATGATGAATTTTACTGCTCCAGAGACCTCTTTGTTCTTGAGCTTCTCAGTTCAGGAATTCAGTTAGAAAAGCTCATAAATATTTGTTCAAAATACCCAAACAAGACAAGTCTCCGGGAATCATTCAAGTTTTCAATTCTTTTGTGGTTAATTATTCACATTTCAGAAGTGTATTCAAAATGAATATACCATATTGAAAACAATGAAGAGAGAACTGTTTTGTCCTGCTTAGTTGTCTTTTCCAGTTTTGGTTGATATCAGCAGTGTCCAATTTATATTGGCCCCCGACAACTTCTAATGCATTTTGAACAGATATGAAAATCAAGACTCCTCATGGCTGACAATCAGTGCTGGTGTCTGTGGCAACCACCCCTGGCAAGGGGTCTCCATGGAGCTGCCAATGGACTGACCACAGCAACAGGGGCCTGGTGATGATTGCCATGAAAACTGACCATAGCAACAGGGTCCTGGTGATGGTTGCCCGCTAAGGGTCAGATTTGTCAGAGGTCCTCAGAGAGGTTCCATGGGGATGTTCCAAGAGTCTCCAGGCTGTTCCAGAGCTGGAATGTCACAGGCACAGACAGGGGCTCCATGGAGACCTGCCAGGCATTTCTGGGGACTGTAAAGGGCCGTGTGGTCAGAGGCAGTCACAGCCATTCCATGGTGACATCCCAGGGGACCTTGGGCTGCAAAGGCACTGATCTGTCACAGACACTCACGGGGGCTCCACGGTGACATCCCAGGAGTTCCCAGGCTGCCAAAGAGCCGGGATGTCCCAGACACTCACAGGGGTTTATGTCATGGGCACAGTGAGACCTTCAGGCAAAATTTATTACGGAAACTCCTGTTGGGTCACAACGTGCAGAAAGGATTCCCAATAGCTCCCACAGATGCCCAAATGTCACCATTGAATCAGAGATGACACAGACTCAGATCAGAAGGCTAAGGGCTAAAAGCCACCCGTTTTTTCAATCCTCTTCTTTTATACCTTGGTTTGCTACAGGTGGACCACACTGGTCCTTTAATCAACACATTTCACATGATTGGCCAATTAAAACAACATCCTTCAGTAAACAATTTTATGGAAAAAAGCCAACTTATTCCAAATATTGTCAGCCAAGTGTTTCCTCAAAAATCCACTCAGATAACACCATTATTGATGTTTGTTTTATGTTGGGCCTTTTTTGCGGGTCCCTGGATGGGGGAATCCCTCCTGTAGCAGTTCTATGCCAGGTAAAAAGAGATGCACGGGACTTTTTCAGTCTTCAGCTTCTTGTTTATTGTTATCTTATCTAAAGTTTTGCATTGCTGTCCACACCAGGCCCAGTGCACTGGAAAAGCACTGCAAAATCGCCCCAAAACGTAGAGTTTCAAGCTCTTTTAACATTGTCTCATCCAATAAACACTTTAAAGGTGCATCATTTCTACTTATCTACCAATAACTCATCCCTTGACTGTCCACAGAACCTCTGCACTGTGCTTTCCTTGACCAATCACCTTGTGCTACCAACAGTGCAGAAAATAGAGCAGATGAAGAAGACAGGGACTACATCCCAATTCCTCCACCTTGCCTCCTATCTACACCATACTAATAACCCCAAAACCTAAATTTCTCACCCAAGGAACATAGTATAGTACTCTCTATTACCTATTTCACACTTTGGTAAATTCTAATCTATCTCAAAGTCTTGGAAGTCCGCTCCATGGATGAAGCTGAAAGGCAGTGTTTCTCTGGGAGTCAGGACCCCTCAGAGCAGACAGAGAACTATTCTCTGTGCCTTGGGTTCCCACACATTTAACCTAAAATCCCTTAACCCTTAATATGTGAAGTTTCCCAAAAATGTTCCAGGTAAGTAGGATTAGAAGGAGGAGAAAGAGAGGACAACAGAAAGATAGAAGATTCATAGAACAACACGCACTTAGGTACCGACTGCTGGGGTTCCAGCATCGCAAAGAGAGGAACCACAGGAGAAGGCAGGACCCAGACCCTGGACTGCCCTCGTGCCCCAGCTTTTAACCTCCTGGGCCTTCATGGGCCTGCCCCTGGGGTGGGACTGCCAGTTGATGTCCAATCAGAGCCATGGTAGGCACCAGCGGCTGATGTGTGATTGATTGACAGCTCAGCCAATCAGAACTATGTTAGCACTGCCAGTACTGTGTGATTGACAGCTCTGCCAGACCAGGGCTGGGGGCGGGGCTCTGTCCCACCACAAACCAAGGCCTGACCTGGCCCTGGCCCCACACGGGCATTCAAGGCATCCAAAGGTATCTCGGGACATCGATCTCATCCAGCCGCTGACAGCAACCACGATGACAGTACAGAACCTCATGGAATCAAGGGTCAGTTGTGACCTCATGGTGCCTCATGGAATCAAGGAGACTGTTCTGCAACTCAGGGGCAGTATGGATGCAAGGGTCAAAAATCAAACACTGGGGCCCATAGAAACAAGGAGCCATTGTGACACAGCAGGGCCGCATGGAGCCAAGGGAACCCTGTGACTCTGTTGGGGCTCATGAAACCAAGAAGCCATTGTGACACTGCAAGACTTCATGGAATCAAGGAGATTACTGTGACAGTGTGCGGACCCATGAAATCAAGGAACCATGGAACAGGTCTGCCTGCTTTGACCTCCTGGGGGCTGTTTGACGGGTCCCACTGAATTTGACATGTCAAGAGCCACTTCTCATCTGACTGTGAAACACTGGGGCTCTGTGCTTTCCTTCCTATGGAAAAGAGCTCTCTTTCTTGTTTAGGCTTCTATGCCATAAATTAGGATTCCACCTCTAAAATTCCCTATATGCAAGGGTTTCTCCCAAATAAAATCTGCCAATACAGTCAAGTGTGGCAAGACTCGGCTTCTGGTGACTCCGTCTCATCTGCCCCGGTGTGTTGCAAACATTTCTTCATAGAAATCTTTTTTTTGAGATTTGTCCTTCTTCTGGGAAGCAAAGAGCCCCAGAAGAAGAATGTAAACAATTGTTATCAGCTGCTGTGAAATGTAGCAGGTGTCCCTCTGATTAGCTCATCTTCCTTGTGTACCATTAAAGGCCAATCACAGGAGCAGCTCAGGGACAGATTCCCTGAGCAAAAAACTTTGTTATTCATTCTTTCTATTCTATTCTTAGCATAGCTGCTCTCTAAAACCTCTCTTTTTCTTGCTTTTAGTATAGTTATAATGTATAATATATCTTATATCAATAAATCAGCCTTCTGATCAAAAAACAAAATTCTCGTCCTTCTCTCACCACAGTGACCGTCTAAAGTCACTGTAATACCGGTGCTCGGTTGTTTCCTTCCTATGGAGACCATTGTGAAAATGTGGGGGGTTGTGGAGCCAAAGGGCATTGTTACACTGTAGGAACTTGTGGAACCAAGGGAATCATTGTGACACTGTGAGTACCATGGATCCAAGGGGCCATTATAACACTATGGAGCCTTGAGGAACTATGGGGGCCATTGTGACACTTTGGGGTCTTCTGAAATGCCGGGAACATTATGACACTGCAGAGTACCACAAATCCAAGGGACCATTGTGACACTGTGGAGCCTCCTGGAACCAAGGACATCATTGTGGCTCTGTTGGGCTGCATGGTTCCAAGGGACCATTGCATATCAGCAATGTGAGAGTTAGCCCAGCTGTAACTCAGAGTCAGACAGATTTTACCCCAGGTGAACTGGACATGAGTTTCAAGTCCCAGGAGTCATTCTTTTAACTTAGGGTGAGCTTGAGAAGTCCCCATAAGCCTTTAGTGGTTTATGCTACGTTGTCCAAGTTCTACTCCCCTATTGGTTTATTGGTTACTTATTTCTTCTATATGTTATTGTTCTAGTTTTCTAGCCCCAAGTATCTATGTTGTTGCTTCCCCCTTGACTTAGGTATTAGGATCCTGCACCTTGCACTGTGCTGGAATTCTCCATGTTTATTGTTTTTAACCCTGTTATTAAAGTTCCTTTTAAACAACTCCATTGATCCTGCTCCTTTTCATTTTCACCACCATCGCCCTGAAGTCAGAGAACCAGAGAGGTTTATTGCAGCCACCCTCTTGGGACATTTGGCGCCCGAACAGGGACTATGATATTGAGGTCTCCCTGTGTCAGTCATGTCAGCTGGGGTCAGCTGATGGATGGGTCAGTGCTCCCTGGGATTTTGGATTGTGCCAGGCTCGGCAGATTCATCGTTGCTTCAAGGGACCTTGGCCAGGATCAGCAGGGACAATGACGGTTTCACCGGCATAGAATTGCAGGTGGGTTTGCGGAAAGGCAAGACACTCATTGCCCATTTAGTCACTGTGTTTTTACAGCATGCACCATGTCCCATAATTAATTTGGAGTGTTCCAGTGGCTCTTCCCCATTAGGCAGAGAAAGAGAAAAATGGGCAGCCAGATGTCCAAAGCAGAAAGGAGCATATATGGATGCTGTCATTCTCACTGATCATGACAAAATATTTTCAAAGAACAAATTAAAATCAATCATGAGGTGGATCATAAAAAATTTTCCAGATGCCTCTGCTGATGAAATCCATACCACTGAATTTTAGGACTCAGTGGGAGTTAAAATGTACAATTTTTGATCAAAAGGGACCCCATTGCACCCTGCGTGCTCCCCATCTTCCACACCACACTATACCAGCAAGCAGTGTGTTGAAAACACAATCCGTTGGTAACTCCTAAATCGGGACCTCCCTTCAAACCTGCCTTTCTCAAACCTTTAATGATGGTCCAAGATGGCAATGGCCATGCTGTCTTGGAGCATCATGCCCTGGAGACTCAAGACAGAATGAGCCAAAATATGGCTCAGGAGCCTGACCACCCTCCCTCCATCTTGGCTCCTCCACTCCCTGCTACCACAACTTTCGTCTCTGCCCTGACAAAAGCTCCAGACGCCACCCACACAACTGCGGGTCCGGCCCTCACTGTCAATCATTCCCTCTCCACCCTGGACCATGCCTCCAGTTAAGGAAGGAGACTGGCAAATAGCCTCAAAATTCCTCATTGCCTTGTTATGTTATGAAAAAAGAGGGCAGAATCCCAGCTATCAGCCACTGGTTTGCAGGGAAATCAAGGATCTTTGTATCTAAAGACCATAGGAAGAACTTACCTTGCTTTAATGATCTAATGAGGGCCATATTTACGGCACATGTCTCAAACACGTATGATTTAAAATATATTATGTTGTTGTCACCTAGAGAATACACGCGGTGGGAAGAGGGATGGAAGTGTTTATTATGCTAACAGCAATAACTATGCTAATAATGAGGCAAGGGCAGAATTGACAATCAACCATCTAGCTGGAGAAGGACAACACAGCCTACCAGATGATCAAGCAGCAAGTATCCCCAGAGAAGTATTGGATGATATCAAAGAGATGGCTTTCAAAGCTTTAATCCAGGTATTGGATGGTAGCACCACCAATTTGGACTGCCTTGGGTGGCTGCAGCTAAAGCTTTAGGACAATTAGACCATCTCGGGTGCCTGTTAAGTAAGCAAACCAATGCTACCTCCCTCACACTGAGCGGCCTGCTCTCAGACACAGAGACCATCAGACATGCCACCTTGCAGAACAGCGATAGAGGTTTTACTCTAGGCACATGGGCATGGCTGTGTAGACTCTGAGGGCATGTGTTGCATGAACCTCTCCAGCCACAGCGAGTCAATCCACAAGAGCATTCAAGTACTGAATGAAGAGTTCAAGAAGCTTCAAGTGGAAAACAACAACTGGTTTAATAAACTCTTCCAATCCAAGGGACTAAAGGGTTGGATGATGTCTATCTAAAACAGGACTATAAATTATCTTAGCTGTTGTTGTATAGTTAATTGTCTCATGTTTGTTTGGATGCTTTTAGGAAGTCTTACAAAATTCTTTCAGTTCCATCTGTGTTGTAAAACAGAAAGAGGGAAGATACCCAAAACAGGGTCCTCATGGACTCCTTGAAGGAGAGAACTGGAGGTCAGGATGGCACAAAAACCTCTCAGAGACTCAGTGTGGGCAAGAAAATGCCTAAAAGTACCTAAAAGTATTCCTAAATCCATAAAGTACATTAAAAACCATAAGTATCTAAAGCCATTAATGAGCCCCACTGAGTGTCAGTACAAAGCTCTCCAGGGACTCATTAAAGCAGATAATTGGGGCCATGATTGCACAAACCTCTCACAGAGTCTGTATCAAAATGGAAACCCCAAGTACCTTAAAATAACTGAAGTATCCTGAAGCATTAATGAGCCCTAATTAGTATTGTTACTGACAAAGCCTCTCCAGGGACTAATTACAGCAGATAAATGGAGGCCATGATTGCACAAACCTCTCAGAGACTCCAAGGCAAAAGCCAAACCCAAAGCCCTTGGAAAAACCTGCAGTCCCTGCAAGGAGTATTCAGGAGCCCCCAGGGCCATTGCTGAGCAAGGCTCCCCAGGGACTCCTTCCAGCAGATCCTTGAGGCCACTGGGATGTGGGCTAGGGGGGGATGCTGAGGGCAGGACAAGGCGCTGACAGTGCCCAGCCTGGCTGGGGCTGTGCCAGGAGGCTCCAGGGCCTCAGGACAAGGTGTCTCCTCACAGCCCTTGGCGGCACAGATCCTGCTGTGCCCCAGGGCACCAAGACTTGGCTTCTCTTTGTCCCCACCTGTCATCAGCGCCTCCAGTTCACTGCTCTGCCTGGGACCTGGGAACACATTCTCAGTGGTGTTCCTCAGTGGGACCCATTAAAAGCCCAAGAAAGTTTGGAGTTGGATTCTGACTTGGAGTTCTGCAGAGGTTTCTTCAGCTCCCTCTCAGGGACTGGTGGTCAGGGCCTGAGCACAAAGCCCCAGAGGCTCATTAAAGTCCTTGTGCTATGTCTGTGCTGCTGAGCTGGGCTGGACTCCTGGCACAGAGGCAGCTCCTGGTAACCAAGAAGAGCTTCAAAAGCACATTTCTCTTGATGAGCAGCTCTTCTGCCAGCCCAGCAGGGCTGAGGCACTGCCTGCAGCCACCCCGGGCACAGCACAGAGGCACAGAGAGCTTCAATCAGTCAGAGCTGGGAAGGTGCTGAGAAGTGCCTGGGGCAGAATCACTGCCAGCCCTTGGCACAGGAACCTCTGGCTGCAGGAGAAAGCAGCTGCAGCTCCTGGAGCCATCTCCTCAAGCTGGAACATCCCAATGCCTGCAGACCTTGTGAGTACATTCTCTGATTGTCTCTTGTGCAGAGCAGCCAGGGGTGCCCAGGGCTGTCCTGCAGAGCAGGGTCCTGCAGCCCAGGGTGCTGTGCTGGGGCAGGGACTCTTCTGCCTGCCAGGGACAGCTCTCAGCCAGCCCTGGCAGCTGCTCCCAGCACGGGGGGACAAGGTCTGGGTGGGAGGAGACAGCTGGTAAGGCTTGGAAGTGTTCTACTTGTGTGGGGGAGGATGCTGCATTGTTCAGGACTGCTCCCAGCATGGCATTAAACTGGAAAACATTTGCAAATAGAATAAACAGGGAGCCCAGCAAGGCAGGGGCTGCATAAAAGAGAAAATTGTGCTTTTTATTCTACTACTCTAGGTTACCTAGATGGGAAGTTGCACATAGATATTAATCTCTCAGTTCACATTTAGAAAAAAAAAAAAATAAAAGTTATCTCAGATGAGAGTAAACCAGATGCTGACAGAAATCAGCACAGGGCTCCTCACAGGCAGCATCAGTGTCACTTTTCCAGCCTCCTCAGGGTTTCTCAGACGTTGCCATCAGAGCCTGCAGAGCCAGAGCTGCCCCTGGGCAGTGCCAGAGCTGGGAGGGGTCTGCAGGGCAGAGCTGAGCCCCCAGGGCTGGGCTGGGCCCTGGCAGCACTGGCAGAGCCCAGCCCTGGGCACAGGGAAGCAGCTGCTGGCAGGGACAGCTCCAGGCAGCAGAGCCCTGGGCAGGCAGAAGGGGGAAAGTGACACCAGGCTGTGCTGGGATATTTCAAATCCTCTCCAAACCCAACTATTCCATGAATACTTTTTTACAGATCTCCATGCCAAGGCACAGCAAATATCCAACAGCAGCTCCATCAAGCACCTCCTCCTGCTGCCACTGGCAGACACGTGGCAGCTGCAGCTCCTGCACTTCTGCCTCTTGCTGGGCATCTCCCTGGCTGCCCTCCTGGGCAACGGCCTCATCATCAGCGCCGTAGCCTGTGACCACCACCTGCACACGCCCATGTTCTTCTTCCTGCTCAACCTGGCCCTCACTGACCTGGGCTCCATCTGCACCACTGTCCCCAAAGCCATGCACAATTCCCTCTGGGACACCAGAACCATCTCCTACACAGGATGTGCTGCTCAGCTCTTTTTCTGTCTCTTCTTCATCTCAGCAGAGCTTTGCCTCCTGACCATGATGTGCTACGACCGCTATGTGTCCATCTGCAAACCCCTGCACTACGGGACCCTCCTGGGCAGCAGAGCTTGTGCCCACATGGCAGCAGCTGCCTGGGCCAGTGCCTTTCTATATGCACTGCTACACACAGCCAATACATTTTCCCTGCCCCTGTGCCATGGCAATGCCCTGGGCCAGTTCTTCTGTGAAATCCCCCAGATCCTGAAGCTCTCCTGCTCCAAATCCTACCTCAGGGAACTTGGGCTTCTTGCTGTTAGCGGTTGTTTGGTGTTTGTTTGTTTTGTGTTCATTATTTTCTCCTATGTGCAGATCTTCAGGGCTGTGCTGAGGATCCCCTCTGAGTAGGGATGGCACAAAGCCTTTTCCACCTGCTTCCCTCACCTGGCCGTGCTCTCCCTGTTCCTCAGCACTGGCACATTTACCTACCTGAAGTCTCCCTCCATCTCCTCCCCATCCCTGGATGTGTCCCTGTCAGTTCTGTACTCGGTGGTGCCTCCAGCCCTGAACCCCCTCATCTACAGCCTGAGGAACCAGGAGCTCAAGGCTGCAGTGTGGACACTGATGACTGGATGGTTTCAGAAGCATTAAACTGCTGGCCAGTTTCTGCCAATCACTTATAATAAAAGTAACCTTCAATACTTCTTGATGGTTTCGTTTTTGAGGTTCTTTGTCTTTGTTTTAAATTTTAAATATTTTCTACAAAGTGATGTCATTTTTTGTGCTAACTTGGTGTTGCTAGTGCTGCTGCCGTGGCCCTGCCCTGCTGCCCTGGTGGCCCTGGTGTTGCTGCAGGGCCTCAGTGCTCTCGGGGCCGGGCACAGCCCTGGGGGTGGCAGTGCCGGGGCTGCAGCAGGGACAGGCCATGGGCTCTGCTGGGGCAGCGCTGACGCCTCAGCCCAGGGCCTGGGGGCTCCAGGCTCTTTGCCCAGGCTCTCTCAAGAACATGTCCAGGCCAATGCTCAGTCCCAGGCTGGCCGTGGGCAGGCTGGGGGCAAACAGCATGGCTGAGGCTCTGCAAGGGCCCTGGGGGAGATGGGAAGGAGCAGCAGAGCAGGGGCTGATCCATCCCCAGTGCGCTGCACAGCCCAGGGCAGCGTCCCAGAGCATCCTGATGGAGCTGCCAACAACATCCCCCCTCTGCAGCCCTGGCCTCTCCCCCAGCTCACACAGGTGCCCCATCCTTGCAGGCACAGACACGGCAGCACTGGCTCAGCAGCCCCTGTTTCCATTGCACAGAGCAGGGGGAGCACCCCCATGCTGTTGGTGTGGGGACATGAACCTGAGGGAGCACAAATGCCATCAGCCCCTGGGGCCAGCAAGGGCTGGGGGACAGCAGGGAAACCACTCAGCTTTGTCCTGGCCTCTGCAGTCAGCCAGAAAGTTTGTTCCCATCAGATGGGAGTTTCCTGTCCCACTGCAGACGCTGTTGCTCAGAGCCAGGGCTGCCTGGCAACCACCCCCAAACTGCCCTGAGCATTTCCTTTGCTTCACCTTTGCTTTCTTTCCTCTTCCTGATGCAAATTTCTTCCTACTAACATCCCTGTTTGCCCTTTCCTCTCTGGCCCCACTCCCCATTGCAGTTCCTGACTTGCCACCATGGGAACGTCCCTTGGGCAGCAGGATCATCCTACAAGTGCTGCAGGAATTGTCTGCAGGCTCCTGCAGTGCCTGGTGCCGCTCCCTTGCCAGAGGCACCCCAGGCCAGGGGGGCACATCTGGGCTGCTGTGTCTGGCTCTGGGCCTCCCTGTTCTGGGCAGTGAGGAGGAGCTGCAGAGGCTCTGCAGGACTGACAGGATGGGCTTTGGGGCTGGCAGGAGAAGCTGAGGGACCTGGGCTGCTGGAGCTTCTGAAGAGGAGGCCCAGTGCTCATCCTGCAACTGCTCCAAGGGTGGATTCAGAGAATCCCAGAATCAGCAAGAGTGGAACAGGCCATGGAGATCATCAAGTCCAATCTGTGCCCTGACACTGTCTTGTCTCCCCTGAGCCTCCTCTTCTCCAGGATAAACAACCCCAGCTCCCTCTGTTGCCTCTCACAGGACTTGTATTCCAGACCCCTCCCCAGCCTTGTTGCCCTTCTCTGGACATGCTCCAGCCCCTCCATGTACTTGCTAAGTTGGGAGCCCAGAATTGGTCACAGCACTCGAGGTGCTGCCCAAGCAGTGCTGAGCACAGGGGAAGAATCCCTGCCCTGCTCCTGCTGGCCACACCATTGCTGATCCTGGCCAGGAGCCATTGGCCTTCTTGCCCACCTGGGCACACTGCTGGCTCATATCCAGCCTGCTCTCCATCAGTCCCTGTAGGTCCCTTTCTGCCTGGCTGCTGTCCAGCCACTCTGTGCCCAGCCTGTAGTGCTGCAGGGGTTGTTGTGGTGAAATTGCAGGACCCAGCACCTGAACTTGTTAAACCGCACCTTGTTGGATTTGTCCCCTAGATCCAGCCTGTCTAGGACCCTCCAGCAGATCAACACTCCCAGACAAATTGGTATCACCATGGTTCCATGAGGCCCCTGAGTGTCCCAATGGTCTCCATGATTCCATGAGCCCTCCCAGTGTCACCAAGTCCCTTGGATCCTTGGGCCCCACCAAGGCCCTGCAGTGTCACAATCGATCCTTGGTTCCATGAGGTCTGGCAGTGCAGCAATGTTTTCTTTGGTTCCACTGTGTCACAATGGCCTCTTGGTCCCAAGGGCGACCATGGTATCAAACATGTTACCTTCTTTCCAGGAGTCCCTGAGGACCAGCCCTGGCCTCTTGGTTCCATGGGGCCCTGCAGTGTCACAATGGGCCCATCATGACACCAGGTCCTGCTCTGTCACAATGCTCTGCATGGTTCCACAAGGCCCTGCAGCGTCACAGAGGCTTCTTGGTTCCATGAGGCCTCAGAGTGCCACAATGAATTCCTTGGTGTTGCAATGTGACAATGGAGCCCTGGTGACACAAGATCCTGCAGTGTCACCAGGGACCCTTGGTTCCATGGGGCACCACAGTGTCACAATTGTTCCCTCAGTTCCCAGAATCCTTGCAATGGAGCGATGGCCCCTTGATTCCATTATTCCCAGGCTCTCACAACTGCTCTGTGGCTGGTTCCCCGAATCACAGAATGAGCAATGTTGGGCATTCAATTCCAGCACACACCTCAGTGTCGAAGGAAGGGGACCAGGACACCAATTGGTTCATCATGGCCCACTTTAATGAACAAATATCAAACACTTATACAACAAATAATAAGCTTATAAATATTCTGTAAGCCAAGCAATATATTGGTTAAACTATAGCATTAACTCATCCACATTCCTTTGAGACTACGTTCTCTATCTCTCCTGCCTCACTGTCCATTTCTTTATCATGTTTTAAGAAAATCAAGGACACGTTATCTCACACCTGCAAAATTTGGAACTAACTATGATCTTATACTTTTCCATTTTCTAACAACTAAATTCCCAACATCTCCCCTGTTTTTATTTAAAAAAAAAAAAAAAAAGAAAAGTTCTATGGGTTAAATGTGTCACATTCTTTGCAACACAAAAATAGACAATTCTAACAACTAAACAGTATTTTCAGTTAGTAAGGTTTTTCTCTTACAAGGGATCTAAACTAGGGAAACAAACCCAAAAAGGCTATCACTAATTATAAGATATGCTATACAACAGATATAAAAAAGAATTCTATATACTATAAAGCTCAAACAAAACTCAGGTGTGTTAATATAACTCACAAAAATAAGCTAAAAAAAGTTTGCTCTCTATTTTTAAACAGCAAATTCTGATTGTCTTTTGAAATAAACAGGGCCAGGAGACTTCTTCTCCTTTTTAATGCCTTTATTAAAAGTGATCAGCTCAGGATTGGGCGTCCCGGCAGGGCTGCAGTCCCTGTCGCGTCTCCCAGGGCGACTCAGAGGAGGAGGATATGCACAGCTCTGTCCGCTAGGGGCAGAGCCGGGGGAACCAGTCCTCGTGGCAGCCTTTAGGGTGTGGTGTCCCCGTCAGGTGTTAATCCTGTGACCTTCCCAGGTGGCTAGTCCCGGCGTTGGGACCACTCCCTGCTCAGGGCGAGAGGGACTCCGCATCTCTGCAGGCTCAGCCATCGGCTCCTCATGTCTAGACATCATTTTAATCTCTCAATTCTTATTTGGCTCGTTGTTTTTGGGGTTTTCTCGTTGCATTTCGAGTCGGGGTCCCACAAAGCATTCTGGACTTTGGAGTCACTTTGCATAACCCCCCCCACCCTCTCAGGTGTCTTCCCTATGCTGTAAGAGAGCACTGCCTCGGGGAAGAGCAATCTACCGCACCCAGCCAGGGCTTTTACTAATACAAAAGAGGAGATAAGCCTTAACGACACGGTATTACAATAACAAAGCACTAAGAATCCTGGCAGCGCCTGAGACCTGGCTGCGTCCCTGCAACTCTTTCTCACAAAAAAATATTAACTGAATTTTTGTTCATAACAGTCCCCCCTCTTTTTCTTTGATCGAGCTTAAATTCTTAAGCTCGCATCAACTCACAGTTTTTTGTTTTGAATCTACTATAAATCTCTTGTGCACTGTGGTAATCATGCTTACTTAACCTTGTTACTTTTCTTGGTTTTTCGAGATTGGTTTGTACAGCCAATACTGTTTTACTGAAACAGACAAATAAGCATAGTAAAAAGAGCAATCCTCCAAGTACACACACAGCGAGAAAAACCACTTTTTCCCATACATATTTTCTGAAAATCACTAAATTCTCCCACCCACTGGGATCAAGTGTAGGAGTTTGATCTTGATTATTTACACATGCCAATCTTTTTATTTCGTTTGAAATGTCCCTAATAATTGAATTCTTTATTTTTAATACTGCCTGGAGCCGGATGACTTTGTTCAACACAGATTTTGGGATCCGAACTTGGCTTCTACTATTTTGGATTTTCTCAATTTCTATTTCACTTTCCCGGTTTTGTTTAATTTCTCCCAAATCATTATATATAGGAACTCCCAAACTTGATCCAGTTTCTTTTGGTAATAAGAAAATTGGTGTAATCACCCTAGCAATGCAGTTGCCAGATGAGATCAAACTTAGGGGTTTAGAGCTCCACTGAAATGTGTTCCAAAAGGGGTTTATCTCTTTTCCAGTACACTCATATAAATACTTGTAACAAACAATTTTTCTTACCATTTTCACCATTTCTTTGCTTTTTGCTAGATCTGCTGAGCTTGTTTCAGCAGCATCACATTCAAAGCAAAACCAGGCTTCCTCTATAGGGCACTCTCCTAGGAGTGGCTGCCTAAAAGTGGCAGTATTCTGGGCTATCCAATACATTCTCTTATTTTTCTGATAAAGGACCAAGTGGGAGAGGTTAACACCATCAGGGTTAGAACTAATGTGGACTCTCGACAAGGAGCTCACTTCCTCCTCATAGCGGGGTTGGTAGCACTCTCTGCACGGCTCAGCTGGGCTCCCCTGAGCACCACCAGCAATTAGAGCCATCATTACTACCCTCAAGAGTCCGGTATGGATCATCTTGCACAGCCTGCCCACCCGGCCTTGCCTCTTGGGGAATTTTTTACTGAGGAGAAGCTTCCAAGCTCTTTAGAGTCCCTTCTACCCGCTTCTCTGGTTAAACCTCTCTTGGTCTATTCCCTACAAATTTTAGTTTCCCCCCACCAGGGGAGTGTTCTGTAGAGGATTAACCTGGAGTCTTTAGAAGTATATTGGGGAACTTAAACTAGAATTACGTATTTACAGCCTTAAACTTTTTACCAACAAAATTTACACAAAACAGTTTTGAAACATTTTAAGCAATATTAGAACTCTTGATGCCAATTTTTTCCCACACAGTTCAGTCTTTTTGACTCTTCCTTTTAAGAGTCAACTTTAAATCCTTTGGTCCTTTTATCACAGTATACTCAGGTGATTTAGCTTGTGAAGTGGATGAATCCTTATCTAGTGCCCGGAAGTGAATGGTGTGGACTCTGGCCCAATGCCAGAGAGAAAAACTGGGACTCTGGCCCAATGCCAGAAGGAGAAAGGGGTGGAGTCCAGTCCAATGCCAGAGGGAGAATGGGGTGCACTCCGGTCCAATGCCAGAATGCCAGAGGGGTCAAAACCTGATGTTGAATCCTGGTCCAATGCCACGGGGTGAGAGTGATGTGAGTCCAACCTTTTTCTTTTTGGTCTTCACAGTCGAATTAGTAAGAGTACCTGAAATGGGCTTTCAAACACAGGTATTAATGGTCTGCTATTTAATGATTTTATCAAAACTCAGGTTCTCTGTTTAATGTTATTGGTAATTTCTCTTTTTCCATAGCTTGTATGTTTCTCTCATCAACTTCTACATACTCTGTATTTTGCAAGGAGTTGTATTTCTCAGCTAACTTAACTCTCAAAGTACTTTTATTCTCCTATTTTTCTGTGTATTTAATTCACTGGTTTTCTGTTCTATTTTTCAAGATCTTATTTATTTATCTCTTGCTTCTGTTTCTTACTTTCACTTACAGCTTAAATATTTCTTTCAACCCCTTACACTTTATCTCTTTTTTTCCCTTTTTTTTTTCTTACACCATTCTTTTACACAATACACTTCCCTCTAAGAAAATATGGTAAAGCTTGTAACTGCATTACCTCTATTCTAATTTGTTTATATTCACTCTCTCATTTCTCATTCACTTTCACACATTCCTCTACACTTTTAAGACACAAACTTATTGATAGAAAATCACAGGTCCCTATAGCCCTACCCTTTCACCCTGGGGGTTGGCCCACAGGTATCTGAGCCTCTTGGAAGGGCTGGTTGCCCCTGGTACACATTCACCTGTGAGGCTGCCTGCGTGTCACAAACACTCTTACGGCTACGGCTCACTCACATATCTGGGGAGCCCTAGTCTGGTTTGCAGGTCACACACACACACACACACACGCTTTGGTCACAGCCCCCACCCACCCGGGGGACACAAGCCTGGTTTGCAGGTCGCACACACACACACACACACACACACACACACACACACACTTCCACTGCCCCCTTCCCACCTGCCTGGGAAGTTGAGGCTGACTTTGCTTGTGACTCACTCTCACACACACAAGACAAAAATAAGGTGCCTTTACTTTCACACCACTTATTACAAGTTTAGTTTTACTGGCCAGTTTTGGTGCTATTGGATATCCTTTCTACCTAGCTGTTTTTTTGTCTAACTTCAGATGTTACTTTGTTGAGACAGGACTTATCTGCTCCTGTATCAACCAAAAATTCAAATTCCTCAGTTAGGGGTCCCACTTCAAAGTTTCCCAAGGGCTCTTTTAGATGTTTCATCGGGTCCCCTAAAGTGTAAAGCCCCTGACCCTCTACTCATCACCTCTAAGGATCTTTCCAGACATCATCTTGTTCCCTGGCTATTGCCACATCGAGACTGAGCTTGCTACAAAACCTCCTGGTGTGTCCTGGCTCTCCACAGTAATAGCAATGTCATTCTCTCAAAGGGACTTGAGGTGTCTCTATCCCTCTTGCACCTGACAGTACAAGAGGCCTATCCTTGCCTCCTCCTGGTGGTGGTCCCGCCCACCCTGCACTTTCTCTAGCTACAGCAACCATGATCTTAGCCTTGGCCTTTGCTTTTTCTTCCTCCCTCCTTAAATACACCTTCAATGCCTCTCTTAATAACTCATTTATGTCCCTCTCTTGCCAATCTTCCATCTTTTCCAGTTTTCTCCTTATATCAGGCCAAGATTTGATAACAAATTGGACTGTTAGTAGCATTTGACCTTCTGGGGTGTCTGGGTCTATTCTAGAGTACAACTGGAAGTTCCGCTTTAGGCGGTTAAGCCAGGCAGCAGGAGCTTCATCTTTCTCCTGTGTACCCTCAAATGCCAATTGGGTGTTAGTTCCTTTGGGAACTGACTCTTTGATCCCCCGTATTATCAAAGACCTATATTCCATCATGGCCTTCCTCCCCTCCTCCTGGTTAGGGTTCCAGCTGGGATCCGTTAGTGGCAATTTCTGTTGGCCTGATGGCACCTGGGGGCCTGGACGGTTATCTTTCTCCCAAATTCTTATGCCAGCCGCCCTAATCATCTGGACCTCTTCTGGAGAAAATAATATGCTCAGGATGGAATTCATCTCCCCCCAAGTGTAGATATTTGGACCTAGAAATTGATCCACTTGGTTAGCTATGCCCACTGGGTCCTCAACTAAATGCCCCAACTCTTTCTTGAATCCTCTCACCTCAGAAGCAGTTAGGGGAGCATTCACAAAGCCAACACCTCCCGCTACTCCTCCAATAGGAACCTCTCTGAGGGGAAAGAGTCTCTCTGCCTTGGAGGTCTTGGATCTGGTGCTGCAGTACGGCCCATCTTCAGATGCCAAACTACTTTGAGGGATATCTGGGTTACCCTGAACTTTCTGCCCATCAGCAGGTGTATTTGTTGATAGCTGTTTATCGGGCGAGGAGGCATTTGTGTCCCAACAAGGAGGAGGTAAAGGGACAGCAATAGGAGGGGGAGAAGAGCCTGAGTGGATATTAAGTGCAGCTGGAGAAGGGGTGGAGAATGCAGCAGGTGGAGTAGGCACTTGTGGTGGTGCAGAAGGAGCTGGAGGGGATACTGGGTTTATCATAGCGGAAGCTGAAGAGATAGAAGGAGGAGTTTGAGCAGGTGGTAATGAGATGGCAGCCGGGTGAAGAACCGGACCTGCCATTTGAGGTGCTTGGAGAAGAGGAATATAAGGTTGAGGGGCAGAAGGAGGCAGATAATCCAGGGGATTCCATCTTTTACTAGTCTTATCATCCCCTCCTTCATTCTCCTCTTTCTTCCTCTGTACCTTACAAATTTGCACCCCTTCATCCCCAACAGTGCTCTTTAACCAGCAAGCTACATACAATAATTGCTCAGGATCAGTATCCCCTTGAGCTGTCAGATAATTATTTAACAGTTGGCACATCCACTTATCCTTTGTCCCACACCAAGGCCATCCTCCTTGTATCTCTAATTCTGGCCACACTTCCATACAATAATGGATCATTTTCGCTTTATCTATTCCCTCCGTGGCCTCTATAGAATCCCATTTTACTAACAGTTCTCCTAAGGGACTATTGGGATGTATATACCTCAGTCTCTTACCAGTCTTTTTACTAATACACCCTCCCATTTTACAAATGGGATGGTGTATTATTTACAAGTGATAAAAATCCCAAAGGTGCCTTTACTGACCGGTAATTTCAAAAAGAACCTTCTTTGAGGAGCTTCAGTCTCCTCCACTGAACTTCAAATTTCTGCCTGATGCTCAGGACTTTATACTGAAACAACTGCCCAATCTCTTGATTGCCTAACTTTCCCCACGTCAGGTCTTACGTCTATCGGGACTTGAACACACGAAACCTCGGCCTAAGAATCCGGGTCGTGCCTGACTCCCTCTGTCAGGAAAAACAACTGCCTGATTTTAGTTTGCCTAACCCGCCAATTTTTAGGCTTCACCGTATCAGGACTTAAAAGCAAACCACAGCCTCCTTCGCTGGGGTTTGTGACTGGCTCCTGTGTAAGGACTTACTTTTGCCTGCAGGGCTTGTGAGCTACCTGAATCCTTCTCGGGACTGATAAAATCTTACGCGAATCCTTCTTGAGACTTACAAATGCTACGCGAATCCTTCTCGGGACTGACAAATCTGCCTGACTTCCCTCTGTCAGGGCCTATTTTGGGTGCGTGCCACTCATACAAATATTCCCTCCGCACGCCCAGAGGGGGGGGGCCCTTTATTCCCCCTTGGGAGACGACTCACTCACGCTAATTCCAAGCTCCGCCCCCTGTTCCCGGCCGGATCCTTCGCAGGAGTCCGGAAACGCGGTACTGAGAGGTCTGCTCTCACTTCGAAGGTCCGGCTGCCGGCCTCCGTCTCATTCACACACACATGCGCACGTCTCCCGCTCCCGCCACCGGCTTTCTCACCAGTCCAGTGCTCCGGTGCTCCTCTGCGTCGCTGCTCCTGAGCCGATCCCTCTGATCCTGGTAGCCAGCTGTCCTGAAGTCCAAGATGGCCAGTCTTGAGTCTTCTTGCGGCGTGGCTATTCCGGATGAGCGCCCCCAGCTGAAATAAACAGGGCCAGGAGACTTCTTCTCCTTTATAATGCCTTTATTAAAAGATCAGCTCAGGATTGGGCAGCTCGGCAGGGCTGCAGTCCCCGTCGCGTCTCCCAGGGCGGCTCAGAGGAGGAGGATATGCGCAGCTCTGTCCACCAGGGGCAGAGGCGGGGGAACCAGTCCTCGTGGGAGCCTTTAGGGCGTGGTGTCCCCCGTCAGATGTTGGTTCTTTCAGCTTCTCAGCTACCTGGTCCCGGCGTTGGGTCGACTCTCTGCTCAGGGCGAGAGAGACTCCGCATCTCCGCAGGCTCAGCAACTGGCTCCTCATGTCCAGACACCACTTTAGTCTCTCAATTCTTATTTGGCTCGTTGTTTTTGGGGTTTTCTCTGTGGGTTTCAAGTCGTGGTCTCACAAAGCTATCTGGTCTTTGGAGTCACTTTGCATAACCCCGTCCACCCTCTCAGGTGTCTTCCCTATGTTGGAAGAGAGCACAGCCTCGGGGAAGGGCAATCTACCGCACCCAGCCAAGCCTTTTACTAATACAAAAGAGGAGATAAGCTCTAACGACCCGTGATTACCATGACAAAACACTAAGAATTCTGGCAGAGACAGAGACCTGGCTGCGTCCCTGTAACTCTTTCTCACAAAAAAAATATTAACTGAATTTTTGTTCATAACATCCCCGACGTTACCAGATGGATCTATTGGCCATACCAGAAGGATTTCATCTCCCTGTTGGTAGCTATTCCCCCAACCCAACCCTCCTTTCTCTCTCTCTCTGTCCTTTATCGCCTTTCTAATCCTTCTGTTACATTTGCTATGGGCATGCAATAAAAGGTGCATTTGTTTTGATTGAAAGTCCCTTGCTGTGTGTCTTTAGGTATTGGAAAATAATGATAAATAAAGTACACATAGTTCATAGGATAAATCGTAGACACCAGCCCCGGGATGGAGAGTGTGTGTCTGTCTGACCTGTTGAAAAGATCTCAGCAGCCCAGAGACAAAATGTTATAGATAAGAAACAGTAAACAACCTTGGAAACCAGAGCCAAAGAATTCAGACTCCTTCTTGGAAACATCAGGCTGGGAAAAAAAGGATTCTTGGGGTCATCCCCGACTGCAGGGAACCCAAGATTGGTCTTCTGGGCTATCTGGGTCAACATCAGAGTAAATCTGGAAGTTTTGCTTTAGCCCATTAAGCCATGGTGCTGGGGTCTTGTCTTTTTCCTGGGTGCCGTCCAACGCTAACCTGGTATTACTCCCTCTAGGGACTGATTCTTTTATCCCTCTGGTCATCAGGGACCTGTAATCTCTCATATTCCTTCTCCCCTCTTCTTGATTAGGGTCCCAGTCAGGCTCCACTGAAGGCATTTTTTGGTCACCTAGGGCCCAGGTTGGTTTTCTCTCTCCCAAATTTTCATTTCTTCAGTTCGTATTAATCGAGTCTCTCCCGGGGAAAATAGGATGTTAAAGATGGAGTTCAGTTCTCTCCATGTATAAATATTAGGGCTAAAAATTGATCAATTTGATTTGCAATTCCTACTGGGTCTTCCACTAAATTTCACAATTCTTTCTTAAAGTTTCCAACTTTGGACACAGTCAAGGGAGCGTTTACAAATCCAATCTCACTGGCCACCCCGCCCATGAGAACTTCTCTGAGGGGGAACAATTTTTCACTTTTGCCACTTTGGACCAGGTGTTACAACATCAGCTGTGGAGACTGACTGGGCAACTGCACTCTTGGGCATGAGATTCTGAGATGTTGTTTGGCTTCTCGTTTGTGGCTGAGGGATCAGAGCCAGCCAGCGTGGATTTCAGTATCTGCACTGATGATGTGCATGAGGGGACTGAGTCCAGCAACAGCAAATCTGCAGATGACACCAAGGTGGGTGTGTGTGGATCTGCTGGAGGGCAGGAGAGCTCTGCAGAGGGCCCTGGACAGGCTGGATCCAGGGCCCAAATCCAACAAGGTGAGGTTGAACAAGACCAAGTGCCGGGTCCTGCACTTTGGCCACAACAACCCCTGCAGTGCTACAGGCTGGGGACAGAGTGGCTGGAGAGCAGCCAGGCAGAAAGGGACCTGCAGGGACTGATGGACAGCAGGCTGGACATGAGGCAGCAGTGTGCCCAGGTGGGCAAGAAGGCCAATGGTCTGGATCAGGAATGGTGTGGCCAGCAGGAGCAGGACAGGATTCTTCCCCTGCACTTGGCACTGGGGAGGCCACACCTTGAGTGCTGTGTCCAGTTCTGGGCTCCCCAATATAGGAAGGCCATGGAGGGGCTGGAGCGTGTCCAGAGAAGGACAACAAGGCTGCGGAGGGGTCTAGAACACAAGAGCTGTGAGGAGTGGCTGAGAGAGCTGGGGTTGTTTATCTTGAAGAAGAGGGGTCTCAGGTAGACAAGGCGGTGTCAGGGCAAAGGTTGGACTTGATGATCTCCAAGGTCTTTTCCAACCTTGCTGATTCTGGGATTCTCTGGAACCACCCTTGGAGCAGTTGCAGGAGGAGCCCTGGGCCTCCTCTTCAGAAGCTCCAGCAGCCCAGGTCCCTCAGCTTCTCCTGCCAGCCCCAAAGCCCATCCTGTCAGTCCTGCAGAGCCTCTGCAGCTCCTCCTCACTGCTCAGAACAGGGAGCCCCAGAGGCAGACACAGCAGCCCAGATGTGCCCCCCTGGCCTGGCGTGCCTCTGGCAAGGGAACAGCACCAGGCACTGCAGGAGCCTGCAGACAATTCCTGCAGCACTTGTAGGATGATCCTGATGCCCAAGGGACGTTCTTTTGGTGCCAAGTCAGAAACTGCAATGCGGAGTAGAGTCAGACAAGAAAGTGCAAACAGGGATGGGCTGTTTGCAGGGGAGAGAACAGGGATGGGAGAGGAAGAAATCTGAACAAGGAAGAGTAGAAAAAAAGCAAAGGTGAAGCCAGGGAAATGTTCAGGGCAATTTGGGGGTGGCTGCCAGGCAGCCCTGGCTCTGAGCAAGAGTCTGCAGTGGCACAGGAAACTCCCAGCTGATGGGAACAAACTTTCTGGCTGACTGCAGAGGCCAGGACAAAGCTGAGTGGTTTCCCTGGTGTCCCCCAGCACTTGCTGGCCCCAGGGGCTGATGGCATTTGTGCTCCCTCAGGTTCATGTCCCCACACCAACAGCATGGGGGTGCTCCCCCTGCTGTGTGCAATGCAAACAGGGGCTGCTGAGCCAGTGCTGCCGTGTCTGTGCCTGCAAGGATGAGGCACCTGTGTGAGCTGGGGGAGAAGCCAGGGCTGCAGAGGGGGGATGTTGTTGGCAGCTCCATGAGGACACTCTGGGACGCTGCCCTGGGCTGTGCAGCACACTGGGGATGGATCAGCCTCTGCTCTTCTGCTCCTTCCCGTCTGCCCCAGGGCCCTTGCAGAGCCCCAGCCATGCTGTTTGCCCCCAGCCTGCCCACGGCCAGCCTGGGGCTGCTCACGGGGCTTTTCTGTGCTGAGCATTGGCCTGGGCATGTTCTTGAGAGAGCCTGGGCACGGAGCCTGGAGCCCCCAGGCCCTGGGCTGAGGTATCAGTGCTGCCCCAGCAGTGCCCATGGCCTGTCCCTGCTGCAGCCCCGGCACTGCCACCCCCACGGCTGTGCCCGGCCCCGAGAGCACTCAGGCCCTGCAGCAACACCAGGCCCAGCAGGGCAGCGGGGCAGGGCCACGGCAGCAGCACTGGCAACACCAAGTGCTGCTGCTGCTGGGCACAGCTGCTGTGCCAGCACTGATCTGCCCCAGCTCTGCACACAGACATTGCTGCTGCAGCTCCAGAGAAGGCAACAAAAGGGCATCTCTGCAGAAAACTTTGCTGGGACATCATTTGGTTCCTTTAAAGTCACCAAGAGTGCAGCCCCTCATTGACACAGTCACAGGGAAGGTGGAGAGAAACAAAGTGAAAAATGGCACAAACATTGACATTTCTATGTGGACAAGGTAAAAAAAATAAAGGAAAAAAACTAAGCAAACCTACAAGAAGTTTTAAATATTAATTTTATTACAAGTAATTTGCTGAAATTGGCCAGCAGTTTAATATTCCTGAAGCCATCCAGTCATGAGTGTCCTCACTGCAGCCTTGAGCTCCTGGTTCCTCAGGCTGTAGATGAGGGGGTTCAGCGCTGGGGGCACCACCGAGTACAGAACTGACAGAGCCAGATCCAGGGATGGGGAGGAGATGGAGGAGGGCTTAAGGTGGGAAAATGTGCCAGTGCTGAGGAACAGGGAGACAACGCCCAGGTGAGGGAGGCAGGTGGAAAAGGCTTTGTGCCGTCCCTGCTCAGAGGGGATCCTAAGCACAGCCCTGAAGATCTGCACATAGGAGAAAACAATGAACACAAAACAGGCTAATGCTAAAAGGGAACTGACAGTCATGTGCCCCAGTACCCTGAGTTTGGAGTGTGAGCAGGAGAGCTTGAGGATCTGTGGGATTTCACAGAAGAACTGGCCCAGGGCATTGCCATGGCACAGGGGCAGGGAAAATGTATTGGCCGTGAGTAGCAGAGCATTGAGAAAGGCACTGGCCCAGGCAGCTGCTGCCATGTGGGCACAAGCTCTGCTGCCCAGGAGGGTCTCGTAGTGCAGGGGTTTGCAGATGGACACGTAGCGGTCGTAGCACATGACTGTCAGCAGATAAAATTCTGCTGTGATTAAGAAGAGAAAGAAAAAGAGTTGAGCAGCACATCCTGAGTAGGAGATGTCCCTGGTGTCCCAGAGGGAATTGTGCATGGCTTTGGGGACAGTGGTGCAGATGGAGCCCAGGTCGCTGAGGGCCAGGTTGAGCAGGAAGAAGAACATGGGCGTGTGCAGGTGGTGGCTGCAGGCTATGGCGCTGATGATGAGGCCGTTGCCCAGGAGGGCAGCCAGGGAGATGCCCAGCAAGAGGCAGAAGTGCAGGAGCTGCAGCTGCCGCGTGTCTGCCAATGCCAGCAGGAGGAAGTGGCTGATGGAGCTGCTGTTGGACATTTGCTGAGGCTGTACTTGGGGAGCTGTTCATGGAGAAATGTCAGTGACAGTTTAGGAGGAACTTCTTCCAGCAAAATCAAAGTCTTTTCCTACAGACTCTTCTCCAGTAACCCTCTGACAGCCTTTTGAATTTCTAGCAGATTTTCCTTCAACTCCAAGTGGGGAGCTTTGGCTGTTGGTGCCTGAGTGGGACTTCAGGTTCAGGGCAACTACATACAATGTTTTTATAATTCAACATTGCTATGCAGATGTGGGAGGAGGACAGGGACCTGTCCTCATGTTCCACTTTAAACCCTGTTAACACAGAGGGCCCTGTTAACATCTGCACCCCCAGGAATGGGAACATCTGTTTAAATATTCTAGTGTTTTCATACTCCCCATTCTCCTGCTAACTATTTTTAGATGTCAGAAACTCTCAGCATTTCTGCAGCCATCAGGGAGAACAGAGTGAGTTGTCTGAGGCAAGGTGGTGAGTGGAGAGTGAGGGGAGGTGGTCTGTCTCCAAGACATGTCCCAGGTTTTGTGGGCTTTCAGCATTCTCAGAGAGAGGATGATAATGCTCTGATGTTTCCTTTAAAAACCATCCTGACACTGCTGAGTGCAGATGGATCCCCCACAGTCCACCAAATGTCCATCCCCTTCTTATAGTCTCAGCCCCACATTTGCACCCAAGGGCACACAGGGCTCATTTCACCAACCCAAGGCATTTTCTCAACCTAGAACTTCTGTGCCTCACCCTGGGGTTTTCAGATAACACAGAGAGGCTCTAGGACAGGTTTGCACCCTGGATTGGAGCTCCCAGCCTGGACTGAAATCTCAGGGACACTTCCAAGTGTCCTTATGATGGCATTGGATTAAGGGAGATGCAGCTCCTTCCCTGGCTGCCCTGACAGCATTGCCCAGAGCCGGGCACTGGGGACAGCGTCACCCTGAGCCAGCTGTGCCCCTGCCAGAGCCCCCAGGGCCGGGCAGCTGCTCCCAGCCCTGTGCTCTGCAGAGGGAACTGGGCCCGGGGCTGCAGAGCTGCCCCACGGCTCTGCTGCAGCTCTGCCTGCACAGGAGGGGCTGCACGCCTTGGAGCCCCAGCCCTGAGGGCAGAGGCTGGGCTGGGGGGACAGGAGGGAGGGGGCTTGTTCAGAGGGAGGGGCTGCACTGGAGGGGATCCTGTGGGCATCTCTAAACTCTCCCTGCCACAGCATTGCTGGGTTTTGTTTTCTCTCATTCCCTGCTCCTCTCTCTCTGCCTCCTGCAGATTTTCCTCCTGCAGGTGTTTCCCTGTGCCTGATCTCTCCCTGCCAGCACTCACAGACCCCAAATCTCTTTGCACTCTCCTTGGACTGACAGAACCCTGGCTGTTTGCAGGGCACTGCCTGGGGGCAGGTTCTGTTTGCAGCCTGGAGAAAGGACAGCTCAGCCCGAGCCTGATGGCTCCAGCAATAGTGATCCTGGTCTGTCCATGGGCAGAGTGGCGGAAAGCACATTAGGGATCTTCTGTAAACCTATAGATTACTAAAACTAACAGTTTCAGATCTCTCAGGCACTTTTGAAAATTCATAATTAATAATCAACCACTAATATTTATCCCTCCCTCCCTGCCATGCTCCAATAGTTGGAAACTGAACGCCTGGTCTTTGTAAATATCCTCATTTTTATCAAAATCATTGTCTTGGTAATATTCTACAACTGATCAGAACACCTCAGCATGTCAGAACTTCATGAGCATTTCACCTCCCCTGCACCACAAACACTTAAGAGTTGTACTCACACAGTCTCTAGGCATTGGGATGTTCCAGCTTTAGGAGATGGCTCCAGGAGCTGAAGCTGCATTGTCCTGCAGCCAGAGGTTCCTGTGCCAAGGGCTGGCAGTGATTGTGCCCCAGGCACTTCTCAGCACCTTCCCAGCCCTGACTAAATGAAGCTCTCTGTGCCTCTGTGCTGTGCCCGGGCTGGCTGCAGGCAGTGCCCCAGCCCTGCTGGGCTGGAGAAAGGCTGCTCATTGAGGGAAATGTGCTTTTGAAGCTCCTCTTGGTTACCAGGAGCTGCCTCTGTGCCAGGAGCCCAGCCCAGCTCAGCAGCACAGACACAGCACAAGGACTTTAATGAGCCTCTGGGGCTTTGTGCTTAGGCCCTGACCATCTGTCCCTGAGAGGGAGCTGAAGAAACTTCTCCAGAACTCCAAGGAAGAATCCAACTCCAAAGTTTCTTGGACATTTAATGGGTCCCACTGAGGGACACAACTAAGAAAGTGTCCCCAGGCCCCAGGCAGAGCAGAGAACTGGAGGCAGTGATGACAGGTGGGGACAAAGAGAAGCCAAGTCTTGGTGCCCTGGGGCACAGCAGGGTCTGTGCCACCAAGGGCTGGGAGGAGACACCTTGTCCTGAGGCCCTGGGGCCTCCTGGCACAGCCCCAGCCAGGCTGGGCACTGTCAGCGCCTTGTCCTGCCCTCAGCATCCCCCCCTAGCCCACATCCCAGTGGCCTCAAGGATCTGCTGGAAGGAGTCCCTGGGGAGCCTTGCTCAGCAATGGCCCTGGGGGCTCCTGAATACTCCTTGCAGGGACTGCAGGTTTTTGAAAGGACTTTGGGTTTGGCTTTTGCCTTGGAGTCTGTGAGAGGTTTGTGCAATCATGGCCTCCAATTATCTGTTTTAATTAGTCCCTGGAGAGGCTTTGTCAGTAACAACACTCTGTGGGGCTCATTAATGCTTCAGGGTACTTCAGTTATTTTAAGGTACTTGGTGTTTCAGTTTTGATACAGACTCTGTGAGAGGTTTGTGCAATCATGGCCCCAGTTATCTGCTTTAATGAGTCCCTGGAGAGCTTTGTACTGACACTCAGTGGGGCTCATTAATACCTTGACACACTCAAGTTTTTAAGGTGCTTTTTGGATTTAAGAATAATTTTAGGTACTTTTAAGGTGTTTCCTTCCCAAACTGAGTTTTTGAGAGGTTTTTGTACCATCCTGACTTCCAATTCTCTCCTACAAGGAGTCCCTGAGGAGCCTGTGTTGGGTATCTTCCCCCTTTCTGTTTTACAACAAATATGGAACTGAAAGAATTTTGTAAGACTTTCTAAAAGCATTCAAACAAACATGGGACAATTAACAATACAACAACAATCACTAAGAGATATAATAATTATGCTTTAGCTTGAAATCATCCAACCCTTTAGTCCCTTGGATTGGAAGAGTTCATTGAACCAGTCATTGTTTTCCACTTGAAGATTCTTGAACCCTTCCTTCAGTATATGAATACTGTTGCGGATTGACTCGCTGTGGCTGGAGAGGTTCATGCAACACATGACCTCAGAGTCTACACAGCCATGCCCATGTACCCAGAGTAAAAATCTATCGCTGTTCTGCAAGGTGGCATGTCTGATGGTCTCTGTGTCTGAGAGCAGGCCACTCAATACAGGGAGGTAGCATTGGTTTGCTTGCTTAACAGGCACCCAAGATGGTCTAATTGTCCTAAAGCTTTAGCTGCAGCCACCCAAGCTAGTCCAAATTGGGGGTCCTACCATCCGATACCTGGATTAAAGTTTGCAAAGCCATCTCTTTGATATCATCCGATACTTCTCGGGGGATACTTGCTGCTTGATCATCTGGTAGGCTGTGTTGTCCTTCTCCAGCTAGATGGTTGATTGTCAATTCTGCCTATGCCTCATTATTAGCATAGTCTGCTATTAATTGATTTAGTAAACACTTCCATCTCCCTTCCCACAGGGTGCATTCTGTAGGTGATAACAGCATGGTCATAATATATTTTAAATCATCGGGGGTTAAGGCATGCTGTAAACATGGCCCTCATTAGTCCATTAAAACAAGCTAAGTCCTTCCTATGGTCTTTAGCTAGCATACACAGATCCTTGATTTCCCCATAAACCAATGGCTGAGAGCTGGGATTCTGCCCCCTTCTTCCATACTATACCAGGGCAATGAGGAGTTTCAAGGCTATTTGCCAGTCTCCTTTCTTAACAACTTCTTTCCAGATCCTTTCCCAGGGATCTTCTGGGGTTGAAGAGCGAGATGGATCTGAGGAGTCCAAACCGTCTACTGCGGAGGAAGAATAACTTGGAGCAGAAACATTTGGATTAGAAATAGTGCGACAGTTGGGCTTAGTATCTGTGACCATGGGGTTACATTTTTGCCGGAGGGTTAGGCAAAGGGCACTGCCATTTTGTCAAGTGTTGGGGAGGAAGGGTCTTGATTTAGGATGGCATACCCCTGGGCTGGCATTCTGGAGGCATGGCCCAGGGGGAAGGTGGAATGATTAAAAGTGGGGGCGTGACCTGCAGTTCTGGGGGTGGAGTCTGGAGGTTCATTCAGGGTGGAAGAGAAGGTTGTGGTAGCAGGAAGTGGAGGAGCCAAGATGGAGGGAGGACAGTCAGGCTCAGGGGCATCTGGAAAATTTTTAATGATCCACTTCACAATTGATTTTTATTTGTTCTTTGAAGATATTTGGTCATGATCAGTGAGAATTAACTTGGAGCATCCATATACACACCTTTCTACTTTGGAGATCCGGCTGCCCATTTTTCTCTTTCTCCACCTTAGGTGGAGCAGCCACTGGAACACCCCAAATCAATAATGGCATGTGGGTGCATATTGTAAAAATGCAGTAGCAAAATGGGCAATAATTGTCCTGCGTTTCCCTAAACCCACATGCAATCCTACGCAGGTGAAACTGTCGTTGTCCCTGTGGATCTTGGCCAAGGTCCCTCGAAGCAGTGATAAATGTGTCAGCCCAGCACAATCCACAATCCCGGGGAGCACTGGCCTCTCCATCAGCTAACCCCAGCTGACCCGACTGAATGTCAGGGTCCCTGTTCGGGCGGCAAAGGTCGCAATGAGGGTGGCTGTGACAAAACTTTCTGGTTCCCCAACTTCAGGGCAAGGGTAGTGAAAATGAAAAGAAGCAGATGCTGGGGAAGATGAAACAGGAAAGCCTTATAAATATGATTGCCTGGCAAAAGAATTTGAGAATATGGAAACTATAAGTGAGATTGAAATGAAAGTAAGCTTTGAGATACCAAGCCTTGGTTACTGAACAACTGGAAAACAATGGTATGGCCGGCTGAAGGTAATCTTCTTTTGATGAAACAATACCTTCTGCTTGCAGACAAGTCCAAGGGTCAGAGCAGACCCTACTAGCTTGGCAGATGGAGTCCAAAGAGTAGTTTTTAGCGTTTAAAATGTAGCACAGTATGGTAATGAAATGATTCTTATAGGCTGCATGTAAATGGTATAAGATTTGTATCTTTTACTATATTGGTTAGTGAAAATTAGAATAAGCAGCACAGAAGAAGATTTATTGTATTGTAATGGGAACTCCCCTCCTCTTTCTGGGATTCATTTCGGGCGCCTCTTTCCGAGCTCCTCTTTCAGGCCTGCTCTGAGCTGTGGCTGGCTCCAAACAAAGCCCCTGCACCCACACCCTTTAAAATAAACCACAAGTTCCGAGATCTGGCTTCAGACATCTCTTGTCTCTGTCCCTCCCAACCATCCTAGTCCCCAATGATCCTACAAGCAGGATCAATGGAGTTGTCAAAAAAAAACTTTAATAGCAGGGTGAAAGACAATAAACATGGAGAAGTCCAGCACAGTACAAGGGGTGGGATTCAAAGACCTGAGGTAAAGGCGAAGAAACAATATATAAGCTTAAGGGTAGAACACTCTAGAACAATAACCATATAGGGGACACAAGTAACCAATAGGGGAGGAGAACTTGGACAACTTAGCATAACAACACTAAAGGCTTATGGGGGAACTCTCAAACTCACCCTAAGTTAAACAAATGATTCCCAGGGCTTAAAATCATGGCCAATACTTCTGGGGTAAAATCTGACTGACTCTGAGTTACAGCTGGGCTAACTCCCACACCGCTGCTTTACTCTGGTCCCTTGGGACCATGTGGCCCAACAGAGCCACAAAGATGTCCTGGCTTCCACGAGGCTCCTCAGTGTCACAATGGTCCCTTGGATCCACGGTGCTCTGCAGTGTCACAATGGCCCCTTCATTTCACAAGGCTCCCAAATGTCACATTGGTCTCCATAGGAAGGAAACCACAGAGCCCCCATGTTTCAGGAGCTGATGAACGGCAACCACCAGAGGCCAAGGCAAGACCTGTCTGTCCTGGCAGGTTAGGTTGGAGCAACTCTTGGATATTTGAAATTATGAATGTGGAGTCCTGATTTAAAACATTTGTGCCTGGAGAAGAGGGATGGGGGTTTCTTCATAAAAAGAAAAGCAGAGAGCCCTTTCCAGTGTGTGGAAAACAAGTAAGTGCTGCCCCTCAGGAGTCAAAGACCAGCCAGACTTGTCTGTCCTGGCAACTTGTCTGGCAGGAATACTTGTATACACAGAAATTTGGAGGTGGAATCCAAATTTTGACCATGGATACCTGGAGAAATGGACAGTTCTTTTCCATAAAAAAAAGAGCCCAGGGCCCCAGTGTTTCAGGGGCAGATGGGAGTGGCCTTCAACATTTCAAGGTCAGCCAAACCTGTCAGGTGACCCCAGGGAAACCAAGGCAGCCACACCTATTTCATGTTCCCTTGGTTCCACAGGGCCCTGCAGTGTCACAATGGTTCTCTTGCTTCCATGATGCCCTAAGGTGTCATAATGGCCCCTTGCTTAGTCAAGTCCTTAAGGATCTTAATGGTCTCCATAGATCCACAAGGCCCCACAGTGTCCTAACGGCCTTTGGGTTCCATGAAGCCTTGCTGTGTCACCATTGCCCCTTGGTTCCATTGGGGCTCAGTAGTACAACAATGATTTCCCTGAATCCACAACTTCCCATAGTGTGAGAATAGCCTCATGGAAGCATGGGACCCTGCAGGGTCACAATGTTCCTTTGGTTCCATGGGGCCCCACAGTGTCACAATGGTCTCCATGATTCCATGGGGCCTTACAATGTCACAATGATCTCCATGGATCCACAGCGCCCCGCAGGATCACAAGAGCCCTTTGGCTCCACGAGGCCCTGAAATGCAGCAATGGCCTCTTGGTTCCACAAAGCCCTGCTGCTTCACACTGGGCCCTTGGGACCATGTAGCTCAAGAGAGACACAAAGATGTCCTTGGTTCCATGAGGCCCCACAGTGTCACAGTGGTCCCTTGGCTCCATGGTGCTCCGCAGTGTCACAATGATCCCCGTGGTTCCACAAGTTCCTACAGTGTAACAATGCCCTTTTGCTCAAAAATGCCCTGCAGTGTCAAAGTGGTCTCCATAGGAAGGAAAGAACCGAGCCCAGGGTCATATGAGAGGCAGTCCCGAGAGGCTGAGGCTAGCCAGAATTGATTGTATTGGCAAATTTTGTTTGGGAGCAACGCTTGGATATAGGGAATTTTAGAGGTGGAATCCTAATTTTGGCTGTTGCAGCCTAGACAAGAAAGACTGTTCTTTTTCATAGAAAGGAAAACCCAGAGCCCCAGTGCTTCACAGTCAGATGAGAAGTGGCCCTTGGCGTGTCAAATTCAGGGGGACCTGTCAGACAGTCCCCAGGAGGCCAAAGCAGGCAGACCTGTTCCATGCTCCCTTGATTTCATGGGTCCCCATACTGCCACCCCATACTGTATTCTCCTTGATTGCATGAAGTCTTGCAATGTCACAATGGCTTCTTGGTTTCATGAGCCCCAACAGAGTCACAAGGGTCCATTGGTGCCACGCAGACCTGCTGTGAAACAATGGCTTCTTGTTTCTATTTTAAATCAATCACAATCAAACCTCAGTTTGATCACTGATCCTTGCTTCCATAGGGCCCATGATTTGCACAAGGATCTCCTTGATTCCATGATTCCTGGATTCCACAGTCTCACCATAGTCTCTTTGGACCTGCATTGTCACAACTGACTCATGGTTCCATGAGGTTCCACAGTGTCATCATGGTCGCTGTCAGAGGCTGGATGAGATCGATGTCCCGAGACACCTTGGGATGCTCGGAATGCCCTGTGGGGCCAGGGCCGGGTCAGGCCTTGGTTTGTGGTGGGACAGAGCCCTGCCCCCAGCCCTGGCCCAGCAGAGCTGTCAATCACACAGCAGGGGGTGATGTTATCCCAGCTCTGATTAGCTTAGCTGCTAATCAGTCAATCACACACTGGCAGCTGGTGCTACCCTAGCTCATATTGGACAAGCAACTGGCAGTCCCACCCCAGGGGCGGGGCCATGAAGGCCCAGGGGGTTAAAAGCCAGACCATGAGGCCAGACTATGATCTGGGTCCTGCCTTCTCTTGGGGTTCCTCCCTTGGGGATGCTGGAACCTGAGCAGTTGGTACCTATGTGTGTGTCTTTCTCTGGATCTTCTGTCTTTCTGTTGTTCTCTATTCCTTCTCCTTCTAATCCTATTCACCTGGAACATTTTTGGTAACTTCACATGTTAAGGGTTAAAGGTTTTTAGGTTAAATGTGTGGGAATCCAGGGCACAGAGAATATTTTTCTGTCTGCTCTGAGGGGTCCTGACCCCCAGAGAAACACTGCCTTTAACCTTCCCTCATGGAGAGGACTTCCAGGACTTTGAGACAGATTAGAATTTACCAAAGTGTGAAATAAATTAAAAGGTTGTATACCATGTCCCTTGGGTGAGAAATTTATGTTGTGGGATTTTTAAGGGTCATCTAGATAGGAAGCAAAATGGAGGAATTTGGGTGTAGTCCCTTTCATCTTCTTCATCTACTCCATTTTCTGCAGTGTTGGTGGCGCAGGGTGATTGGTCAAGGAAAGCACAGTGCAGAGATTATGTGGACAGTCAAGGGATGACTTATTGGTCGATAAGGAGAGAATATATATGTTTTAAGAGTTAATTGGTAACTTTTAAAGACCTTGAAACCGAATATTTTGGGGCCATTTTGAGGTGTTTTTCTAGCATGCTGAGCCTGATGTGGACAGCAATGCAAAACTTGAGATAATATAAAAATAAACTAGAAGCTGAAGACCAAAAAGGTCCTCTGCATCTCCTTTTATCTGGCACTGAACTGCTCCAGGAAGGTTTCCCCCATCCAGGCAGCCCCTAGAATGGTCCAAGGTAAAACAAACATCAATAACTGGTACCCTGACAATATTTATAATAAGTTGGTTTTTCCATAAATTTGTTTACTGAAGGGTGTTGCTTTAATTGGCTAATCACGTGAAATCTGTTGATTAAATGACCAATGAGGTCCACCTGTAGCAAAGCAAGATGTAAAAGAAGAGGATTGAAAAAACAGGTGGCTTTTAGCCCTTAGACGTCTGATCTGAGTCTATGTCATCTCTGATTCAACGGTGACATTTGGGGATCTATGGAGGCTATTGGGGCTCCTTTCTGCACCGTGTGACCCAACAGGAGCTTCTCTAATAAATTTTGCCTGAAGGTCTCACTGTGCCCATGACAGGAACCCCTGTGAGCGTCTGGGACATCCCGGCTCTTTGGCAGCCTGGGAACTCCTGGGATGTCACCGTGGACCCCCCATGAGTGTCTGTGACAGATCAGTGCCTTTGCAGTCCAAGGTCCCCTGGGATGTGACCATGGAATGGCTGTGACTGCCTCTGACCACAGGGCTCTTTACCGTCCTCAGAAAGCCCTGGGAGGCCTCCATGGAGCCCCTGTGTCTGCCTGTGACATTCCAGCTCTTGAACAGCCTGGAGACCCTTGGAAAGTCCCCATGGAACCTCTCTGAGGGCCTCTGACAAATCTGACCCTTAGCAGGCAACCATCACCAGGACCTTATTGCTATGCTCAGTTTCCATGGCAACCGTCACCAGCCCCATGTTGCTATGGTCAGTCCCTCGGCAGCTCCATGGAGACCCCGTGCCAGGGGTGGTTGCCATGGACACCAGCTCAGGCCTGCAGCCAGAGCCCGTTGCCATGGCAACCATTTGCCCCATCCCCAGGCTCATGGGATCCCAGAACCACAGAATTGGCTGAGATGGGAGGGACCCATCAGGATCCTCCAGTCCAACTGCTGGCCCTGCACAGGACACCCCAACAATGCCAGCCTGGGCCTGGCAGTGCTGTCCAAACGTTGCTGCAGCTCAGAGAGCCCTGGAGCTGGGACCCTTCCCTGGGGAGCCTGGGCAGGGCCCCAGCATCCTCTGGGCAAAAACCTTTTCCTGACGTCCAACCTGAGCCTGCCCCGACTCAGCTGCAGCCGTTCCCTCCACTCCTGTCCCTGGGCACCGGAGGGAAGAGGTTCCCACAGCCCCAGCCAGGGACCCGCTCCCAAGGCTGTTGCCATGGCCACCAGGGCTGGGAACAGCTGGGATGCTCGGTTTTCAGGGGCTGGGGTTCAGGAATGGGATACCCCAATTTCCTGCTCCTGCTAAAACCGCGCTGCCCTCACTGCCCTCCTGCCTCCCATGGTAAGCACAAAAGGCAATGAACCCGGGCTGGGATAAGAACAATTTATTGGGAACAGCAACAAGATAAGGAAGAAACAGAAGCAGAAACAATACTGATAAGAGATAAGAAAAAGGGAAAACTACAACACAACTGCCTGGCTCTTCCTGGCCACAATTTCCCCCTGCCTGGAAAGGACACCCTTCTCCTCAGGGAGAGAGAGGGTCCCTTTCCTGACCCTGGCAATTTCTGAGGCGAGACTGAATGTAATGACAGGGCCGTGGAAAGATCCTCATGTTCTTCAATCCCACATCGGATCATTGGCAGGGGCAGGAAAAGGGACAGCTGTCTTCCCAGAATGGATCACAGGGAAAATGGATCACCAGGGCTCTTCCCAAAATGGGTCCTCCAATGGCAGATAAAACTGGAGCTGGGCATGAAGTCCTTCTGGAGTCAGGGCTCTCGCAGGGCTTCCCTTACTGGTGCCTCTGCTGGTACATGGTCAAGTCAGAGTTCTGGGTGAAGCTCTTCCCACACTGGGAACACTCGTAGGGCCTCTCCCCAGTGTGGATGAGCCGGTGCCTGATGAGGGTGAAGTTGTGCTTGAAGCCCTTCCCACAGTCAGGGCAGTGGAACGGCCTCTCCTCAGTGTGACTCCACTCATGCAGACGGAGATTTGAGCTGGTCTGAAACCTCTTCCCACACAGGGGACACTCGTAGGGCCTCTCCCCAGTGTGGATGTGCTGGTGGATGATGAGGTGGGAGATGCGCTTGAAGCCCTTCCCATAGCCAGGGTAGCAGAAGGGCCTCTCATCCATGTGAATCTGCTGGTGCCTGAGGAGATCGGAGCTGATCTGAAACCTCTTCTGACACTGGGGACACTCATAGGGCCTCTCCCCTGTGTGAATGCGTTGGTGGGTCACAAGGGTGGATCTGTAGCTGCAGCCCTTCCCACATTCCCCACACTCGTAGGCCCATTCCCTGGTGTGGATCATCTGGTGGCTGCTCTGCCTGAACCTCTTCCCTCACTCCAAGCACTTGTGGGACTTCTCCCCATCATGAAGCTGCTCCTGGGCCATCAGCTCTGACCTCTGGCAGGAGCTCTGTCCACCTTCCTGGCACAGGGTGGATCTTTCCTCAGAGCACCCTGGGCTGGGGTTGGAGCCCCTCCTCCTGTGGAATCTCTGGGAATTTTCCTCTCCATTCGATTCATGTGCCATGGAGCCTCTCAAAACAGCTGCTTCTATGAGGTTCTGCCATGGGGTTTTATCCTCCCTGCTCTCCATCCTCAGTTCCTTCCCTGGGGGTGGAAGGACAAGGAGAGGATGAGATTTGCCTCCATGCCAGAGGGAAGGGGAAGGAGATCCCTCCAGTGCATCCCCAGCAAGACGGGGTTGGCACCGGGGCTGTCCTGCAGCTGGGGGCCGTGCTGGGCTGGGAGCTGGAGCAGGAGAGAGGGGGAAAGGGGCACTGACTTCCTCCTCACCTGCCTGGGTGTCCTGGGGCATTGTGTCAGTTTGAAAAGACAGGTGTCTGCTAAGGAAGGCGGGAGACATCCTTGAAATGGAAAATGTTAATCCCTTCCCTTGGAATTATAATTTTCAAAGTAAGGGGCTGTCAAGCGAAATCTGTGGGAGGAGGAATAACAATTCTTCGGTAGGAAAATTAAAAATTCAAATGAAATAGTATTAAAAATCTACTTACAGTGTCAGAATACAACCTGAAACCCTGTGGGTCAGAGTGTTGGTAACACTCCTGTTAAAGGGTGGCTGCAGTGCTCCTGGAGCGACAGAGGTGGTTTTGTTAGAGCAGCGATCCTGCAGCAGGATGGAGTTTTCCTCTGAAGGTCCAGTGGTGGTGTAGATCAGCCTGGTCTTCCTTTGGGATCCAGTGGAGCTGAAAGCTGCTCTTCTGGGTATCCTGTGGGAGAAGGCTGACTGTGTTGTTCATATCCTCAGATTATATCCAGGTAGGAATGTTTGGCTCCTCCCTCTGGGTGGAGTTTCTCACAATGGGATGATGTAATTTTTATCAGTGACACTCAATGGCCCATTACCAGAGGATATCTCCCCGGAGGGAGGATTCCTTGTGTAAGAGATAAAGTAAACTGCTCAATTAACAAATGATAATTGCCCCACCTTTAACAGATGGTAATTGAACACACACTCAGCTAAACCTGAGACACTGTTCCAGCCTTGGAAGGCAGGATTTGGTACCAGGACTTGTTAGGGAATGCAACCCTGACTGAAGGCAGAGATAGAATCTCCAGAGTCTGCAGCCAGAAATGCAAAGTTGTGTGATAATCATTTCAACATCTTCTCTTTTGGAATTATTTACTAATGATTATTTGCTTTGCCTATCTAATATTTTTTTAAATTTTTGAAAACTTGCATTATCTAAATTAGCCTGTTCCGTAATTTAAGTTGGTGTCTGTGTCTTTGGTGCTGGCCCTGCCCACCAGTGAAACAGGGCCTCATCCTGCCTAAGTGTTACCTGGGGAGACAAAAGCGCTCACTCCAAAATTCCCCCCTTCCTCCTTGTTCCCCCCATTTCATACACTGATCATGATGTGCTCTGGTCTGGGGTATCCCTGGGGTCATCTGGGGTCACCTGTCCGGGCTCTGTCCCCTCACAACCTCCCCCACACCCTCAGCCCCGCCCCAGCATGGCTGGACAAGGGGCAGGACAGGCCTTGGCTCAGTGCGAGCTCAGCAAGAACAAAACCATCTCTGTGTGCTCAGCCCTGTGCTCAGCACCCGGCCCCAGCATTTCCTCTGCTCCCACCCCGGACCCCCCTTTCCCATGTTTCTGCCCCACGGCCCCCATAGCACCAGCTGACAATAAAGCAATTCTACGTCAATTCCAAGGTTCATTGGTTCCTGCACAGCTCCAGCTCAGTTGCTGGCAGGTTCCAATAAAAGAAAAGTGCAAATTCAGCCCAATACAGATATTATTAAAAGGAAGAGGAAACTCTGTGTAGCTGTCACAAAGGTGACAGAGATGAAGAGAATAATGATTCTCACATTTTCCAAGGAACTTAAGCCTGGGAATTCAGTAGTTAATTGGGAATTTAGCTACTGGAGCTGGGCTTCTTGTAGGACTTTCAGCAGCCCCTTGTGTTCCTCACCATGGGGTGAATGAACCTTGTCAGTCTTGCTGGTATCATTTGCTCCCTTTCCTCCAGTGATTTTAACAAACTTTTCAAGCAAGGACAACAAAATATTTCCTTTATACTGGCCACCCACAACAGCCATTTTTCTCATTAGTTCTCTCGTAGGTCACTCAGAGGAAGCTGCGTCCAAGTTTCAAGAGAGAACCACAACCTCCTCAGAGGAGGGAACCATGATGTTGTCAAAGGCACACAGAGAACAGCGCCTAAACACACTGTGCCAAAATAATGTTGCAACCTGGTTAAGAAGATTGTTAGAGAGATGCCTCTGCACCGATTAATGTGCTAACAAGACAAAATCCATCGTGGATTTTATTGAACAATAAATGTGAGGTAGAGAGAGTGTTGGAAAGAAAGAGAAAAGGGGAGAGAGCAAGGGAGTGACAGGGACAGAGACCTCCCTGGGGCAGGGCCAAGTGTGACATTGTCCCCTGTGTGTGCGGCCTTCCTGGGGTGGGGGTTTTACACCTGAGCCAGTTTGGGTAAGGGGGGTGGTGTTCACCCCCTGAGCAGGGATTACCCCACTGTTTCAGGTTGCAATGCAAGATGTAACCAAATGCATGTTTTCAATACCCATCTTCATCAACTGCTATAAACAGGTGGGGCAATGTTCTTTATCTCTTCCATGATTCAGCCCTGATAACCCCCTCCAGGGGAGATATCTTCTGCTAATGGGCCATTGAGTGTCACTGCAGGACTGATAAAATTCCATCATCCCATTGTGGGATGCTCTGCCCAGGGGGAGGATCCAAGCATTCCTACCTGGATATAAGCTGAGGCTTTCAACACCAGGAGCATCTTGCCTACTGGATTCCCAGAGGACAAGAGCTCCATAACCACCACTGGACCTTCAGGGGAACACCAGACCCTTCTGCAGGATCCCTGCTTTGAGAGAGTCACGTTCATCACTCCAACAGGACTGCAGCCACCATTAAATGTGACTGCTGCCAACACCCTGACCAACAGGGTGTCAGGTTATATCCTGACTCTGTCAGTTTAAGGCAGTGTTTCTGTATCATTGCCTTGATCTAAATTTTCTTATTAAATTGAAAATCTGGTTTAGACCCTCCCCAGGTTTGCCTTAAAACCAGTATAAAAGACAATGTGCGCACCACTTGTTTTCTTCCCTAAAAAGGATTTCCTATTTCCAAACCTTGACTCAATGAAGGAGGAGGCTGTGAGGAAGAGGAAAGAGCCCTGGGATACCCAGGCAGGTGAGAAGGAAGTCGGTGCCCTTTTCCCCCTCTCTCCTGCTCCAGCTTCCAGGGTTATCCTGGCTGCAGGACAACCCCGGTGCCAACCCCGACTGGCTGGGAATGCACTGGAGGGATCTCCTTCCCCTTCCCTCTGGCATGGAGGCAAATCCCATCCTCTCCTTGTCCTTCCTCCCCCAGGGAAGGAACTGAGGATGGAGACCAGGGAGGAAAAATGTCCATGGAAAAACATTGTGAAAGAGGCCATTTTGAACGACTCTAGTGCACAGGAATCCAACAGGGAAGAAAAACCTCAGACATCCCCCATGAGAAGGGGCTCCAAACCCAGCCCAGGGTGCTCTGAGGAAGAACGACCTACCCTGTACCAGGAAGGTGGACAGAGCTTCAGCCAGAGCTCAGAGCTGGTGGCCCAGGAGCAGCTTCATCATGGGCAGAAGGCCCACAAGTGCTTGGAGTGTGGGAAGAGCTTCAGCGGAGCAGCACCCTGATCAGCCAGCAAATGATTCACACAGGGGAATGGCCCTATGAGTGTGGGGAGTGTGGGAAGGGCTTCAGCTACAGATCCACCCTTGTGACCCACCAACGCATCCACACGGGAGAGAAGCCCTACGAGTGTCCCGAGTGCCAGAATAGGTTTCAGAGCAGCTCTCACCTCCTCCGCCACCAGTGAATTCACACAGATGTGAGGCCCTTCCTCTGCCCCGACTGTGGGAAGGGCTTCTAGCGCAGCTCCCACCTCATCATCCACCAGCACATCCACACTGGAGAGAGGCCCTAGTGTTGTGGTGTGTTGCAATGTCCTGTTTTACCTTCTCCCTTCCCCCTCGCCCCTCGCTGAGTGTGCCCTGTCAATCAGGCTAACATACCAGCAAGGCGTCGTGTGATTGGTCCCTCAGGCCTGGGGGACATTGGCCCGTATAGGTGTCTCTAGTCCCTTGAGACCCTGCCCCTTTCACCTGGTTGGTGGCTCACCTGTCCCCTCCCCTTCCCCTGCCCTGAGCTTAAAAGGTTAATGAGACCATGCGGCCGCTATTCTGTTGGAGGAATTGCCCCGGCTCAGACCTCTGTACCCATGGAATAAACATTTGGATATAACCCGCCAGCAGAATCCACTCCTTCCTTCTCTTCACCATCGCCAGAAGCTCTCTCCCCTGAGGTAAACGGAGTCCTGACAAGCCTGGACTTGCGTCTGTGCCCCGCTGCACTCTCCAGCAGCCAAGGTATCTCTGGGGTAAAACACCCCAGTGCTGCCTTTGGCCCAGCAGCAAGGGTCAGAACTGGCCCAGGCACCATCTAACTGGTTATATTGGGATTCTTATTCCAATACCCTACAAGTGTCCCCAGTGTGGGAAGAGGTTTCAGACCAGCTCCAGTCTACTCCTGCATGACCGTATTCACACGGATGAGAGGCCCTTCCACTGCCCCAACTGCGGGAAGGGATTCAAGCACAACTCCACCCTCGTCACCCACCGGCACCTCTATGCTGAGGAGAGGCCCTACGAGTGTCCCCAGTGTGGGAAGAGCTTCACCAGCAGCTCTCCCTTGACCAGATGCCAACGGAGGCACCAGTAAGGGAAGCCCGGGAAATGCTCCAATTGCAGGAAGAGCTTCATGCACCACTCCAGCTTCATCCCCCATGGGAGGATCCACATTGGGCAGAGCCTTGGTGACCCACATTCAGTGATCTGTGCTGGGAGGACACCTGGCTGGTTATTCTTTTGGTTTGGCCCCAATTTCCTCTTGATTTTTCTTTATCACTTAAAACCACCTGAAACAGGGCAAAAAAGAAAGAAATTTATCAAAGATACATAAAGTTCCATCAGTTAACAGTTACTTGACCAGGAATTTATGGATTTGGGACATATTCTGGAAGATTTGTGGATTCTTGGGGGATTTCAGCAAATGTTCTCCATATCCTTGCACTCCAGAATTCAAGACAGGTTGGTATGTCACCTCAAAATGATTCAATCCCATTGAAAACACCTCAATTTTACCCCAAAATTGCTCAATCCATGTAAATACGCCTTATTCTCACCTAAGAAAAACTCAGTCCCATGCCAAATCTACTTGATTCCAGAGTC
Source organism: Zonotrichia albicollis (assembly GCF_047830755.1). NCBI lineage: Eukaryota > Metazoa > Chordata > Aves > Passeriformes > Passerellidae > Zonotrichia > Zonotrichia albicollis. Next base: position 3,285,757 of record NW_027428428.1, on the reverse strand, counting down.
TCCAGGATGAAATGGGATTGGAAGGAGATTGGGAGAAGTGGGATCCAAATTTGAGGGTGTGGGATTGAGAATGTGTAGGTCTGGGTGCATGTGATCTATTTTGATAGTAAATGAAACTTTCAGAACTATTGATTTCTGTCCCATTCCTTTTCAGTCAGTTCTGGTCTGTTTTTCAGAGTGCCATCTTCTCAGCTTATTGTGTTTGTGTCCTCCTTTCTCTCCTGCCTCTCTTTGCCTGCTCTGTTTCTTTCTCAGTGTCTCTCTTGACCCAGGGCAGATCCCACCAAAGACCCTGTCCTGAATTAATTCCCAATCCAGGAGCTACAACAACCGTGGATGAAGTTATGAAGGCTGGCAGTGAAATGTCACTGTAAGATCTTGCTCCACTTGGCCTTTGGCTCCTTCTTAAGAGCTTTGCCTCCCAGGGGAGGAAAATCTTTTCCTGGCTGGGAACTGCCATTCCAGCCCCTGAGAGTGGGTGCTGTGGATCCCAGAGGGGCATTCCCGAGGCTCCCAGGGAGCTGCTCCTGCTGTTGCTCTCAAGGAGCTGTGCAGGGCCAGGGCACAAGGTCCAGCAGCTCTGTTGGTTCTGCAGTGCCACAAGGGCCCCTGGTTCCATGAGTTTCCCTACAGCCAACAGCAATTCCTTGGCTCCCATGATGCCCTGCTGTGTCACCATGGATATTTGGTGCCATGAAGTTCTTCAGTGTCACAATGGCCTCTCTCACTCCATGAGCTTCCACAGTGTCCAAATGGCCTCCTTGGATGGGCAGTGTCACCATGGACTATTGGCTCCATGCAGCCCCACTGGGTCACCATGGACACCTTGGTTCCATGAGGTTCTGGGAGTGTCTCCAGGGTCTTCTTGGACCGACAGTGTCACAATGGACCACTGGATCCACGTGGCCCTGCTGTGTCACCATGGCCCCTTGGTTCCAGGGACCCCAGGGTCACAACTGACTCCTCGCTTCCACGTCACCCCCTCAGTGTCCATATGGCCCCTTCGTTCCATGAGGAACACAAAAGTTTTGTAGAAAAATTGAGCAGATCCTGCTGAAAACACCTCGGAATATCTGTTTGCATTCCAAGAGAGGTTAAAGGTGAGGATGGCACCAGCAGCTTCCATCTGCAACAGAGATCCAGGGAAAGGACAGGGATAGAGAATTCAGCTGGGAGACTCAGAGAATTCTGCTTCCAGAGATCATTTCTGCTCACACTGTCATTTGGAGAAAGGTGACACCATTCCAGGCAGCCTGGACTGAGCAGGTGGTTCCTGAGTGGGGTTTGCTGTTCAGGAAACTCGCCCAGGCTTTTCCATTCCATCCTTCCACACAGGAAAACTTCTCCTGCCCCTGTGTGCATGCAGAGCCCTGAGGAGAGCAGGTGGGACATGGTGCAATGGGCTGGGACATGGAGCTGCAGAGCTCAGGGGACAAGGTTCTGCTGCAGGGCACAGGGATGTCAGTGCCAGGTGGGCCAATGTCAGACATGGTGAGGCTGGGGGTGAGGAGCAGCTTGTCCAAACAGGGTCAGCCCTCAAGGAGCTCATTCTTCTCTGTGCCCAGACCTCCTAAGGAGACATTCAGCATCAAGGTTACCTGGGGAATGCTTCTATCGGCTCTTCTCTGATCTGGAAAATAAAAATACACACTTGATTAATAAAAATGCCATGAGGTGCACTTTGAAATCTTTCTCCTTAACAGAACAACAAACTGGCTCCCATCAACTGCTCAAGCCCTGGAAACTTGAAGACCACTGACGGAAGGGAAAGGGCCCCTGAGGGCTTTCTCTATTTTATTGAGCCCCACAGTGGTTTAGGGGCTGAATCCAGGACCCTCGGGTGCTGAGAGAAGGCTGAAGAAAGTGCTCAAGGGGTCGGAAGCAAAACTCCAAGTCCCTTGGAGCAGCACTGGGCTTCACTGAGGGCAAGGAGTGCCAAAGGCTGCCCAGGGCCTGCTGAGAGCAGATCCTTGAGGCCAGGATTGCAGGCAGCCAAAGGCTCTGAGCAGGGAACTGCAATGCTGAGCAAGGCCTGGGCTGGCTGGGGGAAGCAGAAAGGCCAAGCCCTGAGCCCAGCCTGGGACAGCAGGGCCTGTCCCTCACGGGTGGCTCAGGGCTGTTTGTGGGGCAGTGGGATGTGAGGGGCAGCAAGGACAAATGTCATAAACCTGTGTGACACTGCAGATCCTCATGGAACCAAAGAGCCAGTGGGACACAGTGGGAAGTTGTGGAACCAAGGGGATCATTGTGGCACTGTTGGGGCCCATGGAACCAAGGGGCCAGTGGGATGCTGTGGGGCCTCATGGAAACAAGAGGCCATTGTGAGCCTGCAGGGCTGGAACACCCCAGAACACTGAAATGCTGGGGGTATTCAAAGGTTCCTTGACTTGAATTTGGTGCACAGGAGAAACACCAATCAGATATTCTCAACACAGACAGATGCTAAAGAATACTCTTAATAGCAAGGGATCCACAAGGATCATCAAGTCCAGCTCTTAAGTGAATGGCCCACTCAGGAATTGAACCCACAGCCTCAGTGATACCAGTACCATGCCCTAACCAACTGAGCTAAGAGGTCAAAATTACACAAAATTTTACTGGCAAAATAGAGACAATCAAGGAACTTGGGCTAAGCATTTAATACAACATCCACTTCAACATAAAACTCTTATCAAAGCATTACCGTCATTTACTTAGCCCATTTAACCTAAAAACATTTCCCCTTAAGATGTTAAGTTACCCAAAAATATTCCAGGTAAGTAGGATTAGAAAAAGAAATAGAGAACAGAAAGACAGAAGATCTACAGAAACACACACATAGGTACCAACTGCTGGGGTTCCAGCATTGCCAACAGAGGAACCCCATTAGAAGGCAGGATCCAGACCACAGGCTGGCCTCGTGCTCCGGCTTTTAGCCCCCTGGGCCTTCATGGGCCTGCCCCTGGGGTGGGACTGCCAGTCACTTGCCCAGTCAGAGTCAGAGTAGCACCAACTCTGCCTGTTGTATTATTGATTGGCAGCTCTGCCAATCAGCAGAAAGTTGTAGCATTGTGTGTGTTTTATATGGGTTTATTGTAAAGTTGGTTAGTTTTTTTAAGTTAAGATTTTTGTTTGACCCTCAGGTCCCCCCACGTTCTCCCTCCTAATGGTTTGTTCCTCCCACCTGTTACCTGTCAATCATTGTAACCATCCCCTTTATGTCGAGAATCTTTTATGTCAATCATCCCTCACCTAGCATATGATTTTTCTCCCAAGCCTCTTCCCTCCCCTTGGCCCTTCCTATTGGTTCAGTTGTGTCTCTCGCTCCTCCCCTGGGCTTTGTTCATTGGTCCCTCGTGTCTCCTTCCATTACCCCCTTCCCCTTTTTAAATGCCTCCCTAACGGCTTTTCCCTGACACCATCACTGGCCCCGCCTGGGTCAAATAAAGCGCCATGGCATCCACACGCATGTCCGCTCCTTCATTCCTTTACCGCAGTTCTTCGCAGTCCTGCTCTCACCTGCATCACCACGCCGCAGACAGAGCCACTACTCGGGATTCTCATGGAGAACCTGGGAGTGGCAGGACTCGTAGTCTCCACCAGTCACTCCGAGAGTGGCTAACCAACCCGTCAGCTCCAGTGGCCACAGAAGCAAGTCTGTGAAAGTTACCACTCCTCCTGCTGTGTGATTGACAGCTCTGCCAGGCCAGGGCTGGGGGCGGGGCTCTGTCCCACCACAAACCAATGCTTGACCCAGCCCTGGCCCCACACGGGCATTCCGAGCATCCCAAGGTGTCTCGGGACATCGATCTCATCCAGCCTCTGACAGTGACCACGGTGACACTACAGAACCTCATGGAACCATAGGTCAGTTGTGACAATGGAGATCCAAGGAAACTGTGGTGAGACTGTGGAATCCAGGAATCACGGAATCAAGGAAACCATTGTGCAAATCATGGGCCCTATGGAAGCAAGGATCAATGATCAAACTGAGGTTTGATTGTGATTGATTTAAAATAGAAACAAGGAGCCATTGTTTCACAGCAGGTCTGCGTGGCACCAATGGACCCTTGTGACTCTGTTGGGGCTCATGAAACCAAGAAGCCATTGTGACATTGCAAGACTTCATGCAATCAAGGAGAATACAGTATGGGGTGGTAGTATGGGGACCCATGAAATCAAGGGAGCATGGAACAGGTCTGCCTGCTTTGGCCTCCTGGGGACTGTCTGACAGGTCCCCCTGAATTTGACACGCCAAGGGCCACTTCTCATCTGACTGTGAAGCACTGGGGCTCTGGGTTTTCCTTTCTATGGAAAAGAACAGTCTTTCTTTTCTAGGCTCCAATGGCCAAAATTAGGATTCCACCTCTAAAATTCCCTATATCCAAGGGTTGCTCCCAAACAAAATTTGCCAATACAATCAATTGTGGCTAGCCTCAGCCTCTCGGGACTGCCTCTCATATGACCCTGGGCTCGGTTCTTTCCTTCCTATGGAGACCACTTTGACACTGCAGGGCATTTTTGAGCAAAAGGGCATTGTTACACTGTAGGAACTTGTGGAACCACGGGGATCATTGTGACACTGCGGAGCACCATGGAGCCAAGGACATCTTTGTGTCTCTCTTGGGCTACATGGTCCCAAGGGCCCAGTGTGAAGCAGCAGGGCTTTGTGGAACCAAGAGGCCATTGCTGCATTTCAGGGCCTCGTGGAGCCAAAGGGCCATTGTGATCCTGCAGGGCGCTGTGGATCCATGGAGAACATTGTGACATTGCAAGGCCCCATGGAATCATGGAGACCATTGTGACACTGTGGGGCCCCATGGAACCAAAGGAACATTGTGACCCTGCAGGGTCCCATGCTTCCATGAGGCTATTCTCACACTATGGGAAGTTGTGGAATCAAGGGAATCATTCTTGTACTACTGAGCCCCAATGGAACCAAGGGGCAATGGTGACACAGCAAGGCTTCATGGAACCCAAAGGCCATTAGGACACTGTGGGGCCTTGTGGAACTATGGAGACCATTAAGATCCTTAAGGACTTGACTAAGCAAGGGGCCATTATGACACCTTTGGGCATCATGGAAGCAAGAAAACCATTGTGACACTGCAGGGCCCTGTGGAACCAAGGGAACATGAAATAGGTGTGGCTGCCTTGGTTTCCCTGGGGTCACCTGACAGGTTTGGCTGACCTTTGAATGTGGAAGGCCACTCCCATCTGCCCCTGAAACACTGGGGCTCTGGGCTCTTCAAAAGAACTGTCCCTTTTTTCCAGGTATCCATGGCCAAAATTTGGATTCCACCTCCAAATTTCTGTGTATGCAAGGATTGCTGCCAGACAAGTCGACAGGACAGACAAGTCTGGCTGGTCTTTGACTCCTGAGGGGCAGCACTTACCTGTTTTCCAAACACTGGAAAGGGCTCTCTGCTTTTCTTTTTATGAAGAAACCCCCATCCCTCTTCTCCAGGCACAAATGTTTTAAATTAGGACTCCACATTCATATTTCAAATATCCATGAGTTGCTCCAAGCAAAACTGCCAGGACAGACAGGTCTTGCCTTGCCCTCTGGTGGTTGCTGTTCATCAGCTCCTGAAACATGGGGGCTCTGTGGTTTCCTTCCTATAGAGACCAATGTGACATTTGGGAGCCTTGTTAAATGAAGGGGCCACTGTGACAGTGCAGAGCACCGTGGATCCAAGGGACCATTGTGACACTGTAGAGCCTCGTGGAAGCCAGGACATCTTTGTGGCTCTGTTGGTCTGCATGGTCCCAAGGCACCAGAGTAAAGCAGCGATATGGGAGTTAGCCCAGCTGTAACTCAGAGTCAGTCAGATTTTACCCCAGAAGTATTGGGCGTGATTTTAAGCCCTGGGAATCATTTGTTTAACTTAGGGTGAGTTTGAGAGTTCCCCCATAAGCCTTTAGTGTTGTTACGCTAAGTTGTCCAAGTTCTCCTCCTCTATTGGTTACTTGTGTCCCCTATATGGTTATTGTTCTAGAGTGTTCTACCCTCAAGTTTATATATTGTTTCTTCGCCTTTACCTCAGGTCTTTGAATGCCACCCCTTGTACTGTGCTGGACTTCTCCATGTTTATTGTTTTTCACCCTGCTATTAAAGTTTTTTTTGACAGCTCCATTGATCCTGCTTGTAGGATCACTGGGGACTAGGACGGTTGGGACGGACAGAGACAACAGATGTCTGAAGCCAGGTCTTGGAACTTGTGGTTTATTGCAAAGGGTGTGGGTGCAGGGGCCTTGTTTGGAGCTGCCAGCCACAGCGCAGAGCAGGCCCAAAAGAAGAGCTCAAAAGAGGCGCCAAAAATGGATGCCAGAAAGAGGAGGGGCGTTCCTGTTACAATACAATAAATCTTCTGTGCTGCATATTCTAATTTTCACTAAACAATATAATACAAGATACAAATCTTATAGCATTTGCAAACAGCCTATTAGAATCATTACATTACCATACTGTGTTACATTTTATACCATAAAAACTACTCTCTGGACCCTTTCTGCCAAACTAGTAGAGTCTGCTCTGACCCTTGGACGTGTCTGCAAGCAGGAGGTATTGTTTCATCAAAAGGGGATTACCTTCAGCCGGCCATACTATTGTTTTGTATTTGTTCAGTAACTAAGGCTTGGTATCTCAAGGCTTGCTTTCATTTCAATCTCGCTTATAGTTTCCATATTCTCAAATTCTTTTGCCAGGCAATCATATTTATAAGGCTTTTCTGTTTCATCTTCCTCAGCATCTGCTGCTTTTCATTTTCACCACCCTTGCCCTGAAGTTGGGGAACCAGAATTGTTTGTCAGAGCCAACCTCGTTGAGACCCTTGGCGCCCAAACCTTGAGACCCTGATATTCAGTCATGTCAGCTGAGGTAAGCTGATGGATAGGCCAGCGCTCCCCGGGATTTTTGATTGTACTGGGCCAGAAGATTCATCATTGCTTCGAGGGACCTTGGCCAGGATCCACAGGGACAACGATGGTCTCACCTGCGTAGGATTGCAGGTGGGTTTGGGGAAATGCAGGACAATTATCACCATTTTGCCACTGTGTTTTTACAATACGCATCCACATCCAATAATTGATTTGAAGTGTTCCAGTGGTTGTTCCACCTGAGGTGGAGAAAGAGAAAAATGGACAGCCGGATTCTCAAAGTAGAAAGGAGCATACAGGGATGCTTTAAGTTAATTCTCACGGATCATGCCCAAATATATTCAAAGAACAAATTAAAATAAATCGTGAAGTGGATCATTAAAATTTTTCCAGATGCCCTTGAGCCTGACCATCCTCCATCCATCTTGGTTCCTCCACTTCCTGCTACCACAACCTTCTCTTCTGCCCTGAATGAACCTCCAGACTCCACCCCCAGAACTGTGGGTCATGCCCCACTGTCAATCATTCCACCTCCACCCTGGGCCATGCCTCCAGAATGCCAGCCTAGTTGTCTGCTATCCTAGATCAAGGCCCTTCCTCCCCAACACCTGACAAAATGGCAGTGCCCTTTGCCTCTGCCTCCAGAAACAATATAACCCCAGGATCAAAGATACTAAACCTCACTGTCACACTACTTCTAATCTGAATGTTTCTGCTCTGAGTTATTCTTCCTCCCCAGAAGACAGTTTGGACTCTTCAGAGCCACCTCACCCCTCAACCCCAGAAGATCCCTGGGAAAAGAAGAAGACTGGCAAATCGTCTTGAAATTCCTCATTGCCCTGGTATGTTATGAAAGTAGGGGGCAGAATCCCAGCTATCAGCCATTGGTTTACAAGGAAATCAAGGATCTGTGTAGGGCAGTTAAGGCCATAGAAAAGACTTAGCTTGTTTTAATGGACAAATGAGGGCCATGTTTACAGCACACCTTAACTCCCTATGACTTAAAAAATATTATGATATGACCATGTTGTTGTCACCTACAGAATACACCCGGTGGAAAGGGAGACGGAAGTGTTTACTTAATTAATTGCAGACTATGCTAATAATGAGGCAAGGGTAGAATTGACAATCAACCATCTAGCTGGAGAAGGACAACACAGCCTACCAGATGATCAAGCAGCAAGTATCCTCGGAGAAGTATTGCATGATATCAAAGAGATGGTTTTGAAAGCTTTAATTCAGGTATTGGATGGTAGCATCCCCAGTGTGGACTACCTTGGGTGGCTGCAGCTAAAGCTTTAGGACAATCAGACCATCTTGGGTCCTGTTAAGTAAGCAAACCAATGCTACCTCCCTCACATTGAGTGGCCTGCTCTCAGACATAGAGACCATCAGACATGCCACCTTGCAGAACAGCAATTGAGTTTATACTCTGGGCACATGGGCATGGCTGTGTAGACTCTGAGGGCATGTGTTGCATGAACCTCTCCAGCCACAGCGAGTCAATCCACAAGAGCATTCAGGTACTGAATGAACAGTTCAAGAAGATTCAAGTGGAAAACAAAGACTCGTTCAATAACCTCTTCCAATCCAAGGGACTAAAGGGTTGGATGATGTCGAGCTAAAACAGGACATTTAACTCTCTTAGTGGTTGTTCCTGTATTGTTAATTTTCCCATCTTTGTTTGGATGCTTTTTGAAAGTCTTACAAAATTCTTTCAGTTCCATCTTTGTTATAAAACAGAAAGGAGGAAGATACCCAACACAGGCTCCTCATGGACTCCTTGGAAGACAGAATTGGAGGCCAGGATGGCACAAAAAACTCTCTGAGACTCAGTGTGGGAAGAAAAAATCCTTAAAGTACCTTAAAGTATTCTGAAATCCAAAAAGTATTTTAAAAACCTCGAGTATCTCAAGGCAATAATGAGCACCACTGAGTGTCAGTACAAAGCTCTCCAGGGACTCATTAAAGCCGATAATTGGGGCCATGATTGCACAAACCTCTCACAGAGTCAGTATCAAAAGGGAAACACCAAGTACCTTAAAATAACTGAAGTACCCTGAAGCATTAATGAGTCCCACTGAGTGTTGTTAGTGATAAAGGCTCTCCAGGGACTTATTAAAACACAAAATTGGAGGCCATGATTGCACAAATCTCTCAGAGACTCAAAGGCAAAAGCCAAACCCAAAGTTCTTTGAAAAACCTGCAGTCCCTACAGGGAGCATTAAGGATTCCCCAGGGCCCTTCCTGAGCAAGGCTCCCCAGGGACTCCTTCCAGCAGATCCTTGAGGCCACTGGGATGTGGGCTAGGGGGGGATGCTGAGGGCAGGACAAGGGGCTGACAGTGCCCAGCCTGGCTGGGGCTGTGCCAGGAGGCCCCAGGGCCTCAGGACAAGGTGTCTCCTCCCAGCCCTTGGTGGCACAGACCCTGCTGTGCCCCAGGGCACCCAGACATGGCTTCTGTTTGTCCCCACCTGTCATCACTGCCTCCAGTTCTCTGCTCTGCCTAGGGCCTGGGGACACTTTCTCCATTGTGTCACTCAGTGGGACCCATTAAAAGTCCAAGAAACATTGGAGTGTTATTCTGCCTTGGAGTTCTGCAGAGGTTTCTTCAGCTCCCTCTCAGGGACTGATGTTCAGGGCCTGAGCACAAAGCCCCAGAGGCTCATTAAAGTCCTTGTGTTGTGTCTGTGCTGCTGAGCTGGGCTGGGCTCCTGGCACAGAGGCAGCTCCTGGTAACCAAGAGGAGATTCAAAAGCACATTTCTCTTGATGAGCAGCTCTTCTGCCAGCCCCCCAGGGCTGGGGCACTGCCTGCATCCACCCTGGGCACAGCACAGAGGCACAGAGAGCTTCAATCAGTCAGGGCTGGGAAGGTGCTGAGAAGTGCCTGAGGCAGAATCACTGCCAGTCCTTGGCACAGGATCCTCTGGCTGCAGGACAATGCAGCTGCATCTCCTGGAATGATCTCCTAAAGCTGGAGCATCCCAATGCCTACAGACTGTGAGTACAACTCTGGGTATTTCTGGTGGGAGGGAGGAAATGCTCATGAAGCTCTGACATGCTGAGGATTTCTGGTCAGTCATAGAATATTCCCAAGTTAAGGATTTTGATTAAAATGATGAATTTTTCCAAGACTTTTTAGTCAGTTTCCTAGTACTGCAAAATGAAAGGTAGTGGGGATGAATATTAAATGTTGATTATGATGTATTTAACATGAAATTTGTCAAGTGCCAGAGACAGTTGAACTGTTCCTTTCAGTGATCAGTAGGTTCAAAGGAGATCCCTAATGTGCTTTCAGCCACTCTGTCCATGGACAGCACCAGCATCACCTTTGCTGGAGCCATCAGGCTCAGTCTGAGCTGTCCTTTCTCCAAGCTGCAAACAGAACCTGCCCCCCGCCAGTGCCCTGACAACAGCCAGGGTTCTGTCGGGCCACGGAGAGTGCACAGAGATTTGGGGTCTGTGAGTGCTGGCAGGGAGAGATCAGGCACAGGGAAACACCTGCAGAAGGGAAATCTCCAGGAAGCAGAGAGAAGATTGGGCAATGAGAGAACACAAAACCCAGCAATGCTGTGGCAGGGAGAGTTTAGAGATGTCCACAGGAGCCCCTCCAGTGCAGCCCCTCCCTCTGAACAAGCCCCCTCCCTCCTGTGCCCCAGCCCAGCCTCTGCCCTCAGGGCCGGGGCTCCAAGGCGTGCAGCCCCTCCTGTGCAGGCAGAGCTGCAGCAGAGCCGTGGGGCAGCTCTGCAGCCCCGGGCCCAGTTCCCTCTGCAGAGCACAGGGCTGGGAGCAGCTGCCCGGCCCTGGGGGCTCTGGCAGGGGCACAGCTGGCTCAGGGTGACGCTGTCCCCAGTGCCTGGCTCTGGGCAATGCTGTCAGTGCAGCCAGGGAAGGAGCTGCATCTCCCTTCATCCAATGTCAGCATAAGGACATCTGGAAGTCTCTCTGAGATTTCAGTCCAAGCTGGGAGCTTCAATCCAGGATGCAAACATGTCCTAGAGCATCTCTGAGTTATATGATTGATGGGGAAATGCAGAGGTGTTGTGACACAGAAATAGCTGCTGGGTTGGTGAAATGAGCAAAGTGAGTCCTCGGCTACAAATGTGGAGCTGCGCTGTTATGGATCCATCTGCTCTCAGCAGTAGCCGGCTGTTTTTAAGTGAAACACGAGTGCGTGAAAATCCACCATTTGAGAAAAGTGAAAGCCCAGAGAAACTCCAAACAGAATAAAGTGACAGACCATCTCCCCTTACTCTCCACTCATCATCTTGCCTCAGGGAACACACTCTGTTCTACTAGAGGGCAACAGAAATGCTGAAGGTTTCTGACATCCAAGAATACCAGGAAAGATATGGGGAAGATTAAAAAGAAAACTTCATAACTCTTAAACAGAGTAGTCTGCCTATTGGTGTTACAGGGAGAGTGTATGGGAAATGGCTTTGATTTCAGTTACAGACATCTCCTCCAACTCTTCACTGTGTTTTTCTCCATGAACAGGTCCCCATGTGCAGCCCCAGCAAATGTCCAACAGCAGCTCCTTCAGCCACTTCCTCCTGCTGGCATTGGCAGACACGCGGCAGCTGCAGCTCCTGCACTTCTGCCTCTTGCTGGGCATCTCCCTGGCTGCCCTCCTGGCCAACGGCCTCATCATCAGCGCCGTAGCCTGCGGCCACCACCTGCACACGCCCATGTTCTTCTTCCTGCTCAACCTGGCCCTCAGCGACCTGGGCTCCATCTGCACCACTGTGCCCAAAGCCATGCACAATTCCCTCTGGGACGCCAGGGACATCTCTTATGCAGGATGTGCTGCTCAGCTCTTTTTCTTTGTGTTCTTCATTGGATCAGAGCTTTGCCTCCTGACCATCATGTGCTACGACCGCTACGTGTCCATCTGCAAACCCCTGCACTACGGGACCCTCCTGGGCAGCAGAGCTTGTGCCCACATGGCAGCAGCTGCCTGGGCCAGTGGCTTTCTCACTGCTCTCATGCACACGGCCAATACATTTTCCCTGCCCCTGTGCCATGGCAATGCCCTGGGCCAGTTCTTCTGTGAAATCCCACAGATCCTCAAGCTCTCTTGCTCCAATTCCTACCTCAGGGAACTGGGGCTTCTTGCAGTTAGTGTCTGTTTAGCACTTGGCTGTTTTGTGTTCATTATTTTCTCCTATGTTCAGATCTTCAAGGCCGTGCAGAGGATCCCCTCTGAGCAGGGACGGCACAAAGCCTTTTCCACCTGCCTCCCTCACCTGGCCGTGGTATCCTTGTTCCTCAGCACTGGCATATTTTCTGACCTGAAGCCCCCCTCCATGTCCTCCCCAGCCCTGGATCTGGCCCTGTCAGTTCTGTACTCGGTGGTGCCTCCAGCCCTGAACCCCCTCATCTACAGCCTGAGGAACCAGGAGCTCAAGGCTGCAGTGTGGAGACTGATGACTGGATGCTTTAAGTAACATTAAAATACTTGCCTGATCCTGCCAATTACATAGAAAAAAAGTAATCTTTGATCAATTTTCTTTCGTTGTAGTTTCTTTTTCTTTGTTTTACTTACTATATCTTTTCAATAGAAAAAAGTTCATTGTTTGGGCCATTTCTCATTTATCTTCTCTCCACTTTCCCTGTGGCCACAGACTGTGCCAATGATGGGCTGCACTCTTGGTTGCTTTAAATGAACTAAAGGATCCCCCAGGAAAGTTTTCTGCAGAGATGCCCTTTTGTTCCCTGCTCTGGAGCTGCAGCAGCAATGTCTGTGTGCAGAGCTGCGGGGCAGATCAGTGCTGGCCCAGCAGCTGTGCCCAGCAGCAGCAGCACTTGGTGTTGCCAGTGCTGCTGCCGTGGCCCTGCCCTGCTGCCCTGGTGACCCTGGTGTTGCTGCAGGTCCTGAGTTCTCTCGGGGCCGGGCACAGCCCTGGGGGTGGCAGTGCCGGGGCTGCAGCAGGGACAGGCCATGGGCACTGCTGGGGCAGCGCTGATGCCTCAGGCCAGGCCCTGGGGGCTCCAGGCTCCTTGCCCAGGCTCTCTCAAGAACACACCCAGGCCAATGCTCAGCACAGAAAAGTCCCGTGAGCAGCCCCAGGCTGGCCGTGGGCAGGCTGGGGGCAAACAGCATGGCTGGGGCTCTGCAAGGGCCCTGGGGCAGACGGGAAGGAGCAGCAGAGCAGGGGCTGATCCATCCCCATTGCGCTGCACAGCCCAGGGCAGCGTACCAGAGCGTCCTCATGGAGCTGCCAACAACATCCCCCCTCTGCAGCCCTGGCCTCTCCCCCAGCTCACACAGGTGCCCCATCCTTGCAGGCACAGACACAACAGCACTGGCTCAGCAGCCCCTGTTTCCATTGCACAGAGCAGGGGGAGCACCCCCATGCTGTTGGTGTGGGGACATGAACCTGAGGGAGCGCAAATGCCATCAGCCCCTGGGGCCAGCAAGGGCTGGGGGACAGCAGGGAAACCACTCAGCTTTGTCCTGGCCTCTGCAGACAGCCAGAAAGTTTGTTCCCATCAGATGGGAGTTTCCTGTGCCACTGCAGACGCTGTTGCTCAGAGCCAGGGCAGCCTGGCAGCCACCCCCAAACTGCCCTGAGAATTTCCTTGGCTTCACCTTTGCTTTCTTTCCTCTTCCTGAAACAAATTTCTTCCCATTGCCCACCCCTCTCCCCTCCACTGCAAACAGCCCATCCCTGTTTGCCCTTTCCTCTCTGGCCCCACTCCCCATTGCAGTTCCTGATTTGCCACCATAGGAACGTCCCTTGGGCAGCAGGATCATCCTACAAGTGCTGCAGGAATTGTCTGCAGGCTCCTGCATTGCCTGGTGCTGCTCCCTTGCCAGAGGCACCCCAGGCCAGGGGGGCACATCTGGGCTGCTGTGTCTGGCTCTGGGGCTCCCTGTTCTGGGCAGTGAGGAGGAGCTGCAGAGGCTCTGCAGGACTGACAGGATGGGCTTTGGGGTGGCAGGAGAAGCTGAGGGACCTGGGCTGCTGGAGCTTCTGAAGAGGAGGCCCAGGGGTCAACCCGCAACTGCTCCAAGGGTGGTTCCAGAGAATCCCAGAATCAGCAAGGTTGGAAAAGACCTTGGAGATCATCAAGTCCAACCTGTGCCCTGACACTGCCTTGTCTCCCCTGAGTCTCCCCTTCTCCAGGATAAACAACCCCAGCTCTCTCAGCCACTCCTCACAGGACTTGTGTTCCAGACCCCTCCGCAGCCTTGTTGTCCTTCTCTGGACACGCTCCAGCCCCTCCATGGCCTTCCTAAACTGGGGGCCCCAGAACTGGACACAGCCCTCGAGGTGTGGCCTCACCAGTGCCGAGTGCAGGGGAAGAATCCCTGCCCTGCTCCTGCAGGCCACACCATTCCTGATGCAGGCCAGGAGCCTTTGGCCTTCTTGCCCACCTGGGCACACTGCTGGCTCATGTCCAGCCTGCTGTCCATCAGTCCCTGCAGGTCCCTTTCTGCCTGGCTGCTCTCCAGCCACTCTGTCCCCAGCCTGTAGCACTGCAGGGCTTGTTGTGGCCAAAGTGCAGGACCCAGCTCTTGGACTTGTGAAACATCACCTTGTTGGATTTGGGCTCTGGATCCAGCCTGTCCAGGGCCCTGTGCAGAGCCCTCCTACCCTCCAGCAGATCCACACACACCCACCTTGGTGTCATCTGCAGATTTGCTGATGCTGGACTCAGTCCCCTCATGCACATCATCAGTGCAGATACTGAAATCCACACTGGCTGGCTCTGACTCCTCGGCCATCCTGTGGGTGCCCTGGGATAGCACTCAGGGTGATCTGTTCCATAACCTTGCCGGGCACCCAGCTCAGGCTGACAGGCCTGGAGTTCCCCAGCTCCTCCTTCCAGCCCTTCTTGGGGATGGGCTCACACCGGCACCTCCAGTCCTCTGGGACCTCCCTGCTGAGCCAGCACTGATGGTAAATGATGGAGAGCAGCTTGGGGAGCTCATCCACAGCTCCCTCATCCCCCCGGGATGGATCCCATCTGCTTGCAGAGACACCTGTGAGCATCTGAGTGGCTCAGCAGGTCAGCAACTGCTCCCTCATGGATTGCAGGGGGGCTGTTCTGCTCCCTGTGCCCATCCAGCAGCTCAGCAGAACACTTGTCCTGAGGACAACCTGTCTTATTCTTGAAAAATGAAGCTAAGAATGGGTTAGGTGCCTCAGCATTTCCCTCATATTTGGTAACCCCATCTCCCCCAATAATGAATGCAGATTGTCCTTGGACCTCGTTTTGCCATTAATGTATTTACAGAAACATTTTTATTATCCTTCACAGAAGTGGCCTGGTTAAGTCTTAAGCTTTCACCTCTCTAATTTTCTTTCTGCATAACCTAACAATATCCTTAAACATTTCCTGAGTTACCTGCCTCTCATTCCAAAGGTGATGCACCTTATTTTTTCCCCAAGTTCCTGCAAAAGGCTCATCACATACAGAACGTCACCTGTTGGCCAAAGTACACCTCAGAGGAGGAAAATACAAGAGTCTATAAATGAAAGGAGGGAAAGCAAGCTAGGAAAGTAAAAGAAGAGGCTGGGAAGGCTAACAAAAACTGGGACCCCCTTGATCACTTACCTCCCTCCTACGCTTGCAGTACCTCAAATCCTTCCTCCAATGCCTCTTTCTGTGGACCCAATTCCTCCTCCTCTCCCAGCTGTCATTCCTTTACCACCTCTTAACCCAGGTATACCTCTACCACCTTTCCTTCAACCCTCTCCTTACTCTCTTTACCCTTCACTACCGTCCCCTTACCTCTGCCATCTCATGCACCCCTTATTCACCAGCAAGTTCCTGCTCTGCCTACCCCAGCACAAACGAGAAGCCAAACAACATCTCAGAATCTCATGCTCAAGAGTGAAGTTACCCAGTCAGCCGCCACAGCTGATGTTGTAACACCTGGTCCAAAGTGGCAAAAGTGAAAAATTGTTCCCCCTCAGAGAAGTTCCCATGGGTGGGGTGGCCAGTGAGATTGGATTTGTAAACGCTCCCTTGACTGCGTCCAAAGTTGGAAACCTTAAGAAAGAACTGTGAAACTTGGTGGAAGACCCAGTAGGAATTGCAAATCTAATTGATCCATTTTTAGCCCTAATATTTATACATGGGGAGAACTGAACTCCATCTTTAACATCCTCTTTTTCCCGGGAGAGACTCGATTAATACGAACTGAAGGAATGAAAATTTGGGAGAGAGAAAACCAACCTGGGCCCCCAGGTGACCAAAAAATGCCTTCAGTGGAGCCTGACTGGGACCCTTATCAAGAAGAGGGGAGAACGAACATGAGAGATTACAGGTCCCTGATGACCAGAGGGATAAAAGAATCAGTCCCTAGAGGGAGTAATACCAGGTTAGCGTTGGACGGCACCCAGGAAAAAGACAAGACCCCAGCACCATGGCTTAATGGGCTAAAGCAAAACTTCCAGATTTACTCTGATGTTGACCCAGACAGCCCAGAAGACCAATCTGGGGTTCCCTGCAGTCGGGCATGACCCCAAGAATCCTTTTTTCCCAGCCTGATGTTTCCAAGAAGGAGTCTGAGTTCTTTGGCTCTGGTTTCCAAGGTTGTTTATTGTTTCTTATCTATAACATTTTTTCTCTGGGCTGCTGAGATCTTTTCAGCAGGTCAGACAGAGGCACACTCTCCATCCCAGGGCTGGTGTCTACGTTTTATCCTATGAACTATGTGTACTTTATTTATCATTATTTTCCAATACCTAAAGACACACAGCAGGGGACTTTCAATCAAAACAAATGCACCTTTTATTGCATGCCCATACCAAATGTAACAGAAGGATTAGAAAGGCGATAAAGGGCAGAGAGAGAGAGAAAGGAGGGTTGGGTTGGGGGAATTGCTACCAACAGGGAGATGAAATCCTCGTGGTCTGGCCAATAGATCCATCTGGTCACATCGGGGAGAATCTCAAAGTCTTTGGTTAACTCAGGGCTCTTTTATAATCTACCGCCGGGAGGGAGCAGGACGGCACATGGAGGGCACAGTGGAGAATAAATCCATTGGGAACAGGCACAGACAGTCCAGGTCTGAACAGCACAAACCGGAGCCAGCAGTGAGTGGGGCCCGTTGTTTCAGGACTGGTTCCTATGGGAAACATCCCGCTTCCCATGGCTGACATCCCGCTCCAGTCAGGCCAGCAACCCCTGGGTTAGAATTTGAAGGGTCTCAGTCTCAGTCCTTGGGGGGGCTTCAATCTCTGTCCTTGACTGTGGTCGTGAGGCAGATGAGGGATCTTTGGACCGTGTCCTACAGAATGACATCCCAAAGCATAAAAAATTTATGCATTTTCACATAAAATGAAATGCAATGAATTAATAAAGGATAACTAATTTTTCTTGTTTATAATAGTATTATTGTATATTTGTATTACCAAATTTTAATTTTTATATTAAAAAATCCATACTTTTTTAGCAAGCAAAAAATTTATTGGTCATTGGTTCTAAGTAACACAATTCCCTTCATCAATTCATTAACCAGTGTGCTATTGATTTATCTATCTTTATGGTAATTAGTCCTATTTTCAATCCTTTTGTCATCTTTTTTTCAATTTCACAGAAAGGGTAAAAGGGGCCACTTCGGGGTCCATGGAGAACTTTCTGGGGCACGTTTGTGGCAGTTTTGGGTCTGGGGAGGGAATTCAGAGAGAACTTAGGGTCTGGTGGACAGTTAGTGGAGCCAGGTGGGCACTTGGAGAGGCACTCAGGGATTCTGAGGGATAGTTCGGGGTCCGGGGCAGCACTTGGGGGTCCAGGAGGACCCTTGGAGGTCAGGGAGGGGAATTTGGGGCCCTTCGGGGTCCGGGCGGGCCCTTGGGGGGCTCTGATGGGGCTTTCAGCGGCGTGGAGATTGATGGGAGTTGTAGGCGCAGGTCTAATGAAGTTTAACGGGGCCGCGGAGTATCATGGGAGTTCGAGGCGCAGCTGAAATGGCTCTCAGTGGAGGCGCAGGGCATGACGGGAGATGAAGTCCCGGCTAGAACAGCACTGGGCATGCGCCGCGGAGCATGATGGGAGCCGTCGTCCCGGAAGTAGCTCCACCGCTTTGTTTGGGGGTCCGGGAAGGCACTTGGTGGACACTTCCGCGTCCGAGCCGTGACTTGAGATCCTCGGGTAAACATAAACTGTTCGGGAGCACTTGCGGGGAGCTCCGGGAACTCTAACCGGGCTCTTTAGGGCGGGGGGCTCGATAGGAATTTTATACGCGGGACTGTTCTGAGGGGCTCTGGTGCCGCGGCTGGGAAGAGGAGATGAATTCCCAGAAGTGGCTGTACCGGGCATCTGTGGGGTTGGGAGCACTCAGGCGGTCCGGGGACCCTTTTGGGGGCTCCCGAATGGGCGCTGAGGGGGCATTGAGGGATCCTGGAGGGTCTGGCGGACACTTAATGAATGGACAAAGCAGCGGCGGGTCCCGGGGTTCTGTGGGCCGCAGGGCATGACGGGCGTTGTAGTCCCGGCTCCAAAGGGGTTCAATGGGGCCGCGGGGCATGACGGGAGTTGCGAGAAAATAAAAAAAAAAAAAAAAAAGGGCCAATATCAGACACCGCATCCGAGGTCCTAAACCAGGCGCTGATTGGCTTTCGGCGGTGATGGGCGGGAGTCTCGGCAAATGGGATGCGGTGGAGGCGGGAACAATCGCTCCCACTAGAGCCCAGTTCATCCCCAGTACAGACCAACACAACCCCACTACAGCCCAGTTCATCCCAAGTAGAACCCAGTACAACCCCTGTGCCCCTCCTGTCCCTCCCAGTACAGCCCAGTCCCTACCAGTTCCCTCCCAATATCATCCACAGGATGCCCCAGTGTCCCCAGTCTTCCCCGCAATGGCCCCAGTGTTCCCAGTATGTCCCAGTGTCTGCCACAGCATTCCCAGTGTCCCCAGTACGTCCCAGTCCTCCGCAGTGTTTCCAAGGACAGTTTCATTTCTCACGGTGGGCGTGGCAGCCAAACCCAGCAGTGGGGTCACTGCAGTGCCCATGGCCACAGCCCCTTGCAGTGCCCAGTGCAGCTTGGGCTGATGATCCACCCTCACAGCTGGCCCAGGGCAGCTCTGCAGTGCCTTTGCTGGCCCCTGGGGCTGGCACACACCTGAGCAGTGTGTCTGTTTGCACTGGGGAAACTCAGGAGGTTCAGATTGCTTCAAAAAACCCCAAAAAGGAAAAACCCCTCTTAGGCTGAGTGCAGCCAGCTCTGCAAGCACAGCAGGGCCCAGGGCAGTGAGGACAGACAGGATGGGGCTGGGCAATGTGGAGCAAGGTTGTCCACACTGGGTCAGAGCTCCAGGCACAGCTTCTGTGAGCAGGCCAGAGCTGCTGAGGAGAGACCCTGGGTCAATATCAATCACAGAATGCTGCAATCACCTCTGCTCTAAAGAGAAATTTAACAAAAGACACCCTTTAAAAAAGGAATGTATATTTTATTACTGCTCTTTGAAAACTTTCTCCATAACTGGGCTAGGAAAACTTTAATGACCCTCTCAGGGCTTTGCTGTTGTTTACATCAGACACAGTCTTTGAGAGTCAATAACACAAAGTTAAATTTAAACTCCAAATTTTCTTGAAGTTTTAATGCCTCCCCCTGAGGGACACCACTGGGAAAGAGTCCCCAGGTTCCAGTTAGAGCAGAACACTGGAGGCAGTGATGACAGGTGGAGACAAACAAGGCAAAGGTGTCTCTGGTGCTGAGCAAAGCTGGATGTGTTTGAGGAATGCAAAGGGCCAAGGCCTGAGCCCCAGCCCCTGGCCAGGCAGATCCTGTCCCTCCCTCCTTGCTCAGGGCTCTTGCCGGGATGGGCACTGGCATGTGGGGATGTGCAATGGCAAGGGCAGGAGCATGGGGCGGCCCCTGCCAGGCTGCTGAGCAGGGACAAGGAGGCAATGAGGCCCCAGCCCTGCAAGGGTCACTTGTCTCCTGCTCCTGCCTCAGGCCCAGGCCCAGCAGCCATGGCCAAAGTGCTGCCCAAGTTGGCTCTGGCAGGGCTGTCTTGCAGCTGCTGCCCATCCCTGTGCCCTGTGCAGCCCAGGCTGTCCCACGGTGTCCCTGCCCTGCGCCTCTGTCCCTGCAGGCTGTCGGCATCCCCCGGCTGCCCCACCTGGCTGGGCCCTTCCTTTGCTGACAGCTCTGCCTCCTGCCTGCCTCTGCCTGCCCACACAAAGCCTGGGGCTGATACCAAAATGGTTCATTCCATTTTTACTGTGCCTGTGAACTTTCAGCACAGGAACAAGGCATGCAGGGGCTGCTTTCCCAGCAAGGATGGTTGGAGGGAAGATGAAGACATCTGGCTGAAGGGTGCAGGGATAGAGAAAACAAGGACTGAATCGTGGAACTTGGGGTGTGATTTATGGAAATGGGTAAATTGTAATTCACATTTAGTGACTGTATATAAACAACACACTGGTAGGATTACATTTCCATGTGATGTTGGGAGTTATCCCTCACTACAGCTCAGGCCTGAGTAAATTATACCCTCTGAAATACCAAATGAGAGGAGCTCTGTGCTGAGTGGAGTGGAAACTGAGGACAGCAGAGGAGACCTGGGAGGGATTGAAGGGAGGTTTCAGAGATGGTGGATCATTTTGGCATAATAGAGAACAGCCAGAGAAAGAAAGAATTAATGCAATGGGCAGATAGGGAAAACAGAAGGGACCCAAACAGAAAGGAATTTCCCTGCCAGGGCAGGGCTGTAGTGCAGCATGTCCCCCAGAAGGAGCCTTTGTGTGGGCAAGCAGAGGCAGGCAGTCATGGTCCTCAGTGGAGCCATTAAAACTCCAAGAAAATTTGGAGTCTAAATATAACTTTGAGTTCTTGAGAAGTTTTGTGAAGACACTGTCAAGGACTGAGTTTGATGTAAACAACAGCAAAGCCCTGAGAGGGTCATTAAAGTTTTCCTAGTCCAGTTATGGAGAAAGATTTCAAAGAGTGTAGTAATAAAATATACATTCCTATTTTAAAGGGTGTCTTTTGTTAAATTTCTCTTTAGAGCAGAGGTGATTTCAGCATTCTGTGATTGGTATTGACCCAGGGTCTCTCCTCAGCAGCTCTGGCCTGCTCACAGAAGCTGTGCCTGAAGCTCTGACCCAGTGTGGACAACCTTGCTCCACATTGCCCAGCCCCATCCTGTCTGTCCTCACTGCCCTGGGCCCTGCTGTGCTTGCAGAGCTGGCTGCACTCAGCCTAAGCGGGGTTTTCCCGTTTTGGGGTTTTTGCAGCAATCTCAAACTGCTGAGTTTCCCCACTCAAAGAGACACACTACTCAGGTGTGTGCCAGCCCCAGGTGCCAGCAAAGGCACTGCAGAGCTGCCCTGGGCCAGCTGTGAGGGTGGATAATCAGCCCAAGCTGCACTGGGCCCCTGCAAGGGGCTGTGGCCACGGGCACTGCAGTGACCCCACTGCTGGGTTTGGCTGCCACGGACACCGTGAGAAATTAAAGTGTCCTTGGAAACACTGGGGAGGACTGGGACATACTGGGGAACACTGGGAATGCTGTGGGAGACACTGGGACATACTGGGAGTCACCCTCGGGGATACTGGGACATACTGGGCACAGTGGGGCCATTGCGGAGAAGACTGGGGACACTGGGGCATCGTGTGGATGTCATTGGGATGAACTGGGAGGGACTGGGAATAAACTCAGGTGTATAGGGAGGGACTGGACTGTACTGGGAGGGACTGGAGGGGCACTGGGCTCGTACTGGGTTCTACTTGTGATAAACAGGGCTGTACTGGGGTTGTGTTGGTCTGTACTGGGGTTGTACTGGTCTGTACTGGGAGGGACTGGATAAGTTGAATGGGCTGTTCCCGCCTCCACCGTATCCCATTTGCCGAGACTCCCGCCCATCACCGCGAGCACCCAATCAGCGCCGGAGATCGGAGACTCGGGGACAGTGTGTACGGTAGCCACAACTCCCGTCATGCCCTGCGGCCTGATTGAGCCCCATTGGAGCCGGGACTGCAAGGCCCGTCATGCCCTGCGCTCCACAGAACCCCTTACATCCGCTACCCCTTTGTCCCTTAAGTGTCCCCCAAACCCTCCAGGATCCCTGAATGCCCCCTCAGCGCCCATTCGGGAGCCCCCAAAAGCGTCCCCGGATACCCTGAGTGCTCCCAACCCCACAGATGCCCGGTACAGCCACTTCTGGGAATTCATCTCCTCTCCCCCGCCGCGGCCCCAGAGCCCCTCAGAACACAGTCCCGCGCCTGAAACTCCTGCCGTGCCCCCGCTCTAAAGAGCCCGGTTAAAGCTCCCGGAGCTCCCCCGAAGCGCTCCCGAACCGTTTGCGTTCCCCCGAGGATCTCAAGTCGCGGCTCGGATGCAGAAGTGTCCACCAAGTGCTTTCCCGGACCCCCAAACAAAGCGGTGGAGCTACTTCCGGGACGACGGCTCCCATCATGCTCCGCGGCGCATGCCCAGTGCTGTTCCAGCCGGGACTTCATCTCCCGTCATGCCCCGCGCCTTTACTGAGAGCCACTGCAGCTGGGCCTCGAACTCCCGTGATGCTCCCCGGCCCCGTTAAATTGCATTACACACACACACACACACACACACACACACACACACACACACACACACACACACACACACACACACGCATACACGCATACACACCCACACACCCTCCCGTGCCTACAACTCCCATCACCCCCGCGCCCCAGCGATCCCCGTCAGAGCCCCCCAAGTGCTTCCCCGGACCCCGAACTGTCCCTCAGAATCCCTGAGTGCCCCTCCAAGTGCCCACTTGGCTCACCCAAGTTTCCTCCAGACTCTCAAGTTCTCTCTGAATTCCCTCTCCAGACCCAAAACTGCCCCAAATGTGCCCCAGAAATGTCTCCACGGACCCTAATGTGGCCCCTTTTATCCTGTCTTTGAAAATGATAAAAAAGATGACAAAAGGATTCAAAATAGGACTGATTAGCATAAAGAAGGAAAAATCAATAGCCACACTTCTGAATGAATTAATGTTGCGAATTGTGTTACTTAGAACTAATGACCAATAAATTTTTTGCTGGCAAAACAGCTTTGGTTTTTTAGATATAAATATTAAAATTTTATATTACAAATATAGACTAATAGTATTATAAATAAGAAAAATATTTATAATTCTCCTAATTCCAAAACTTATATTTTTAAGGGGAAATGCATAATTACTACTATGTTTTGGGATGTCAGTCTGTTAGAGACGGTCCAAAGATGCCTCATCTGCCTCACAGCCGCCGTCAAGGACAGAGATTGAAGGCCCCCCAAGGACTGAGACTGAGACCCTTCAAATTCTAACCCAGGGATGCTGGCCTGACTGGAGCGGGATGTCTGCCATGGGAAGCGGGATGTTTCCCATAGGAACCAGTCCTGAAACAACGGGCCCCGCTCACTGCTGGCACCGGTTTGTGCTGTTCAGACCTGGACTGTCTGTGCCTGTTCCCAATGGATTTATTCTCCACTGTGCCCTCCATGTGCCGTCCTGCTCCCTCCCGGCGGTAGATTATAAAAGAGCCCTGAGTTAACCAAAGACTTTGAGATTCTCCCCGATGTGACCAGATGGATCTATTGGCCAGACCACGAGGATTTCATCTCCCTGTTGGTAGCAATTCCCCCAACCCAACCCTCCTTTCTCTCTCTCTCTGCCCTTTATCGCCTTTCTAATCCTTCTGTTACATTTGCTATGGGCATGCAATAAAAGGTGCATTTGTTTTGATTGAAAGTCCCCTGCTGTGTGTCTTTAGGTATTGGAAAATAATGATAAATAAAGTACACATAGTTCATAGGATAAAACGTAGACACCAGCCCCGGGATGGAGAGTGTGCCTCTGTCTGACCTGCTGAAAAGATCTCAGCAGGCCAGAGAAAAAATGTTATAGATAAGAAACAATAAACAACCTTGGAAACCAGAGCCAAAGAATTCAGACTCCTTGGAAACATCAGGCTGGGAAAAAAGGATTCTTGGGGTCATCCCCGACTGCAGGGAACCCCAGATTGGTCTTCTGGGCTGTCTGGGTCAACATCAGAGTAAATCTGGAAGTTTTGCTTTAGCCCATTAAGCCATGGTGCTGGGGTCTTGTCTTTTTCCTGGGTGCCGTCCAACGCTAACCTGGTATTACTCCCTCTAGGGACTGATTCTTTTATCCCTCTGGTCATCAGGGACCTGTAACCTCTCATGTTCCTTCTCCCCTCTTCTTGATTAGGGTCCCAGTCAGGCTCCACTGAAGGCATTGTTTGGTCACCTGGGGGCCCAGGTTGGTTTTCTCTCTCCCAAATTTTCATTCCTTCAGTTCATATTAATCGAGTCTCTCCCGGGGAAAATAGGATGTTAAAGATGGAGTTCAGTTCTCCCCATGTATAAATATTAGGGCTAAAGATGGATCAATTTGATTTGCGATTCCTACTGGGTCTTCCACTAAGTTTCACAGTTCTTTCTTATAGTTTCCAACTTTGGACGCAGTCAAGGGAGTGTTTACAAATCCAATCTCCCTGGCCACCCCGCCCATGGGAACTTCTCTGACGGGGAACAATTTTTCACTTTTGCCACTTTGGACCAGGTGTTACAACATCAGCTGTGGAGACTGACTGGGCAACTGCACTCTTGGGCATGAGATTCTGAGATGTTGTTTGGGTTCTTGTTTGTGCTGGGGGAGGCAGAGCAGGAACTTGCTGGTGAATAAGGGGTGCATGAGATGGCAGAGGTAAGGGGACGGTAGTGAAGGGTAAAGAGAGTAAGGAGAGGGTGGAGGGGAAGGTGGTAGAGGTATACCTGGGTTAAGAGGTGGTAAAGGAATGACAGCTGGGAGAGGAGGAGGAATTAGGTCCACAGAAAGAGGCATTGGAGGAAGGATTTGAAGTACTGCAAGGGTAGGAGGGTGGTAAGCGGTCAAGGGACTCCCAGTTTTTGTTGGCCTTCCCAGCCTCTTCTTCTTTAACTTTCCTAGCTTGCTTTCCCTGTTTTAATTTATAGACTCTCATATTTTCCTCCTCTGAGGTGTACTTTGGCCAACAGGTGATGTTCTGTATGTGATGGGCCTTTTGCAGGACTTGGGGAAAAAATAAGGTGCATCACCTTCGGACAGAGAGGCAGGTAACTCAGGAAATGTTTAAGGATGTTGTTACGTCATACAGAAAGAAAATTAGAGAGGTGAAAGCTTAAGACTTAACCAGGCCACTTCTGTGAGGGATGAGAAAAATGTTTCTGTAAATACATTAATGGCAAAACGAGGTCCAAGCACAATCTCCATTCATTATTGGGGGAGATGGGGTTACCAAATATGAGGGAAATGCTGAAGCACCTAACCCCTTCTTTGCCTCATTTTTCAAGAATAAGACAGGTTGTCCTCAGGACAAGTGTTCTGCTGAGCTGGTGGATGGGCACAGGGAGCAGAACAGCCCCCCTGCAATCCATGAGGGAGCAGTTGCTCACCTGCTGAGCCTCTCAGATGCTCACAGGTGTCTCTGCAAGCAGATGGGATCCATCCCGGGGTGATGAGGGAGCTGTGGATGAGCTCCCCAAGCTGCTCTCCATCATTCACCCTCAGTCCTGGCTCACCAAGGAGGTCCCAGAGGACTGGAGGTACCAGTGTGAGCCCATCCCCAAGAAGGGCTGGAAGGAGGAGCTGGGGAACTCCAGGCCTGTCAGCCTGACCTGGGTGCCCAGCAAGGTTATGGAACAGATCACCTTGAGTGCCATCACAGGGTGCCCACATGGTGGCTGAGGGATCAGAGCCAGTCAGCGTGGATTTCAGTATCTGCACTGATGATCTGCATGAGGGGATTGAGTCCAGCATCAGCAAATTTGCAGATGACACCAAGCTGGGTGTGAGTGTGGATCTGCTGGAGGGTAGGAGGGCTCTGCAGAGGGCCCTGGACAGGCTGGATCCAGGGCCCAAATCCAACAAGGTGATGTTTCACAAGTCCAAGAGCTGGGTCCTGCACGTTGGCCACAACAACCCCTGCAGTGCTACAGGCTGGGGACAGAGTGGCTGGAGAGCAGCCAGGCAGAAAGGGACCTGCAGGGACTGATGGACAGCAGGCTGGACATGAGCCAGCAGTGTGCCCAGGTGGGCAAGAAGGCCAATGGCTCCTGGCCTGGATCAGGAATGGTGTTGCCAGCAGGAGCAGGGCAGGGATTCTTCCCCTGCGCTTGGCACTGGTGAGGCCACACTTCGAGTGCTGTGTCCAGTTCTGGGCCCCCAGTTTAGGAAGGACATGGAGGGGCTGGAGCGTGTCCAGAGAAGGGCAACAAGGCTGCGGAGGGGTCTGGAACACAACTCCTGTGAGGAGAGGCTGAGGGAGCTGGGGCTGTTCATCGTGGAGAAGAGGAGTCTCAGGTAGACAAGGCAGTGTCAGGGCACAGGTTGGACTTGATGATCTCCAAGGTCTTTTCCAACCTTGCTGATTCTGGGATTCTCTAGAACCACCCTTGGAGCAGTTGCAGGTTGATCCCTGGGCCTCCTCTTCAGAAGCTCCAGCAGCCCAGGTCCCTCAGCTTCTCCTGCCAGCCCCAAAGCCCATCCTGTCAGTCCTGCAGAGCCTCTGCAGCTCCTCCTCACTGCCCAGAACAGGGAGCTCCAGAGCCAGACACAGCAGCCCAGATGTGCCCCCCTGGCCTGGGGTGCCTCTGGCAAGGGAGCAGCACCAGGCACTGCAGGAGCCTGCAGACAATTCCTGCAGCACTTGTAGGATGATCCTGCTGCCAGGGGACGTTCCCATGGTGCCAAGTCAGGAACTGCAATGGGGAGTGGGGCAAGAGAGGAAAGGGCAAACAAGGATGGGCTGTTTGCAGGGGAGGGAACAGGGGTGGGAAGTAGAAAGAAATTTGTATCAGGAAGAGTAAAGAAAGCAAAGGTGAAGCAGAGGAAATGCTCAGGGCAGTTTGGGGGTGTCTGCCTGGCAGCCCTGGCTCTGAGCAACAGCGTCTGCAGTGGGACAGGAAACTGCCACTGATGGGAACAAACTCTCTGGCTGAGTGCAGAGGCCAGGACAAAGCTGAGTTGTTTCCCTGGTGTCCCCCAGCCCTTGCTGGCCCCAGGGGCTGATGGCATTTGTGCTCCCTCAGGTTCATGTCCCCACACCAACAGCATGGGGGTGCTCCCCCTGCTGTGTGCAATGCAAACGGGGGCTGCTGAGCCAGTGCTGCCGTGTCTGTGCCTGCAAGGATGGGGCACCTGTGTGAGCTGGGGAGAGGCCAGGGCTGCAGAGGGGGGATGTTGTTGGCAGCTCCATCAGGACGCTCTGGGACGCTGCCCTGGGCTGTGCAGTGCACTGGGGATGGATCAGTCCCTGCTCTGCTGCTCCTTCCCGTCTGCCCCAGGGCCCTTGCAGAGCCCCAGCCATGCTGTTTGCCCCCAGCCTGCCCACGGCCAGCCTGGGGCTGCTCACGGGGCTTTTCTGTGCTCAGCATTGGCCTGGGTGTGTTCTTGAGAGAGCCTGGGCAAGGAGCCTGGAGCCCCCAGGGCCTGGCCTGAGGCGTCAGCGCTGCCCCAGCAGTGCCCATGGCCTGTCCCTGCTGCAGCCCCGGCACTGCCACCCACAGGGCTGTGCCCGGTCCCGAGAGCACTCAGGCCCTGCAGCAACACCAGGGCCACCAGGGCAGTGGGGCAGGGCCACAGCAGCACCACTGGCAACACCAAGTGCTGCTGCTGCTGGGCACAGCTGCTGTGCCAGCACTGATCTGCCCCAGCTCTGCACACAGACATTGCTGCTGCAGCTCGTGAGGAAAGGGCAACAAAAGGGCATCTCTGCAGAAAAGTCTGCTGGAAGATCCTTCAGTTCATTTAAAGCTACTGAGAGCACAGCCCCTTATTGACACAGTCTTTCAGAACAAGGATGGTGAGAGACACAAAATGAGAAAAGGCAGAAGCAATGACATTTTTTGGTTGACAATATCAAAATTCTAAAACAAAACAAAATGACCTCAAAAATGAAACCAACACAAAGGATCAAAGATGATTTTATTAGAAGTGATTTGCAGAAATTGGCCAGCCGTTTAATTTTTTCCGAAAACATCCACTCATCAGTGTCCACACTGCAGCCTTGAGCTCCTGGTTCCTCAGGCTGTAGATGAGGGGGTTCAGGACTGGAGGCACCACCGAGTACAGAACTGACAGGGCCAGATCCAGGGATGGGGAGGACATGGTTTGAGGGGGCTTCAGGTAGGCAAACGCTGTAGTGCTGATGAACAGGGAGACCACAGCCAGGTGAGGGAGGCAGGTGGAAAAGGCTTTGTGCCGTCCCTGCTCAGAGGGGATCCTCAGCACAGCCCTGAAAATCTGAACATAAGAGAAAACAATGAACACAAAACAGCCAAATGCTAAACAGTCACTAACTGCAAGAAGCCCCAGTTCCCAGAGGTAGGAATTGGAGCAGGAGAGCTTGAGGATCTGTGGGATTTCACAGAAGAACTGGCCGAGGACTTTGCCATGGCACAAGGGCAGGGAAAATGTATTGGCTGTGTGCATGAGAGCACTGAGAAAGCCACTGGCCCAGGCAGCTGCTGCCATGTGGGCACAAGCTCTGCTGCCCAGGAGGGTCCCGTAGTGCAGGGGTTTGCAGATGGACACATAGCGGTCGTAGGACATCACGGTAAGGAGGAAATACTCTGATCCAATGAAGAACATAAAGAAAAAGAGCTGAGCAGCACACCCAGTGTAGGAGATGTCTCTGGTGTCCCAGAGGGAATTATGCATGGCTTTGGGGACAGTGGTGCAGATGGAGCCCAGGTCGCTGAGGGCCAGGTTGAGCAGGAAGAAGAACATGGGTGTGTGCAGGTGGTGGCCGCAGGCTACGGCGCTGATGATGAGGCCGTTGGCCAGGAGGGCAGCCAGGGAGATGCCCAGCAAGAGGCAGAAGTGCAGGAGCTGCAGCTGCCGCGTGTCTGCCAATGCCAGCAGGAGGAAGTGCCTGATGGAGCTGCGGTTGGACATTTGCCTTGGCATGGGGATCTGTAAAAAAGTAATCATGGAGTACTTGGGTTTGGAGAGGACTTTAAATATCCCAGCACAGCCTGGGACCACTTTCCCCCCACTGCCTGCCCAGGGCTCTGCTGACTGGAGCTGTCCTTTCCAGCAGCTGCTTCCCTGTGCCCAGGGCTGGGCCCTGCCAGTGCTGCCAGAGCCCAGCCCAGCCCTGGGGGCTCAGCTCTGCCCTGCAGACCCCTCCCAGCTCTGGCACTGCCCAGGGGCAGCTCTGGCTCTGCAGGCTCTGATGGCAAAATCAGTGCAACCCTGAGGAGGCTGGAGAAGTGACATTGACACTGCCTGTGAGGAGCCCTGTGCTGATTTCTGTCACTGCCTGCTTTATTCAGAGCTCAGATAATTTTTTTTATTTTTTCTAAACATGAACCGAGAGATGAATATCTACATGCAATTTCCCATCCCAGGAACCCAAAGCAGAAGATTAATAAATTTTTCCCTTTTATGCAGCCCCTGCCTTCCTCCACCCCCTGTATAATCTGCATGGAAATGTTCTGCAGTTAAATGCCTTGCTGGGAGCAATCCTATACAATGCAGCATCCTCACCACACAAAGAGAACACTTCCAAGCCTTACCAGCTGTCTCCTCCCACCCAGATCCTGTCCCCCAGTGCTGGAAGCAGCTGTCAGGGCTGGCTGAGAGCTGTCCCTTGCAGGCAGCAGAGTCCCTGCCCCAGTACAGTGCCCTGGGCTGCAGGACCCTGCTCTGCACGACAGCCCTGGGCACCCCTGGCTGCTCTGCACAAGAGACAATCAGAGAATGTACTCACAGGGTCTGTAGGCATTGGGATGTTCCAGCTTTAGGAGATGGCTCCAGGAGCTGCAGCTGCATTGTCCTGCAGCCAGAGGTTCCTGTGCCAAGGGCTGGCAGTGATTCTGCCCCAGGCACTTCTCAGCACCTTCCCAGCCCTGACTGATTGAAGCTCTCTGTGCCTCTGTGCTGTGCCCGGGGTGGCTGCAGGCAGTGCCCCAGCCGTGCTGGGCTGGCAGAAGAGCTGCTCATCAAGAGAAATGCGCTTTTGAAGCTCTTCTTGGTTACCAGGAGCTGCCTCTGTGCCAGGAGCCCAGCCCAGCTCAGCAGCACAGACACAGCACAAGGACTTTAATGAGCCTCTGGGGCTTTGTGCTCAGGCCCTGAACATCAGTCCCTGAGAGGGAGCTGAAGAAACCTCTCCACAACTCCAAGGCAGAATCCAACTCCTAAGTTTCTTGGACTTTTAATGGGTCCCACTGAGAAGCACAACTGATAAAGTGTCCCCAGGCCCCAGGCAGAGCAGAGAATTGGAGGCAGTGCTGACAGGTGGGGACAAAGAGAAGCCAAGTCTTGGTGCCCTGGGGCACAGCAGGGTCTGTGCCACCAAGGGCTGTGAGGAGACACCTTGTCCTGAGGCACTGGAGCCTCCTGGCACAGCCCCAGCCAGGCTGGGCACTGTCAGCCCCTTGTCCTGCCCTCAGCATCCCCCCCTAGCCCACATCCCAGTGGCCTCAAGGATCTGCTGGAAGGAGTCCCTGGGGAGCCTTGCTCAGCAATGGCCCTGGGGGCTCCTGAATGCTCCCAGGGACTGCAGGTTTTTCAAAGAACTTTGGGTTTGGCTTTTGCCTTGGAGTCTCTGAGAGCTCTGTGCAATCATGGCCTCCAATTTTCTGTGGTAATTATTCCCTGTAGAGGCTTTCGCAGTAACAACACTCAGTGGGGCTCATTAATACTACAGGGTACTTCAGTTACTTTAAGGTACTTGGTGTTTCCCTTTTGATACACACTGTGTGAGAGGTTTTGCAATCATGGCCCCAGATATCTGCTTTAATGAGTCCCTGGAGAGCTTTGTACTGACACTCAGTGGTGCTCATTATTGCCTTGAGATACTTGAGGTTTTTAAAATACTTTTTGGATTTCAGAATACTTTAAGGTACTTTAAGGATTTTTTCTTCCCACACTGAGTCTCAGAGAGTTTTTTGTGCCATGCTGGCCTCCAATTCTGTCTTCCAAGGAGTCCATGAGGAGCCTGTGTTGGGTATCTTCCTCCTTTCTGTTTTATAACAAAGATGGAACTGAAAGAATTTTGTAAGACCTTCTAAAAGCATCCAAACAATCATGGGACAATTAACAATACAACAATAATTACTAAGAGAATTAACTGTCCTGTTTTAGCTAGACATCATCCAACCCTTTAGTCCCTTGGACTGGAAGAGTTTATTGAACCAGTCTTTGTTTTCCACTTGAAGCTTCCTGAACCCTTCCTTCAGCACCTGAATGCTCTTGTGGATTGCCTCGCTGTGGCTGGAGAGGTTCATGCAACACATGCCCTCAGAGTCTACACAGCCATGCCCATGCACCCAGAGTAAAAACTCTATCGCTGTTCTGCAAGGTGGCATGTCTGATGGTCTCTATGTCTCAGAGCAGGCCACTCAATGTGAGGGAGGCATCATTGGTTTGCTTACTTCACAGGCACCGATGATGGTCTAATTGTCCTAAAGCTTTAGCTGCAGCCACCCAAGGTAGTCCAAATTGGGATTGCTACCATCTGATACCTGGATTAAAGCTTTCAAAACCATCTCTTTGATATCATCCAATACTTCTCTGAGGACACCTGATCATCTGGTCGGCTGTGTTGTCCTTCTCCAGCTAGATGGTTGATTATCAATTCCACCCTGGCCTTAATATTAGCATAGTTTGCTATTAATTGATTTAGTAAACACTTCCATCCCTCTTCCTACAGGGCGTATTCTGCAGGTGATAACAACATGGTCATAATATTTTTTAACTCATAGAGAGTTAAGACATGTGCTGTAAACATGGCCCTCATTAGGCCATTAAAACAAGGTAAGTCTTTCCTATGGTCTTTACCTGCCCTACACAGATCCTTGACTTCCCCATAAACCAATGGCTGATAGCTGGGATTCTGCCCCCTTCTTTCATAACATACGGGGGCAATGAGGAATTTCAAGACGATTTGCCTGTCTTCTTCTTTTCCCAGGGATCTTCTGGGGCTGAGGGGTGAGGCGGCTGTGAAGAGTCCAAACTGTCTTCTGAGGAGGAAGAGCAGCTTGGAACATAACATTTGGATTAGAAATAGTGTGACCGTTGGGCTTAGCATCTTTGATCCTGGGGTTATATTGTTTCTGGAGGGTGAGGCAAAGGGCACTGCCATTTTGTCAGGTGTTGGGGAGGAAGGGCCTTGATTTAGGATGGCAGACTTCCAGGCTGGCCTTCTGGAGGCATGGCCCAGGGTGGAGGTGGAATGATTGACAGTGGGGCATGACCTGCATTTGTGGGTGTGGAGTCTGGATGTTCGTTCAGGGCAGAAGAGGTGGTTGTGGTAGCAGGAAGTGGAGGAGCCAAGATGGAGGGAGGATGATCGGGCTCCCAAGCTACATTCAGGCTCCTTCCAGCTTGAGTCTCCAGGACATGATGTTTCAAGACTGCGTGGCCATTGCCATCTTGAACCATCATGGAAGGTCGGAGAAAGGCAGGTTTGAGGGGAGGTCCCGAGTTAGGAGTGACCAATGGATTGAGTTTTCAACACACTGCTTGCTGGTCAGGGGTTGTGTGGAAAATGGGGAGCATGTGGGGTGCAATGGGGTCCTTTTTGATCAAAATGTTGTACAATTTAACTCCCACTGAGTCCCAAAATTCAGTGGTATGGATTTCATCAGCAGAGGCATCTGGAAAGTTTTTAATGGTCCACCTCATAACTGATTTCAATTCATTCTTTGAAAATGTTATGTCATGCTCGGTGAGAATTAAAGCATCCATATATGCTCTTTTCTACTGTGGACATCTGGCTGCCCATTTTTCTCTTTCTCTGCCTTTTGGGGAAGAGCCACTGGAACACTCCCAATTAATTGTGGGACATGGGTGCATACTGTAAAAACACAGTGGCAAAATGGGCAATAAATGTCTTGCATTTCCCCAAACCCATCTGCAATCCTATGCAGGTGAAACCGTCATTGTCCCAGCAGATCCTGGGCAAGGTCCCTTGAAGCAATGATGAGTCTGCTGGGTCTGGCACAATCCAAAATCCCAGGGAGCACTGACCTATCCATCAGCTAACCCCAGCTGATGTGACTGACACAAGGGGCCCTGAATGTCATGGTCCCTGTTTGGGTGCCAAATGTCACAATGAAGGTGGCTTTGACAAACCTCTCTAGTTCCCTGACTTCAGGATGAGGGTGGCAAAAAGAAAAAGGAGCAGGATCAATGGAGTTGTTTAAACAGAACTTTACTAACAGGGTGAGAAACAATAAACATGGAGAAGTTGAGAACAGTATGAGGGACAGGATCCAAAGACCTGAGACAAAGGGGAAGCAACAACATGTACGCTTGGGGGTAGAACGCTCTAGAACAATAACCCTATAGGGGAAACAAGTAACCAATAGGGGAGTAGAACTTGGACAAGTTACATAGCAACACTAAAGTCTAATGGAGGAACTCTCAAGCTCACCCTATGTTAAACAAATGATTCCCAGGGCTTGAAACTCATGCCCAATTCTTTTGGGGTAAAATCTGGCTGCCTCTGAGTTACAGCTGAGCTAACTACCGCACCACTGCTTCTCACTGGCCCCTTGGGACCATGTGGCCCAACAGAGCCACAATGATGTCCTTGGTTCCATGAGGCCCCACAGTGTCACAATGGTTCCTTGGATCCATAGTACCCTGCAATGTCACAATGATCCCCTGCATTTCACAAGGCCTCAAAGTGTCCAGGTGATCTCCATGGTTCCTCAGGACTCCACAGTGTCACAATGGCCCTTGGATACATGGTATATTTTCACAATGATCCACTTTGTACCCCAAGTTCCCACAGTGTAACAGGTTCCACAAGGGCCTGCAGTGTCACCATGGCCCTTTGGCTCCACAACCCCCCACAGTGTCACAATGGTCTCCATAGAGGGGAAACAAGTGAGCCCCAGTGGTGCAGAGTCAGATGAGAGGCAGTCACCAGAGGCCAAGGCTGGTCAGACTTGACTGTATTGGTAGATCTTTTTGGAGAGTAACCCTTGAATATACGTAATTTTAGAGGTGGAATCCTTATTTCAACCATGTGAGCCTAGACAAGAAAGATAGTTCTATTCCATAGAAATAAAAGCACAGAGCCCCAGTGCTTCATGGTCAGATGGGAAGAGGCCCTTGGCATGTCAAATTCAGTGGGATCTCTGAGACAGTCCCAAGGAGGCCAAACTAGGCAAACCTGTTCCATGTTCCCTTTTTTTTAATGGTTCCCATACTGTCACAATGGTCCTCTTGATTCCATGAAGTCTTGCAATGTCACAAAGTTTTCTTGGTTCAATGAGCCCCAGCAGAGTCACAAACATCCCTTGACTCCACGTCGACGCACTGTGTCACAATGGCTCCTTGTTTCTATGGGCCTCACAGTTTGATTATTGACCCTTGTTTCTATGGGACCCCTGAGTTGCACAACAGTCTCCTTGATTCCATGAGGTTCCATAGTAGCACCATGGTTTCCTTGGATCTCCATTGTCACAAGTGAGCCACAGTTCCATGAGGTTCCCCAGTGTCACCATGGTGTCCTTGGACCCGCATTGTCACAGCTGACCCATGGTTCCAGGAAGATCTGTAGTGTCACCATGGTTGCTGTCAGAGGCTGGATGAGACTGATGTCCCAATGCAGTGGTCAGCGGCCTTAGGATGGTGCTCGTCTGGCTAGCTGTGCGGCCATCAGGCAGCTGCAGCTGTGGGGAGTCAATCCCAGTGGCAGGGCCCCAGGATTGCTCCTATGGACGCCTCTCGGCAACAGTGGCTTTGGGCTGCGTCACTGTGGACAAGATCGTCGCTGAGAGTCCGATAGCAAGCAGCGAGGAGATGACGAGATGAGAGACGGACACTCTCTGGGGTCAGTCAGGTTTATTGCCTGAAGCGAGGTCAGCCAGGGAGTGATGAAGACACGAAGGTGACAAGGAGTTATAAAGGGGGAGGAATCCAGGGGAGGGGATTACAAAAGAACCAATCATGGGAGGTGAGGGAGTGAACTTAGGATAATAGACATTACAGGAAAGCCAATAGATACATAGTTAAGGAGGGGCCCTGGTCGTACAGCCAATCATATCTCCCAAAGTAGAGAACATTCTGGAAAAATAGGTGTAGTAGGGAGTGATTGACGGGGCCCAGGTAAGGAGGACTGGCAGTCCCACTCCAGGGGTGGGCCCATGAAGGTCCAGGGGGTTAAAAGGCAGAGCAAAAGGCCAGCCCATGGTCTGAGTCCTGCCCTCTCTTGGGGTTTCTGTTAGTGATGCTGGGACCCAAGCAGTTGGTACCATGTGAGTATCTTTCTGTAGGTCTTCTGTCTTTCTGTTTGTCCTGGTTCAGAGCAAATTTGGGAGAGAACCCCCAAAGGGGCTCCTCTAGGAAAGCAGATTCAACTGGCTCCTTCCCCCAACCAGTTCGGGAGAAAAGAGCTCCTTGGAGAAAAGTGGAAAAAACCTATTTATTTAACAATAGAGCCTAAACAATATTAAACAATGAAACCTCTTGCTGCTCCAAAACAGATTACAAACGCAGAAAGACCCCTCCCTGGGTTGCAGCTTGGCTCAGTCTCTTATCAGTCCCCCTCATGCTGGAAATGCTGCAGCCCACACCTGGCCCAGTGGGCCAAAGGTGCAAGCTGTCGGTGTGCTTCTGGGTGTTCAGTCCAGAGCAGCCTTAAACAGCTCCAAAGAAAAGGGAAAAAACCCCACAGTCCAGGAAACTTCTTTGCCTCAGTGAGCTAAAACAAAGGAGAGCTCTGTCCCACTGTCTGTCCATCCACAGACAACACAGTCCAGGAGCAAGAATGTGAAGTGAGTGCCATGTCTGAAAAAAAACTGCGCACTTTTTCTCTTCCCCCTTCACTCTCTGGAACAAATCTTAAAGGTGCAAAACTTATTATTTAGCATAAGTGGAACAAGACAATTGGGGATAAAACCATCATGCAGTCAACCTAGGACACTCCACCCCTTACCCCCATATCGACAGTTTACTACTACAAGTAATGTATATTCTAACTCTACAAATACGCACATTACACATCCAATATACAGCTATGCACAGAAAATGGTAGTAACATTCAGCAAACAGTGATATTTACACATAGTCCTCACCCAACAATCCCATCTCCCTGAGGTAGACATCGTGTTCTTCCATCTTTTTGCATTATCCACCATGTGCAATCTGGGCCCTGAGCAAAAACAACCCCACAAATGGGTTTGTCTGTACTCGAGGCAGAATTGATCCACACAGTCTTCCCTTACAGACCTCTGACATGTAACACTGGGACTTTGTCTCCATCTACTCTCTGCAAAGGCTCAGATTGGGCAGGGCCTACTCAGTTAGTAGAGCCTCGAGTGTTAACTAACCAGGTGGCTTTTGCCAGATGCTGCTCCCAGATCTTGAAAGATCCCCCACCTAATGCTTTCAATGTGGTTTTTAACAGTCCGTTGTACCTCTCCACTTTGCCTGCAGCTGGTGCATGGTAGGGGATATGGTACACCCACTCAATGCCATGCTCCCTAGCCCAGGTCTACCCTCCAGCAGATCAACACTCCCTGACAACTTGGTGTCACCAATATTCCATGAGGCCCCAGAGTGTCCCAATGGTCTCCATGATTCCATGAGGCCTTCCAGTGTCACAATGTTCCTTTTGGTTCCCTGGCATCCCTTGGTGTCACAATCTCACCGTGTCCCCCAAGGCCCTGCAGTGTCGCAGTGGATCCTTGGTTCCATGAGGTCTGGCAGTGCAGCAATGCTCTCCTTGGTTCCACAGTGTCACAATGGCCTCTTGGTCCCAAGGGCCACCACGGTGTCAAACATGTTTCCTTCATTCCAGGAGTCCCTGAGGAGCAGCACTGGCCCCTTGGTTCCATGGGGCCCTGCAGTGTCACAATGGCCCCATCATGACACCAGGTCCTGCTTTGTCACAATGCTCTGCATGGTTCCACAAGGCCCCGCAGGGTCACAGTGGCCCCTTGATTCCATTGTCTCCAGGCTCAAACAACTGCTCCATGGCTGGTTCCCAGAATCACAGAATGAGCAATGTTGGGCATTGAATTCCAGCACACACCTCAGCTCTCTGATGATCCCGGCACCATGCTGGGCCTGTTTCAGACTGGAGCAGAGCAGATGTTGATGGGACAGGAGCCCTGAGGGGCTGTCAGGGACCTGCAGCTTGCAAGGTGCTCTGCTCTCCCTCAGGTGCTCTCTGAGAGATCCAATCCCAGCTGGGCACCTCAGGGCACAAGTGTCACTGCCTGTTCATGGGCACACAGCTGATGTCTGCCTGGAAAGGGACACAGGTTTTAGTACCTGTTGGTTCTATAATATACAAGCAAATCTTTATTCTCTGGGTCATTTGAGTACTTTTAAGAAATGGCAAAGTTTTCCCACTAGGAACGGGGATTTCTTGGAAGTGTACTGATGGCAGGAGAAGATATACTGATCTTCCCATCACCTTGTGTCACCAATATTCAGCCTAATATTTAATCTCTCTCTTTTCCATCAAGTGTTTCCAGCTCTCCTGTTTAAAGGGCTCTGTCTAAGGACATCTCTTCAGAGGGATCTCCCAAGGGACCTCTGACTTTCCAACTGCTCCCAGATTTTCTCCTCCAGACGTTAACTGGACGTTCAAGGGCCTCTCAGCTGACTGATTTCATGGTTTGAGCTCCAAGGAGTTGCCCAATCTTTCTGATGTTCAAATAAATATTAGTCTACATCCTGAGGGTCTTTAACACATAATTCCCTATTATTATGTCTTTGTCTAAAACTGTTCCTGTACAGAAATTCCTTGGGGATGGTAGACATGTCAGATGCTGCTGGGACATCCCAGAGAGCTGAGGAAAGAGCTGTGATGGTTGTTAAACTGTTCCAATGTCCAACTTCTGTTTGTTAACAAGAAAGTTTCTGTGCCTCTGAGTGTCACCAGGCCCTGAGCCCAAAGGACACAAACCTGATGAGTTGTGGTTCCCACTGCAGGGGCTGCACTTGGACCTTAGCTCTGCACAGGAGAACTCTTCATCCATGTCATGGTTTGAGCCTGGCACAGAGCCAGTGCCCCCATGAAAATGCCCTCATCCTGGTGTCTGCTGTGAGATGTGACCAGGAATAAGCAAAACATGCTCCAGCTTAAATATAAAGAAAACTTTATTACCTAATCTACAGAAAAATAGGAAAAAACTATAAGGGAAAAAAAAATTGAAAACCTTACAAAAAACACTTTCCTCCTCCCCACCACCAAAATTTCCCAATCCGATACATTCTCCCAAATCACCAACTGCCCAGCGTGGCACCACCCTTTAGAATACTCAAACTTCAGTCCATGAAGAGGAGAGGAGTCCTTCTTGTTCCATAGGCTTCCCCTGGAAACACGCTGAAACCTCGTGTGCTTCCAGTGTCACTCGGCACCGCCCGGAAAGTCCTTTTGCCGCTTGTGACATCTTCCTTCCATGCCCAGTGCTCTCACCACTGGGCATGGACCAGAGCTGCTTCTAGGGCTGTCTTTTAAAGATGCCTTGTCTCACTCCAAAAAGGCATAGTCTCTGCTTTGGGACATCTGTCCCCCCCATATTTTTCCAACCCCCTGGGGCTGAGGGGTCCCCACGATGAACCCTCCTGGTTCTGAGGCACTGCTTCCCCCCAAGTGCAGTCTCTGTGTCACAGGAACAAACTGAGTCCATGGCCACACAAGAAAAGTCCAGCCAAAAGGCCACTCCAAATCATCTCTCTCTCCACTCAGCTAGTCTTCTCCATTTCCCTTCGGGCCAGGTCCTTGTCTCATCTCATCTCATCTCTTTTCTTATTCAGCACCGAGGAGGATCAGCATTTTTGCAAGGTCCCAATCATGAAAGAAAGGGGTTAAAAATTTCAGTCTCTGTCTGTCCCAGAGCTCCGGCACTCCCACACTCGCTGCTGCTCCAGCCGGGCTGCACTTCTCCCCACTTCTCCTCCTGGGCCAGCTGCTATCACATTCGTCATTGCCGGCTCTCCCTCTCTCTCTCCTGGGGGGGGAACGGCTGCCCGATGGCTGTCTCCGGGGGCTCCTCCACCCTTCCATCCTCAAGGGCCTCCTCACCCCCCATCTCTGTCCAGGCCCAGGCCTACCACATGGCTGCTCCTCCCCCACCCAGCTGCTGCTGCTGGACGAGGGAGGGCCATCCGTCCTCTTTGCCTCCAAGTCCCAAGAGGCCTCCCAGGGGCGAAGCTCTGCTTTTAACCCCTGTGTGTTCTCGGAGGTGTGTCCAAACCCCACTGGCCACACCAGGTGCCAATATAAAAAGCCGAGCACCCATTGGTTTGACCACAGCATCCCAGAATTCCCACTTCTTCCTGGTCAAACCACCACAGCAGAGTTGTGTGATAATCATTCACACATCTCCATAGACACCTGGAAAGTTACCTAGATCATGAAAATTGGTTGTCAGAGGCAGTTTCTTTCTGTTTTCAGTTTAGATGATTCTACATCTCTCGTGCTGGTATAAATCAAGAGCACAATCAGTTCATGACAAGCAGCAGAACAAGCTGCACCTCCCAGAGTAGTAGACTGAAAGAATATGAAAAGGAGAAATGCAGGGAATGATTTGGTGAACCTTGTCTGTAAGAAGGGCATTTTTTTTCTAAGAATTTCTAAGAATTTCTATTCCATTTCCTCTCCTTTACTCCTTCTTAATCTGGCCATTTCCATCCTAGATTCCTCATGGAATGAGAAGCCTGAGCTTGTGGAAATGCATGAAAGATGCCCTGTTCCTCTGCAGGGACATTCAGGATGCAACAGGAAGCAGTTTTGAAATAATTGTGTGATAGATGAGTAATGCAATGGTTGAGTCTCACAATTAAAAGGCAGATATTATGGATATGTTAAGACAAGTTTTATAGATTTACTGTTATGTTTTACCCCCCTTGTGTTGTTATCACAGGGTTACCTGGTAGTTGGGGTATTTGGGAGGGTTGGCTTGTTCCCATGGCAACACCTGACCTCCAATCAAGATGTAATGAAGTGATCTCCACCACTGGACAGCAAAGAAAGAGTTGATTAACAAGATTTTTAGAGGGGCTAAAGGGTTAAAAGGTGAAACATGCATTGTGTGGACGAGCACATGGTGGGAAAATTTCTTTGCTCCCAGTGCAAATATTTTCTGTGTTCAGTCTTGTACTTTTTGATAAGGTTTTAGTAATCCTTTTAGTAATCCTTTTAAATTTTTGGAAGTTAGTATCACTTCTCACAAATGAGGACCCATCCAGGAAATATAGCTGGTGGCCTTAGGAATTTTCAAAAGGGGCACCCCCTTCAACGCATTGGGCGGAGTCTATTGGACTCTCCCGTTTCCACCAATGGTTGCAGGTTGGAAGCCAAAAGAAACCAGGAGACTTTGGGATAAAGAAAAGAGGGGAAGTGGGGTGAGCATCCACATAACTATTTTTGGCCAGATTGTGACTCTGTAATTCCAGTGTATGAATGTGAGCTTCACATTAGTAATATACTGGATCCATCCTGGTCCCTTGAAGCGTCAGGATATTGGATGGCCGAAAGGAAAAGGAACAGCAGGACACGTGGGGAGAGAGGAAAGCGAGGATCCCATAGACAAGGACCCCATAGCTGGCAGGACACGTAGGATTGAAGGGTTTGTGGGGACTTGGGAACTGGGTTCACCCACTGGGGATCCGCGGCGGGATTCCCATCCAGCACACACCAAGGGAGCCGGTGAGCTCCACATGGTGCGGCGGCTCACGGAGTGCTCAGAGCGGGGACAGCCTCTGGGGTGCAGCCAGCGCTGTAATTTCCAGGGCCAGCCAAAGCCAGGCTGGAAGCGGGGTGAACGCCGAGGGGTTTGCTGCAGGGGGTCACCCAGGAGCCGGCGCAGCAGTTTGTGTGCTGCCGAGCCAAGGGGGTCAGGGCAGTCCGGCTAAGCCAAGTCATGTCAGGGCGGAGCTACCGAACCGAGGGGATTAGGCTGTGCCAGCTGCTGAGCCGAACCAAATCAGGGCAGGCAGAGCCACTGAGGCTGAGCTGAGTCAGGCCAGGGGCAGGACTGCAGCTGCTGAGTCGAACTGGGGCGGGCTGAGCCTCCAAGTTGAATTGGGGTGGGCAGTGCCACTGAAGCTGAACCAAGTTGGGTCAGAAGAGGGATGGAAGCTGCTGAGTCGAATCAGGGCCTGCGGAGCTGCCGAAGCCGAGCCAGGTTGGGCCAGGGGTGGGACTGCAGCTGCCAAGGCAAATTGGACCAGGGGCAGGCCATCGCTGAGATGTGGCAGGCGAGAGAGGGAGCAGAGTGCAACCGTGGGACCAGAGCATTGAACCGAGGAGGAGAGGAATCGCAGGGACCAATCTGGTGATACAGAAGCCCTTAGATTGTGAGGTTTTTCTATTTTTACTTGTCAAAAGAGAAGTACAGTTTTTTGGTGTTTTTTTCTCTCTCTTCGCTTTCCTTCTCTTTCCATGTTTCTTTTTTTTCCCAGTCCCCCTTTCC
Organism: Zonotrichia albicollis; assembly: GCF_047830755.1. NCBI lineage: Eukaryota > Metazoa > Chordata > Aves > Passeriformes > Passerellidae > Zonotrichia > Zonotrichia albicollis. The sequence continues at coordinate 3,244,501 of NW_027428428.1, read as the reverse complement.
TTTTCCCTTCTGAGAGAGCCAGGCTCTTCTGGAGGGCCTGTGATTGGAAAGGTGGGCTCTGTCGGAGGAGGGCCTGTGATCAGCCGGTCAGGATGGGACTATGGGCAAACAGGGGATCCCCAAGGGGAGGAGTAGAAATTGAAAAGGTACCAACAGGTATATCCCCAGATGGCGCACTAGGAAGGAAACTAGCCCGGTGGAAATATGACCCAAATACCAGAAATAAGGATGAGCTCAAAATGATTCACTAGTGCATGGTAGAATGGACCAGAAGGGAAATTAGGAGCAATCATGTATACTGGCCAAGATATGGGTCAGATGAAGGGTGGATGTGTCAGGCATTAAAAATCCATGTAAGAGCTAAGAAACCATTCAATCAGGAAGAGACTGACTATGCTGCCTGCTGTGGGAGGGAGACTTCACCCTCAAAGATGAGCATGTTTAAGGTACCAGAAAATAAAGAATGGGACCCATTAGAACACTTACCCCCTCCACCTCCAATAGCCCCAGATGCACCTCCCTTACCCCCTGATGAGCCTAGTCAAAACACCAGAAACAGGGTGGCACAATGAGAGAAAAGCAGATCATGGGATGGGAACCAAGAAGCAGGATTATATCCCCTGAGGGGAATGCCCCTGTGTGGGGTGCAGGGAGGAATTAGATTTGTAACTGTGCCTCTCAGTTCTTCTGACGTGAGAATGTTCAAGAAATAATTGAAAGGATTACTAGATTAGTGGAACAGTTGATTAGTGGACCAGTTTCTGGGGCCCAATATTTATACATGTGAGGAGATGCAATCAATAATGGTTTTGTTGTTCACATCAGAGGAAAGACTGTTCACATCAGAGGAAAGATGTCACAAAGATGATCCAAGTGTGAAAGGACCTCCTGGGGATCTGAAAATGCCCACAGTGCACCCCACCTGGGACTACAACAGCACTGGGGGGAAGAAAGACATGGAGGAATATAGAACACTGATTACAAGTGGTATCAAAGAGACAGCTTCATGCAATCAAAATGCCCGTAAGGCTTTCGATGAGCAGAAAAAGAGGGAAGAAATCCCAACAGAGTGGTTAGAAAGTTTGAGGAAAAATATGAGGCAGTATTCAGACCCTGATACAGTGGCCGGCCAGATTTTACTAAAGATAAATTTTGTTACTCATGCCTGGCCAAATATATGGAGAAAGTTAGAAAAGCTCGATGGTTGGCAAGAAAGGAGATTAGAGGATCTTTTAAGAGAAGCACAGAAGGAGTATGTAAAGAGGGACTAAGAGAAGGCCAAGGCAAAAGTCAGGGTAATGGTAACTGCCATTAGGGAAGGAAACAAGCACATAAAGAACTACCCAGGTAAGGGAGGGGGATTCCAAGTGCGGGAAGATAGATGGAGGGGGGATGCAGCTCTTTGGGACTGGGCACAAAAAGGAGAATTTAAAAAATAAGGGAACACAGGACCAGTTTGATTTTACTGTAAAGAGAGTGGGCATATCAGAAAGAATTGCCCCAAGAGGGAAAGGAAGCTGAGGGTCTATGAGACTGAGCAAAAAGGAGAAGTTGAAGTCCAGGGGTGTCAGGGAATTTGCTGGCTTGACCAGGAAGAAGTGGGAATTCTGGGATGCTGTGGTCAAACCAGTGGGTGCTCGGATTTTGATATTGGCACCTGGTGTGGCCAGTGGGGTTTGGAGACACCTCCGAGAACACACAGCGGTTAAAAACCAGAGCTTCGGCCCTGGGAGGCTCTCTTGGGACTTCGAGGGAAAGAGGTCAGATCGCCCTGCCTCGTCCAGCTGCTGCTGCTGGGCGGGGGAGGGGCAGCCATGTGGTAGGCCTGGGCCTGGACAGAAATGGGGGGTGAGGAGGCCCTTGAGGATGGAAGGGTGGAGGAGCTCCAAGAGACAGCCATCGGGCAGCCATCCCCCCCAGGAGAGAGAGAGAGAGAGACGGCGTCTGAATTTGATAGCGGCTGGCCCAGGAGGAAAAGCGGGGAGGAATGCAGCAGGGAGGTGCCGGTTGGAGCAGCAGCGAGTGTGGGAGTGCTGGAGCTCTGGGACAGACAGAGACTGAAATTTTTAACCCCTTTCTTTCATGATTGGGACCTTGCAAAAATGCTGATCCTCCTCGGAGATAAATAACAAGAATGATAGGAAATGAGTTAACGAAGAACTAGGCCCGCGGGATGTGGAGAAGACTTCCTGAGTGGGGAGAGGTGATTGGAGTGGCCTTTTGGCTGGACTTTTCTTGTGGCCATGGACTCAGCTTTATTCCTGTGACACAGAGACTGCACTTACAGGGAGGCATTGCCTCAGAACCAGGAGGGTTCATCGTGGGGACCCCTCGGCCCCAGGGGGTTGGAAAAATATGGGGGGGACAGATGTCCCAAAGCAGAGACTGTGCCTTTTTGGAGTGAGACAAGGCATCCTTAAAAGACAACCCTAAAAGCAGCTCTGGCCATGCACGGTGGTGAGAGCACTGAGCATGGAAGGAAGATGTCACAAGTGGCAAAAGGACTTTTCCGGGCGGTGCCGAGTGACATTGGAAGCACACGAGCTTTCAGCGTGTTTCCAGGGGAAGCCTATGGAACAAGAAGGACTCCTCTCCTCTTCATGAACTGAAGTTTGAGTATACTAAAGGGTGGTGCCACACTGGGCAGTTGGTGATTTGGGAGAATGTATGTGATTGGGAAATTCTGGTGGTGGGGAGGAGGAAAGTGTTTTTTGTAAGGTTTTCAATTTTTTTTTCTTTTCCTTATAGTTTTTCCTCTTTTCCTGTAGATTAGGTAATAAAGTTTTCTTTATGTTTAAGCTGGAGCCTGTTTTGCTTATTCCTGGTCACATCTCACAGCAGACACCAGGGTGAGGGCATTTTCATGGGGGCACTGGGCTCTGTGCCAGGCTCAAACCATGACACTGCTGCCGCCCTCTGGTAGCCGTGCCCTGGGGTGGCAGCGTGCCGCAAGGGCCCGGCTGAGCCCTGCCGGGCCAGCAGCCCATGTGGCCACAGCGCTGGCAGCGCCGCTGGCAGGGAGCTGTGCCGCTGGGGCCGTGACAGGCTCTGTGTTCACAGGCATGGCCGGGCGGCACATGAGGGGGCAGCAGCAAGAGCTGCAGCTGATCTGCACTGGTGAGTGAGGGCAGCGGGCTGGCAGCGGGGGCTGCCGGGAGGAGATGCAAGCCCTGCCCCGGCTGCGGAGGGATCTGCTCCCGTGGGCAGAGCACACAGAGATTTCAGGGCAATGTGTGGCATTCGTGGCCAGCAGCTTCAGGCTGATCCCCTTGCTCCCTGCTCCCTGTGGGCCATGGCAAGAGACGGCCGGGATGGCTCTGGCAGGGAGCTCTCCTCGGCTCCCTGCACATGCGGGATCTGACCTTGCCTCTGTTCCTCTCTCTTGCAACACTTGAAGAAATGGCGTATGACAGCAGTCCTGCAATCAGAGATGCTGCAGTTGAATTTTGTTTAGTTCTCCGAGCTGTACAGAGAGCTCCCTACTCCCCATGGCGTAAGCTGCGAGATCGATTCCGCAGTGCATGGAGGAAACGGCCTTGTCTGTGCAGCACTGCCTTGCTGTGCTGCTGGAGCTCTGCAGAGAGATGATCTGCAAGACTCTGTCTGCTGGGGCCTTTTGAGCCAGCAGGGATTTTCTTTTTGTTCTTCAAGATTTTTCTGTTTGTATTTTCCTTTTTGTTGAGTATAGAATATCTTAGAGTAGAATAGAATAGAATATCTTACAATACACAGAGTCCCAGAATCTTTCTTTTTCTGCACAGGGTCTGTAAGGCATAGGGGAGAGGGGGAAAAGGTTGCTTGTACTCAGCCAGCTGCCCAGGCATGCAGAGTTGCAGGGAAAATGGCCAGAAGCCCCCTGGCCTTTGGTGGTTCTGCTGAAGCCTTTGTGCTGCCCACAGAGCGACTGGGCAGTGACTGAAGGATCAGCAGCATCCTCTCCAGCAAAGGGGGAACCTTTGGTTCCCGGCCAGGCTGTGCAATGCCCAAATCCGGGAGCATCCCCCTGTGTGTGGACTCATCTAAAAATTTGCTGTGGAGCCTGGCTTTGAAGAAGGTGCCACAATCCAAGTCCATCATCTTCAGCTGGCCAGTGGCCAGGTCCAGGAAGAGGTTGTCATCCTTGATGTCGTCCTCACTGTCCCCAGCAGCAGCATCCCCACCTGGTACATCTTCTTCAGGGGCTCCTTCTCCTTCCCTGGGGGCAGACCAGGCTCTCAGGGTTCTGCTCAGGGCCCCAGCTGTCATGGAACCAGGACAAGCAAAACCAGCTCAGATGGTGGCCACCAGTGCTGGGCAGAGCAGCTCAGCTCCAGCACAAGGGCTGCGTGTTCCCATCTGATGAGCCCTGGGAAGTGACACAGGCAGGACAAACAGTCTGGGTTCCTTTGCTTCTCATCGCCAAGGCATGTGTGCAGCTGTAACTTACCAGGGCCTTGCATCACACTGTGCCTGTGGCTCTCTCCCTTCTTCTAGGGCACATGAATATTCTGCATCCAAGGATGACAGAGCAGCTCTTCTAATGAGGGCCTTTCCAAGTCCAGCATGGATAAATACCGCCTGATCAGATCTTGGCACTCTGGGCAGAGAAACCAGAAACCGCCAGGCAGTTGGAGAAGGCACCTGTTGGCTTTGCCCCAACATTCCCATGCCCAGGCCATGCTGGATGTGCTCAGAGCTGGGTCTAAACTCTCCCATCAATTCCCTGTTTTGGAGGAGAGCAGGACATGTGCCACCTCCTCAGCAGCTGCCAGTGCAGGATGCTCATGAGCCCGCTGCTGGCTCCCAGCACTGGGATTCCCCCCGTGCCCAGAGATGAGGATCCACCTTGAGAGGGCCCTTGTGGCAGCGAGAGCTGATGGTCCCAGCTGATGTTCTGGCCCCTCCTGAAAGGGTGCTCCCTGCAGAGCATCTGGTGCAGCAGGATGCCCAGGGACCAGATGGTAGCTGGCTTGCCATGGTACCAGCCAAAGTCGTTCCATTCCGGGGGGCTGTAGGACAGTGTTCCTATGGAATACAGATGGAGTTCAGCAGGGGGATGCTGCTGCTCCCAGAGCCTGGCCCCAGCATCCGTGGGCCCGCGGGGGCTGCATCAGGGGCACAGAGGGTGACCACTGACCTCTCACCAGCACCTGGGACTTGTGTACAGGATTGGGGTTGGGAAAGAAGCCACTGGTGATGGAAGAGGGCAGTGGAAACCATGGCAAGGCCCGACCATGACAATGAAGAACCCACTCAGGTCTGGGAAAAACCATGCCCTCATCGTCTCTGCCTGCATTGCCCCAAAAAACATTATGAACCCAAGACAAACCAGGTGAGTGGAGCAGTCCAAGCCCTTTCTCACCTGCACACCAAGCTGGCTGGGGCACAGATTCTGCCCCCCCCTCTCTGCTACCCCCACTCACGGGTGTTTTTATTGGGCTGGCTGTCCCAGCCCCAGCCCCAGTTCTGGGCAGAGTGGTGGGCTAAGGCTGCCACCACAGCTGGAAGCTGGCTCCCCACTCAGCCCTGCTCAAAAGAAACTCAGCTGAAATCTCAGTGCCATGAAGGCAGCTAAAAAAGGGAGAATCCCTGCTGCCACACCCAGCTTGGGCTGTGAGATGTTGGGCCATGGGATGCTGGGACACGGACCAACCACCTGCATGGGCTCACCTACAAAGTGAGTGTAGGCTGTGTCTTGCAGGTAGGTGCCACAGCCAAAGTCAATCAGTTTGGCCTGCCTGGTGTCCAGGTCAACCAGGATGTTCCCTAGTTTGATGTCCCTGTGCAGGACCCCGCAGCTGGTGCAGTGCCGCACGGCCTCCAGCACCTGGCGGAACAGCTCCCGTGCCACCTCCTCGCACAGGAACCGCCGTGCCCGAATGAAATGCTGCAGGTCCTGACACCGCTCTGGCCGCTCCAGCACCATCAAGATGTCCTTGGGGAGCTCGAGCCACTCCAGCAGCTGGACCACACCGGGGAAGTCAGTGGACACCTTGGCCAGCAGCACAATCTCCAGGGGTGCGCTGGTGCCGTCGGGCTGCAGGAGGAGCACGATGCCGTCACTGGGGCCGATGCCGTGCCGGGGCTCGGGAAGCCCTCAGCCAGACCGGGATGCTCTGCGCCCTGCGCTGGACCCACGCCCGCTCTCCCTCGGGGCGTCCTGGCGGCTCCCACCCTGCCAGGCCTCGGCTCATCCCCGGCCGGCAGCCCCGGCTGCTGGCCCCGCTCACTCACCAGCTCGCCCCAGTGCCGGACGCGGTTCCGTGGCACCCTTTTGATGGCCACCTACAAGCCAAGGGCAGCGGCGGGCTCAGCTCGCCGCCTGCCCTGCCCAGCCCCATCTTCCGCCCTCCTCCTCCTCCTTCTCCTCCTTGTCCGTCCCCTCCTCCGATGCCCGCCGCTGGCCCCTCCGCTCACCGGGGCGCCGTCCGAGAGCCGCGTGGCCACGAAGACTCTGCCAAAGCTGGCGCTCCCCAGTAGCCAGCCCAGCCTGTCCTGCTCCTTCAAGCCCTGCTGTGCCTTCCCTGCGGGTGGGACTCGGCTGTCAGCGCTCGGCCCGGGGCCAGCAACGGCCCCCGAGCGCCCCTCAAGCAGCCTGGGCCGGCCATGCCCAGGCGTTCGCTCCTGGGAACGGGACAGCGGCGGCTCGGGGCCGGCAGCCGCGCTGCCGAGATGTGAGGCTGGGGCCGGGCAAGCCTCAGTGGAAGCGGTGGGAGCGGCCCCGCCGCGTGTGCCCTCCGCGGGCCCCGGGAGGAGCCGGGGCCGGGGTCGGGGCCGGGGCCGGGCTCAGGCCAGGCGGAGCAAAAGGGAGGCGATGCCACCCCAGCCCCAGGCACTGATGCCCGCCTGGCAGCGCCACCGCCAGTAGGGCCAGAGCCGGGCGGAGGCGAGACCGCGGCGGGACGCCCAGGGCCAGGCAGGGGGCAGCTCCGCCCGAGGCCGGGGGTGGGCCGGGGGCATGGCCCGGCTGGGCATGGGGAGAGAGAGACTGGGAGAGGAGGGGACACCGGGAAAGGGAGAGCGGGAGAGGGTGCGGGACTGCGGGAGAGGGAGAGGAGAGGAGAGGCGAGAGGGAGTCGACAAAGGCGCTTCTTTCGCTGTTTTTGCTGCTTTCGCTGCCGCTGCTACCGGTGCTGTTGCCGCTGCCGCTGCAACTGAAGCACCTGGGCCGTTTGTCCCCGTTTCCATTTGTCCGTTGCCCGCTCGCTCCCGCGCCGAGCCTGCACTCGCGGGGGGCAGTCTCTGAGCCTGTCCAAACACGATAACTTTGGCGTGTTCAGCCAAGACCCAAAGTCTGGACTCTGGGCAGTGGTACAGGAATCCCCTCGGTCACTGCTGTGCATTGTCCGTGATGAGGGTCAAACAGTATTGGAGCCCCTTCCCTGAATTCAGAGTTTGTACCTGTCCCAAGTACTGCATTTACCTGAACAGTATTGCTTTCCATAAAACAAAAAAGCAGGGAAAGGCAAACTGTGTATAGCTCATGGTATTTTACAGTGTCTAAAACATGCCAGGTCATGGATCTTTGAGGTGAGATCCATTTGGAATTCATGGGATGGAGAAGCAGTTCAAAGGGGAACATAAAAATAAATAGACTAAAAACTCTTGGTTTGTTTCTTTCTGTTTTCATTTCATTTCCTAAAAACTGTTTCAGTTCTTCCAGAATCTTCTCCACAGTCCTGTTTGCTCTTTCAAAGAACCTTTCCTGGAGAGCGAGGTGCAGCTTTTGTCACAAGATGTGCCACCAACTGCAGCTTCTCTTGGCTTTCCACACCTTGCATGCAGCACGACTCTTGCAGCAAGGCAGGACAACTGTTTGAAGAACTTGACAACTTATTCTTTCTTTTCCTTGTGAGCTGGGCAGTTGTGCCATTGGTGAGGTTTTCATTGTTACTGTTCTACCCTAAGAAACCATGATGGGCTACCAGGAATTGTTAGGGAATGCAAGCCTGACTGAATGCAGAGAAAGAATCTCCAGAGCCTGCAGCCAGAAATGGAGAGCTGTGGGATAATCATTCCAACATCCCCATGGACATCTTGAAAGTGATGTAGAAGATGAAAATGGGCTGACAGAGGGAGTTTGTTTCAGTGTTCAGTTCAGATGCTTCTACATCTCATGCACTGATATAAATCAAGAGTACAGTCAGTTCATGAAGGGCACCAGAACAAGCTGGACCTCTCAGGAGATGTCTGAAACAATCTGAAAAGGAGAAATGCAGGGAATGAGTTGGTGATCTTTGCCTGTAAGAATGGTCAATTTTCCTAATAATTTCCAGTCCATTCCCTCTGCTTTTGTCCTTCCTAACAAGTCTATTTTCATCCCAGATTCCCCATGAAATGAGAGACCTGAGCTTGTGGAAGTGGCTGAAAGATGCCCCATTCCTCTGCAGGACACTGAGGCTGAAGCAGGGGCCTGAGCCCTCTCTGGGGCAGCCTCCTCCGAGCTGGAATTTTTGCCATGCTGGGAGAGGAGGATGAGGGAGAGAGCGCTGGCGCTGTGTGGCAGGAGCAGGAGGTTTGGGCCGCAGGACATTCCGTCTGCGCCGCTGCCCCCAATGGGTGGCCATGCCCGGGGCTCTGGGCCTGGCCCCGCGTGCGCTGAGCTCCCGACACTGCAGGAGCTCCCTGGGCTGGGCTCAGCTTCCCTCTGGGCCTGGGCAGCAGGCTGGGCTCCAGCTGGGATCAGCAGCAGCTGGAAATACCTCTGGGCATCTCCATTTGCTGCTGCTGCTTGGAAGAAACAATGGAGGGAGTCAAGAGGTTCTGCGTTCTCTTTCTCCTGGTGGATTTTTTCATTTGATTTGACTCTCAAGAGGCAATTTCTGTGATGGCGTCTGTCAGTTGATTCTTTTTCAGCAGCAGCAGCAACAGGGCTGTGTTTGAGCACTGCAAATGTGGCCTGTGTGGCTGCTTTAATTCTCCTTGACTTTGTGCTCAGGCACTTGAGAGCGTTTCAAGATCTGCTAATCCTGATGCCTGTGACCAAAAGCCTGAGTTCACCTATGGCCATCCAGGGGCTATGTACAAATCACCAACAGGACAAGACTGCTGAGGAACGTGTCTCAAGCTGTTTATTTTCCAGCATCAGTCTCATTGCATGGTTATGACAATGGGAAGATGCCAGCACCTCGTGTCCTCGGCAGCAGACAAAGAACTTAATGTTACAACTTGGTTGAAAAGTTTTTTGACCAATCACAAAAAGAAAAAGTATATTGACAGTAGTTCTATCGAACCACTTTAGGCACAGGTTCTTTTGGTTAAAACAATGGTTGCTTGTTTTGTATACAATATTTGCTTGTGAGCCTTTAAACACAATGCACACATCTCCATTATTAAGCTTAGAACTTCCTAATATCTCTGTGGCTTAGAGATTTATTCTAGACAAGCGTTAATACACCAACCATTGTTCTATTTGTCCTTACTTTCTACTTCTAATATAACTTTTCTGCTAACAAATCTTATGGCTACCGCTTAGCTCTAATCACAGTTCTGCTGTTTTTGAGGCCTGCCTTTTGCAGGTTTCCCAAAACCCTCTGATTTTAAAGATTCCCACATTCACCATCATGAAAGTGCTCAGGGTAGTGCTGATCAAAAAAGGCAATTGCAGTTTTACAGATAAATTTCAAGTGGCAAGCAGAAGAGTGGCAAGAGCAGCCAGGATCTCCAATTCACAAGGCAAAGGCACCAGCAGCCTCCTGCTGTCACCTCAGGGTGAGTAAAACAGTGCTGAAAACAGTGCTGGAACCCGATCCTTTCTTCCTCTGAGGGCTGGCTCGGGGCAGCACAGGTGGGCCCTGAGCAGTCAGGGCTGTGTGTGGGTGATTGCTGCTCTGCTCCAGAACTGAGCTGGAAAAAGCCCTTGGGAGCCGAGGCAGGAGCAGGTGGGAAAGGGCCGGTACTGCTGCTGCTCCTGGCCGGGAGCCCCGGCTGGGCCGGGCCGGTGCCCCCTGCGCTGCGGCTGCTGCTGCTGCCAGAGCCGGGCAGGACTCGGGGACAGGGAACGGACATGGGGGGGACAGCAAAGGCCTGGCGGCTGCAGGGATGGTGGCGCTCGGGCCAGCGCCAGCACAGAGCTTCAGCCCGCAGTTAACCCCGAGGGAAACGCTGGGGAAAGGCTCCATTTCAGCCTTTCTTTACTTGTCACTGTGAAGGGACTGAAATTAATGGAGAACAAGCAGGGCCCGACCCCTTCTCCTTTGGGAGGAGCCCCAGGCCTGGGGCTGTGAGGGGCCATAAGGGGCTGTGAGGGGCTGTGATGGAATTGTGAGGGGTCCTGAGGGGCCAGGAAGAGTTTTTAGGGGCCATGAGGTTCTCTGAGGGGCCATGAAGGGCGGTTGGGGACCTTGGGGGCAGAAGGTCTCTGAGAGGCTTTGGGAGGCCAGGCACCTCATGGAAAAAAGGATCCATTATGACACTGTGGAACCAAGGAGACTGCTGTTTACAGCATAGAAACTTATGGAGTCAAAAGTCCATTGTGACTTTCTGGGGCCTCATGGAAACATGGAGACCATTATGACACTTCAGGACTCACTGGAACCAAGGGCGGCCATTGTGACACTGCAGAGCCTCATTTAACCAAGGGCTCATTGTAGCACAGCAGGACATAATGGAATCAAGGGGATCGTAGTGGGGCTCCATGACACCATGGGGACATTCTGACTCTGTGAAACCAAGGAAACCATTGTAACACTACAGGGCTCGTGGAACTAGGAACTCATGTAACAGTGAAGAGCCCAATGGAATCAATGGGCCATTCCGTACTTCAGGGCTTCATGGAGCCAAGGTGCCCTGGTGACACTGTGGGGCCTCATGAAATCCTGGAGACCATTATGGCACTTTGAGGCCTTGTTGAGTCTATGGGCTCTGCAGAACCTTGTGGAACCAAAGAGCTCTTTGTGACACTGCAGAGCCTCATGGCAGCAAGGAGCCAGTGTGACACAGCCACACTCTGAGGAACCAAGGGTCCACTGTGATCCTGGGTAGCCCTAAAGAACCAAGGGGCCATTGTGCCATTGCGCTGTTCCATGAAACCAAGGAAAGCATTTTGACACTGCAAGGCCTCATGGAAGCAAGGGGCCATTCAGCCACTGAACAGCGAAGGAGACCATTGTGGTATTGCTGGCCCTTATGGAAACAAAGATCTATTGTGATACTACAGGGTCTCATGGAACCAAGTGGACATTGTGATGCTGCAGGGCCCCAGGGATCCAAGAAAACGGAAAAATTCTGATTGGCTTGGCTTGACTGGTCCAGCTGACCTTGTCATGTTGAGGGTTTGTTCTCATGTAGCCCTGGAGTTCTATGCTTTCCTTTTTGTGGGAAAGAACTCTCTTTATCCAAGGGTTCATTGCTGAAACTGGGATTTTACCTCCATATTTGATTAAGTCCAAAGATTGTCCCACATGTAACCTGACAGAACAGATAGCTCATTATGGCCTGGGCGTATTGGGGGCCACCTCTCATCTGCCTTCAAAACACTGAGGGGCTGTGCTTTTCTTTCCATGGATAAAGCATCTTTCAAGTCTAGGTGTCCAAAACCAAAATTTGGAATCTGCCTCCAAAATTCCTTATATCCAAGGACAGCTCCCAGAAAAAAGCTGCCAAGACTGTCTAGGTTCCCTTGCCTTCCTGAGGGCCAGCACTCACCTACCTGTGTATCACTGGGGCTCTGTACTTCCCTTCCTATGGAAAAGAACTGTCCTTCTTGTCCAGGTGCCCATGGACAAAACTGGGATTTGGCCTCCCAGATTCCGTCCATCCAAGGATTGCTCCTAGACAAAGGCAGCCAAGACAAAAGGAACTGGCTGGCCATGGCCTCCTTGGGGCTGCCTCTAATCAGCCTTTGAAACACTGGGGCTCTGCCCTTTCCTTCCTGTGGAGAAGAACTGTCATTCTGGTCCAGGCACCCATGGCTGAAATGGAATTCCATCTCCAAAACTTTCTCAAATATCCAAAGATTGCTTTCAGACAAAAGCTGCAAGAACCGACAGGTCTGGCTGGAAAGACCAGATTAGGAACAAAGAGAAAGGAATTTCCCTCCCAGAGCAGGGCTGTGGCACAACACATTCACTTGAAGGAGCCTGGGTCAGCCCCAGGCTTTGTGTGGGCAGGCAGGGCAGGCAGGAGGCAGACCTGGCAGCAAAGGAAGGGCCCAGCCAGGTGGGGCAGCCGGAGGATGCCGACAGCCTGCAGGGACAGAGGCGCAGGGCAGGGACACCGTGGGACAGCCTGGGCTGCACAGGGCACAGGGATGGGCAGCAGCTGCAAGACAGCCCTGCCAGAGCCACCTTGGGCAGCACTTTGGCCATGGCTGCTGGGCCTGGACCTGAGGCAGGAGCAGGAGACAAGTGACCCTTGCAGGGCTGGGGCCTCATTGCCTCCTTGTCCCTGCTCAGCAGCCTGGCAGGGGCCGCCCCATGCTCCTGCCCTTGCCATTGCACATCCCCACATGCCAGTGCCCATCCCGGGAAGAGCCCTGAGCAAGGAGGGAGGGACAGGATCTGCCTGGCCAGGGGCTGGGGTTCAGGCCTTGGCCTTTTGCATTCCTCAAACACATCCAGGTGTGCTCAGCACCAGAGACACCTTTGCCTTTTTTGTCCCCAGCTGTCATCACTGCCTCCAATGTTCTGCTCTAACTGGAACCTGGGGACACTTTCTCAGTCATGTCCCTCTATGGGACCCATTAAAACTTCAAGAAAATTTGGAGTTTCAATTTAATTTTGAGTTCTTGAGAAGTTTTTTGGGCACTCTCTCAGAGACTGAGTCTGATGTAAACAACACCAAATCCCCAAGAGGCTCATTAAAGTCCTTGTCCTGTGTCTGTGCTGCTGAGCTTTAAAGGAACAGCTCTTCCCAGGACCAGCTCCTCTCCCAGCCCAGCAGGGCTGAGGGCTCTGCCTGCAGGCACTGAGGGGACAGGAGCCAGGCACAGACAGGCTGAAGGCAATCGGATTGGGAAGACATTGAGCTGAGACTTCACTTGGGGAAAGATCTTCACAGCCCTCTACGTGGTGAGTTCTCTGTGGCACAGGAGGAGGAGGATGCGCTGCAGAGTGGGGCTGCCCTGGGCACCATCAAAGGGACAGGGCAGGACAGCTCCTGCTGCCAGGGATGGCTGCAGGGGCTGAAGCTGGGGCTGCAGCCAGGGCTGCTCAGAGCTCCAGCTCATGTCCAGCTCATTTCTGAGGGGACTTGTCATGAGCTGATTCAGGGCAGGAGTTTCCTGCTTGGGTCTCTGCTTTCCTGAATCTGTGCTCCCACTTTTGCCTGCCTCAGCTTGGTGGCAATAGAGAATAAACTGTGCAGGGTAGAGCAGGGGCTGAGGCTCTTAAACCATCACCCTGAGGATTCCTGGGAGCCTCAGCAAGTGCCTGCGCCTGCCCAGCCTCCAGATCTATGCAGCATCACCTTTCCATGGTGCCCAGGCTGGGGAAGCTGTTCTTTTATCCCTGCATGGCCCATGGACGCTGCAGGTCAGGGCTGGCCCAGGGGCTGGGCTGGGCTCGGGCAGCTCTGGCAGGGAAGGAGCCCGGGGCCACAGGAGCAGCTGGGGCTGGGACAGCTCCAGCAGCAGAGCCGTGGGCAGGGAGGGAGGGAGGCAGTGCTGAGGGAAGCCCTGCTGCAGGGCACATGTGGCACCTGCTGGGCCTGCCCTGCAGGGCTGACACTGCCCTGAGCAGCACAGCTCTTGTGTCCCCTAACAGCCAGCACAGCCCTCAGCCCGGGGGCTCAGGGCCCTCAGTGCCTCCTGGGCCGGCAGAGCAGCCCCAGAGATGAAGGGCATCTCTGCGGCCATGTGCCCATTCCCTGCTGACCAGGGCCTGAGGGCCACTGTCCTGCCCTGCTGCTGCCTGGCAGGGGCTGGCCAGGGCTGGCCAGGGAAAGGCTTTTCCTCAGGCCCGGCTCCCTCTCTCTCCCTGCCTTGCCCAGGTGCTGCTGGCATTGCTGAGGGGCTCTCTGCAACGGCAGTTCCTGCTGCAGGGCCAGGCCCAGCCCTTGGGCTCCTCCTGTGCAGGCTGAGCACAGCAATGGGGTGTCCCAGCTCCCTGTGTCCGGGCAGCTCTGGGCAGGGCAGCCTGGGAGGCTGGCAATGAGCCCACTCTCCTGACTCTGGGAAAGGCAGGAGCCACTTTGTGTGCCAGGGATCCCTCTGCTCTCAGCAGAGTCTCCTGGCTGTCGAGGGTAACATGGGAGTGGATCTCAGAAAGGTGCAAGTCCAGGGCAGCTGGAACAGGAGAGAGGGACAGAGCAGCTCCCCTCAGTCTGCACTAAGCCTCTGACAATACTCCTGCCTCTCTGGACTCTCTGTTCTCCACAGGTGCAGCAGAATCTCTCATTCTGCCTCCTGCAATCCCCATCCATTCACCCAGGCAGCTCCTCTGCATTAGGGGAACAATCTCTATCCACATTGCAAAACCTGGACTGGCCCCTGCCCTCACTGTTGCCCTGCACTGACTGGGAGTCTGGGCTGACTCCCAGGTGTCCTACAGGCCAAGGTCCAGCTCCACACACAACATTGGCCAGCAGCAATCAGGGCTCCAGCAGCAAAGGTGAAGGAAGATCTCTGAGACACAGACAAGGGAGAGACGTTCAGTGGCAGGAAATGGTTTATGAGAAAGGGCTTTGACTTTTCTGAGAGAAATCTCCCCCCAGTTGTCCCTGTATTTTCTCCTTCTGCAGGTTGAAATGTACACACATAGCAAATGTCCAACAGCAGCTCCATCAGGCACTTCCTCCTGCTGGCATTGGCAGACACGCGGCAGCTGCAGCTCCTGCACTCCTGCCTCTTGCTGGGCATCTCCCTGGCTGCCCTCCTGGCCAACGGCCTCATCATCAGCGCCGTAGCCTGCGGCCACCACCTGCACACGCCCATGTTCTTCTTCCTGCTCAACCTGGCCCTCAGTGACCTGGGTTCCATCTGCACCACTGTCCCCAAAGCCATGCACAATTCCCTCTGGAACACCAGGGACATCTCCTACTCCGGATGTGCTGCTCAGCTGTTTATGTATGTATTTTTCATTTCAGCAGAGTTTTCTCTCCTGACCATCATGTGCTACGATCGCTACATGTCCATCTGCAAACCCCTGCACTACGGGACCCTCCTGGGCAGCAGAGCTTGTGCCCACATGGCAGCAGCTGCCTGGGCCAGTGGCTTTCTCAGTGCTCTGCTGCAAACAGCCAATACATTTTCCCTGCCCCTGTGCCATGGCAATGCCCTGGGCCAGTTCTTCTGTGAAATTCCCCAGATCCTCAAGCTCTCCTGCACACAGTCCACCATCAGAAAAATTTGGATTTCATTGGTTGCTGTCTGTTTAGCTTCTGGCTGCTTTGTGTTCATTGTTTTCTCCTATGTGCAGATCTTCAGGGCTGTGCTGAGGATCCCCTCTGAGCAGGGACGGCACAAAGCCTTTTCCACCTGCCTCCCTCACCTGGCTGTGGTCTCCCTGTTTCTCAGCACTGGCTTTTTAGCCTACCTGAAACCCCCCTCCATGTCCTTCCCATCCCTGGATCTGGCCCTGTCAGTTCTGTACTCGGTGGTGCCTCCAGCCCTGAACCCTCTCATCTACAGCCTGAGGAACCAGGAGCTCAAGGCTTCCATGTGGGAACTGATGACTGGATGCTTTCAGAAACATTAAACTACTGGCCTGTTTTTGCCAATCACTTGTAGTAAAAGTAATCTTCAATACTTCTTGTTAGTTTCACTTTGGAGGTTTTTTATCTGTGTTTTAATTAAAAATATTGTCTACAAAAAGATGTCATTGTTCGTGCCATTTCTCATTTTGTTTCCCATCTCCTTTACTGTGACCCACAGCCTGTTTCTATGAGGAGCTGTGCTCTCAGTGGCTTTAAATGAACTAAAGGATCTCCTAGCAAAGTTTTCTACAGAGATACCCTTTTGTTTCCTTCACTGGAGCTGCAGCAGCAATGTCTGTGTGCAGAGCTGGGGGCAGATCAGTGCTGGCCCAGCAGCTGTGCCCAGCAGCAGCAGCAGCACTTGGTGTTGCCAGTGCTGCTGCCATGGCCCTGCCCCGCTGCCCTGGTGGCCCTGGTGTTGCTGCGGGGCCTGAGTGCTCTCGGGGCCGGGCACAGCCCTGGGGGTGGCAGTGCCGGGGCTGCAGCAGGGACAGGCCATGGGCACTGCTGGGGCAGCACTGATGCCTCAGCCCAGGCCCTGGGGGCTCCAGGCTCCTTGCCCAGGCTCTCTCAAGAACACGCCCAGGCCAATGCTCAGCACAGAAAAGCCCCGTGAGCAGCCCCAGGCTGGCTGTGGGCAGGCTGGGGGCAAACAGCATGGCTGGGGGTCTGCAAGGGCCCTGGGGGAGATGGGAAGGAGCAGCAGAGCAGGGGCTGATCCATCCCCAGTGCGCTGGACAGCCCAGGGCAGCGTCCCAGAGCATCCTGATGGAGCTGCCAACAACATCCCCCTCTGCAGCCCTGGCCTCTCCCCCAGCTCACACAGGTGCCCCATCCTTGCAGGCACAGACACGGCAGCACTGGCTCAGCAGCCCCTGTTTCCATTGCACAGAGCAGGGGGAGCACCCCCATGCTGTTGGTGTGGGGACATGAACCTGAGGGAGCACAAATGCCATCAGCCCCTGGGGCCAGCAAGGGCTGGGGGACAGCAGGGAAACCACTCAGCTTTGTCCTGGCCTCTGCAGTCAGCCAGAAAGTTTGTTCCCATCAGCTGGGAGTTTCCTGTCCCACTGCAGACTCTTGCTCAGAGCCAGGGCTGCCTGGCAGCCACTCCCAAACTGCACTGAGCATTTCCTTTCCATTACCTTTGCTTTCGTTTCTTTTCCCTGCAACCAATTTGTTCTTTTTGCTCATCACAGGGGGCTTAGAACTGGACACAGCACTCGAGGTGCTGCCCAACCAGTGCCAAGCACATGGGAAGAATCCCTGCCCTGCTCCTGCTGGCCACACCATTCCTGATCCAGGCCAGGAGCCATTGGCCTTCTTGCCCACCTGGGCACACTGCTGGCTCATGTCCAGCCTGCTGTTCATCTGTCCCTGCAGGTTCCTTTCTGCCTGGCTGCTCTCCAGCCACTCTGTCCCCAGCCTGTAGTGCTGCAGGGGTTGTTGTAGCCAAAGTGCAGGACCTGGCACTTGGACTTGCTAAACCTCACCTTGTTGGATTTGGGCCCTGGATCCAGCCTGTCCAGGTCCCTCTGCAGAGCCCTCCTACCCTCCAGCAGATCAACACTCCCAGCCAAATTGGTGTCACCAGCGTTCCATGAGGCCCCAAAGCATCCCAATGGTCTCCATGATTCCATGAGGCCTCCAGTGTCACAATGTCCCTTTGGTTCCATGGGACCCCTTGGTGTCACAAATTCCCTTGGATCCTTGGGCCTCGCAGTGTCACAATGCCACTATGGCCCCCAATGTCCTGCAGTATCTCAATGGATCCTTGGTTTCGTGGGGTGTCTCAGTGCAGCAATGCTCTCCTTGGTTCCACAGTGTCACAAGGGCCTCTTTATCCCAATGGCCACCATGGTGTCAAACATCTTTCCTTTATTCCAGGAGTCCCTGAGGAGCAGCACTGGACTCTTGGTTCCATGGGGCCCTGCAGTGTCACAATGGGCCCATCATGACACCAGGTCCTGCTCTGTCACAATGCTCTGCATGGTTCCACAAGGCCCTGCAGGGTCACAGAGGCTTCTAGGTTCCATGAGGCCTCAGAGTGCCACAATGAATTCCTGGTGCTGCAGTGTCACAATGGAGCTCTGGTGACACAAGATCCTGCAGTGTCACCAGAGACCCTTGGTTCCACGGGGCACCACAGTGTCACAATTGTTCCCTCAGTTCCCAGAGTCCCTGCAATGGTGCAATGGCCCCTCGATTCCATTGTTTCCAGGCTCTCCCTGGAAACTCTCCTTGGTTCCACAGTGGCACAATGGCCCCTTGGTTCCACAAGGCCATGCAGACTCACAGTGGCCTCTCTGGTTCTAGCAGGACCCAGACTGTCACAATGGACTCCTTGCTTCCATTCAGCCCCACACTGTCAAAATGGCGCCTTGGATCTGTGCTGCCATGTCACACACAGTGTCACCATTGTCCCCTTAGTGCCACCAGGCCCCTTGCTTAGTGTCACAATGGCCCCTTGCTTCCCCAGGGCCCTGCAGTGTCACAATCATCAGAGTCAACCAGGCTGCAAAGGACCTTGGAGAGCATCAAGTCCAACCTGGAACGTAACATCACCTTATCACCCAGACCGTAGCACCTGGTGCCACATCCAGTCTTTCCTTAAACACCTCCAGGGATGGTGACTCACTTGTTCCTGATCCATAGGATTCCCAGGGTTTGGATGAGGGAAATGGTGGGTAAGTGGGGGGGACAAAGCGTTACTGATCGTCAGCTTTAAAGCTCTTGATTTTAATATTTATTCAGACTGCATTAAGAGGTGCTGTGGGTCAATACCAATTGGACATTACTGATATTGGTCTATAAACAGGAAAAGAAAACTTAACAGGATAAATAAATTATCTCTTCATTGTTTTCAACATAGTTTATTCAGTTTGAATACACTTCAGAAATGTGTCTTATTAACCACGAAAGAATTGAAAATCTAGAGTATTCCCTGTGGCTTTTCTTGTTCAGGCGTTGTGAACAAATGTTTATGAGCCTTTTCCAATGAACTCCTGAACTGAAGAGCTCAAGAAAGAAGAGGCCTCTGCAGTAGGAAAATTCATCATCAAACTCCAAGTGGCTGAGAACCCATCCCCATCAGAGCAGCAATGAACAGAAACGGGCACAGCTTTGTGGCTGCCCCAGCTCTGGGATGGGCCCTGGGCCTGGAGCAGGAGCAGCTCTTGAGGGCAACAAGGCCGCGGCTCTTGTGCGGCCCTGGGCAGATGGGATGGCAGCAGGGGCTGCAGAGCTCTCAGCACCTCAGCCCGAGGGGAGCAGGGCAGCCAGGGAGCCTCCTTTGGCCTTGGACAAGCACCTTCCCCCATAGTGGGGCTGAGTCCTGTGGCAGCTGCAGCTGCTGCTGTGCCCTTGCCAGGGGCTGAGGCCGTGGGGCAGTGCCCAGAGCAGGCTGGCCTGAGCAGAGCTGTGGGGCCTGAGCTGGCTGGGCTGGGCTGGGGAGAGGCCCTTGGTGCTGCCCAGAGCTCAGGGCAGCTGGCAGAGCTTGCAGGGAGCTGGGCTGGGCTCAGAGAGCCTGGCCCAGAAACCATCAGTGTCCATCTCAGCCTGGCTGAGCGTGCAGGGGCAGGACTCAGGCCAGGCCTTGTGGGGCAGGGCCAGCGCCTGTGCAAGGCATTGCAAACAGGCAAGTGGCCCAGAGAGAAGGCTGCTCTGTGCCCTTGGTGGCAGGGACAGAGTAGGGAGGGGGCCCAGGACATTTGCCAACACCAGCCTCTCTGCCCAGCCCTTGGGAGCCCTGGTTGCTGAGCCCAGCTTTGGCCTGGGCTGAGTTTGGCTGTGGCCCAGTTCCATCCTCCTGTGGGGTTCAGGGCCTGTTCCCAGCCATGGCCAGCCCTGGCTGCCTCTCTCCTGGCCCAGAGGCCGGCAGAGCCCAGGGCAGGGCTGTCTGTGCAGCCCCACAGGTGCCAGGGGCTCTGCAGGAGCTGGCAGAGGCTGCCCAGCAGGGAGACCATGGGGCCATCCTCAGGGCACAAGTGGCACTGCCTGTTCATGGACACACAACTGATGTCTGCCTGGAAAGGGGCACAGGTTTTAACACCATTGGTTTCATAATATACAAGCATATTTTTATTATCTAAGTCATTTAAATACTTTTAAGAAAGGGCAAATTTTTCCTGTCAGGAACAGGAATTTCCTGGATGTACGGGATCCTTTTAGTGATGTCAGGAGAAGAAATACTGATCTTCCCCTCTGCCTTTGCCATCAATATTCAGTCTAATATTTCATGACACTCCTTCTTTCCAATGTTTCCAGGTCTCCTGGATAAATGGCCATGTCGAAGGACATCTCTTCACTTAACTAGTTGGATCTATTTCCCTTCCATTTCTCTCAGATTTCCTCCTCCAGATGCTTTCTGGTCATTTGAGTGCCTCGCAACTGACTGAATTCATGCTTTGAACTTCAGGATGTTCCTCAATATTTCTGAAATTGAAATAAATATCACATTACTCAAAATCCTATGTAAATTTATAACTGTCCTAGAATTACCTTTTCCTATGTCTTTGTCTAAAACTCTTCCTATACAGAAATCCCTGGGAGATGGTGGACATGTCAGAAGCTGCTGAGACATCAAAGAGAGCTGAGGGAAAGCTGTGATGGTTATTAAACTGTTCTAATGTTCAACTCATGTTTCTTGGCAAGAAGCCTTTCTGTGCCTCTGAGTGTCACCAGGCCCTGACCCCAAAGGACACAAACCTGATGAGTTGTGATTCCCACTGCAGGGGCTGCACTTGCACCTTGGCTCTGCACAGGAGAGCTCTTCAACCCCTTTCTCTCTTTTCCTCCCTCTGGGCATGGAGGGAGCTCCTGCCTTCAGTGTGTGACTCGTGTGTGCAAAGAGCAAATCTGGGCAGAATTGGGGCAGGGACGGTTTGGGGGGACCTTGGGATCTGTGCTGGGCACAGAAGGTGTTTTCCATTGCTCTGAGACTGTTGGCTGTGGAAAGTGGATTTAATATCCAGCAGAGGAATGACTTTTGCATTTGATGGAGCTGGGCCTTCCCTTGGCTTTGTTGGCTGACAACAAATGAACATCCCTCTGTGTCTCGGGCAGCTCCTTCTCCAAGGAAAGCAGGTGGGAGTTGGAGCCAAGGAGCTGAAAGCTGCAGGTGCAGCCTGGGCTGGAGGGAGCTCAGATTTGCACAAGGCTGCTCTGAATGCCAGGCCTTGGATGGGGAAATGGTGGGGTGGGGGTAGGGACAGAGTCTGATTGATTGTCAGCCATGGAGGGTCTTGATTTTCATACCTATTCAAACTGCATGAGGAGGTACTTGGATTCAGCGTAAACTGGAGACTGCACATATCAATAAATTTACAGGAAAAAAAAACTAAACAGGACCTAAAAAACCTCTTCTCGCTTTTTTTTTAGATATCATGTATTCATTTTGAATACACTACTGAGATCTACCTAACCACGAATGATTTGAAAATTAAAATCAAATTATCCCCAGAGGCTTGGCTTGTTAAGGTGTTCTGAATGTTTGTGAGCCCTGGGACACTGAATTCCTGCACTGAAGAGCTGAAGGCTGAACAAGCCTCTGGAGCAGAAAAATCCAGCAGCAGCCTCCAAGGTGCTGAGGATGTCAGCAGCCCCCAGTGAGGCCATCCCTGCCCACAGACCGTGGGGGAATGGGCAGACAAGGAGAGCGTCCCTGGGGCTGGGGCAGCACAACTCAGAGGCACCAGCGGCTCCAGCTGGGAAATGGAGTGTGGAATGTGGCTGGGAAAGCCCTGCCTGGGCTGGGCCAAGCAGGACACACAAGCTCCAACCCCCATTCCCCAAACAATTATGTCAATGAGACATTTAAAAGGAATTACAGCTGTTTGTGTTCTCTGAATTGGACACACTGCAGAAATTCCAACAAGAAAATCTGAGGAGCTCAAAACAACAAAACAGACTTAACTGGCAATTTTAGAAAATTAGAGAAACTTGGCAAATAGTTTAATATAGCATTCAATCAATCAAATAACCATTTTGCATTAACTTGGCCCATTCAACTTCACAAAATCTAAGCCTGTTCAATGTAATTTTAATCAAAATTTGCAAGAGGAGGGAATTAGAAGAAGACACAGAAAAAAAGAAAGAAAGAAAAAAAATTAGAGAAGCACACACATACCTACCAAGCCCTGGAGTCCAGCTGAGTTCAGATGAAAAATCCAAGAGGAGGTAGGGCCAAGATGTGTGCTTGCCTTGTGGTCAGCCTTCAATAGCCCATGGTCTCCCTGGGCCCTTCCCCCAGGTGGGACTTGGGCTCATTTGGTGCCTCAGGAGCTGGGCTGGGGCTGCAGAGGTGGCTGTGGGGCATTGCCTGTGCTGTGCTAGGGACTGTCAGCCACTGCTGGGCTGGGATAGAGGCTCTGGGGGGATTGGGGTTCCAGGGCAGGGCAGGGCTGGGGTTCCAGGGTATGGTAAGTCTGGACCTGCCCCTTCCTCCCCCCCACACATGAAATGTATTGAGCCAAAAATCTACTCCATTCTGTCACAATAGGCAATGTTGGAGGTGAAATCCCATTTCTGGCCATGGGCACCTGGCTGATAAAGACAGTTCTTTTCCAGAGGAAGGAAAGCCCCAGTTGTAGGTTCATTTTGGATTTGATTGTCTGGATTTGGTTTGGTTTTGTTGCTTCTTTGTTTCCTTGGTGTGCCTGAAGTTTCCAGTTAGGAGCAGAGTGACTCTTGCCAAGGAACTTTGTGCGGCTGTCCCTTAATATTCAATCTGGTATTTGCTGATCCCTTGCTGGGGATTTTTTTCAGCGCTCTCAAGGCCTTGTTGGTAGCAGGGTGAAGGAGCCCTGGCCCAGGCTCTGGCCCTGGGGGACACGGGGACGCTGCCGGGGGGTCCCTGTCCCCCTGTGCCACCCCCAGGGCCCCGGCCCCCCGTCCCCGTGTCAGGCTCTGGGGTCGATCTCGTGGAACATCCTCTGGGGGAGGCTGTGAGGCCGGGGGGGGGGGGGACCCGGGGGGACAGGGGACCCCGCTGTGCACGAGCAGGGTTGGACTGCTCTGGGGGGAGCTGTGAGGGGGGCCGGGGCAGAGTGACCTCCCCAGTGACCTCACACAGCCATCTGTGATGTCACACAGCCTCTGTGATGTCACACAGCCCCTGTGATGTCAAAGCCCCCTATGATGTCATACATAACCCTTGTGAAGTCACAAAGCCAACTCTGAGATGTCACACTGAGATGTCATGCAGCTGCACTGTGATGTCACAGAAGTCTCTGTGATGGCAGAAAGACCCCTGTGATGTCACTGTCTGTTCTGTGACATCACAGCCTGCTCTAAGGCTTACACAGCCACCCAGGGATGTCACAACCCACTCTCTGATGCCACAGAGCCACCCTCTATGATGGCAGAGCGTACTCTATGGCCACACACCCTACTGTACGATGTCACAGACAGCTGTGTGATGTCACAACTCCCTCAGGGATGTGACAAATCCCTCTGTGTGATGTCATACTGACACTGTAATGTCACAGCACACATTCTGACTTCACAGCCTGCTCTATGATGTCATCCAGCCATGCCATGATGTCACAGCCAGATCTGTGATGCCACACAGCCACCTCTATGATGTTGTAGCTGCTCAGTGACTTCTCACGAAAATCTCTGTAATGTCACAGCCCAATCTGTGACCTCACAGAGCCCACTCTGTGCAGTCACACAGCTCCTTGCTGACATCACAGCTGCTCTGTGCCTCTGTGACACAGCCACAGAGGTGCTGCTGTGACACAGCCCCCCTCTGGGACATCCCACAGCCCCTCCTGCCAGTGCTGAGCCCCTGTGAGCTCGGTCTGTGCCCTGCTGGTGTCCCTGAGGGGCCCTGGCAGTGCCCCAGCCCTGCTGGGCTGTGCACAGGAGCTGCTCCTGGCCAGAGCTGTCTCTCTGCAGCGCTGCCCTTGCCAGGAGCTGCCTCTGGGCCAGGAGCCCGGCCCAGCTCAGCAGCACAGACACGGCACAGGGACTTTAATGAGCCTCTGGGGCTTTGGTGCTCTTTGCATCAGACCCAGTCCCTCAGAGTGGGCTCAAAGAAATTCTCAAGAACTCAAAATCTGATTCAAAGTCCAAATTCTCTTTAAATGGGACCCACTGAGGGACACAACTCATGTGAAAGTGTCCCCAGGTTCCAGGAAGGGCAGAACATTGAAGGCAGTGATGGCAGCTGGGGACAAGCAAGGGAAAGATGTCTCTGATGCTGAGCAAACCTGCGCCTCTGTCCCTGCAGGCTGTTGGCATCCCCGGCTGCCCCACCTGGCTAGGCCCTTCCTTTGCTGACAGTTCTGCCTCCTGCCTGCCTCTGCCTGCCCACACAAAGCCTTGGGCTGCTCCAGGCTCCTGCTGGGGACATGCTGCACCATAGTCCTGCCCTGGCAGGGAAATTCCTTTATCCTGGTGTTTAGTTCGGGCCTCTCCAGTTGCTCTTGGTGTCATTATTCCTTTATCTGTCTGTTTCCTATTAAGAAGAAAAGCTCCAGCCTCTCTGAAACCACCCTTCAATCCCTGCCAGGCTACTCCTATTCTACCCTCAGTCTCCACACCTTTGAGCCCAGAGCCATCACCCTCTACCAGCTGGTTTTGTTATGACGCTTCCAAACCCCATCCTGGGAGATTTTTGTGTCTTCTCCAAGGTCTGAGAAAATGGAAAGTGATCAAATTATTTTCTTCCAGATCTTGCAGTGACAGAACAAGGGCCAATATCTTTAAACTGAATGGGGGGGTGGATTTATATACCTCAGAAGGAGTAAATATTTTACAAGTATGAGCGTGGCTCAAAACTGCAACGGATTTTCCAGAGAAGTGGATTCACCATCCCAGGAATTGTCCAAGAACTGGAGTGTTGGGAATTTAGCTGACAAGAGACTGGAAAAGTACAAAGCCGTGGCTAATTCCAAGTCCTGTACCTGCAAGATAGTGTGTCCTTGGGCCTAGCTGAGTATGAAAAAGAAATGGACAGCGAGATGTGAGAAGTAGAGAATGTAGGCCCAAAGGAATGAGGAAAAGTTGATGGTATAGTGTAACCAATAGATTGCTTGGCTTACAGAATATTCATAAGCTTATTATTTGCTGTATAAGTGTTTGATGTTTTCTTCAATAAACTGGACCTGTGATGAACCAGCTGGTGTCCTGGTCCCCTTCCTTCGACAAATGGTGACCTCGAACCTTGACCCCCTCATCTCGCACTAAAAGAAAAAGGGGGAGAACACGCCAAGGGCGAGGAAGTTGGAGTTGGCTCCTGTTTGCAGCCAGGACGGTGCCAGAATTTTGAAGCACCCTTGGGGTTCACATCGGTGACTCGAGGCATACGTGTCTGCCGGAGCCTGGAAAGCTGCAAAGAGCGCTCACAAATAGGTATGGATAGGCAAACAGCACATAATTTGATCGCCGTGTATCTAGAATGGCGAGGGCTAAAGGGGATAGATTTAAAAAAGGAGCTACCAGGGTTATTAGCCTACGGATACGCTAAGGGGATTTTCCTTAACCCTCATACGGTCCATGAACTTTCGGAATGGAGAAAATTTGGGGACATACTAGGGGAAGCGGTGTTAGAAGATGATAAGACAGCAAAGAAATTGGGCAAGCCATGGCGGGTGTTGCAAAATACACTGCTTCAGCATGTCTCTGAGCGCAAGACAGCAGCCGCGGCTCGGGGCACCTGCAGGGCTGTGCCACTCCGAACTTGGCATGGGTGCTGCGCCATGGAGAGCAGCCGCGGTGAGCGGCTGCCTGAGATGCTGCGCTGCAGGGGCGGTAGCGGCGGCGGCCGCGGGGGAAGCGGAGCCGCCGCAGGGGGAGCGACCCGCGCCGCCATGCGTGCAGCGCTAGGTGCGGCGCACGCTGCCAGTGAGTCTTGAGAAACAAGAAGCCCAGCGCGGGGGGGTCGGCCGCTCTGACACAAGCGGCGCAGGACCAGAGCGCTTTTCCAGCACCAGCGCTTTTCTCTCCGCCCCGCAGCAGGCAAAAAGCTTCAGAGTAATAAAGAGTTAACAGAGAGCTAACAGTCGTAATAAATGTGACTCTTGTCAACAAAAGAAAAGATCCCTACTGCAATTAAGAAACCAGTGATAATAAGCAAGTGACACCAAGGAGCATTACTATCAAGACATTCCTCGCCTAAATTAAAAAGACTTTTTGTTCTTCCTGGCAGAGATTGTGAAAGAGAAATCAGCATAGTGAATGCGTGGGTCAAATTTCTGCCGATTTGGCTTAGCATCCGTTATGCTGTCAAAATCACCTGTATTAACATCAGACTCTGAAATTGTACCTTGAAAAATTTAAAAATGTTAAAGATATGTTAAAGCCATCGTATAAGTAAGATGTAATGAGTATGCTTTCTATATTCTTTGAGATTTGCTTGGATGTGATAGATGTAAAAGCAAGCACTGAATGCAAAAGAATTTTTCCACAGGTATACCTTGAATAAACTCCTTATGTTTAAGTGCATTCAAGTATAAAAATGCTGTAGCAAACACGTGAAAAAAGTTGGTTTAGCTTAGTATTTTAGAATCAGGCCTGTAAGTAAGTTATAGTAAATGCTATATTTTATTTTTATAGTAAGTTTTATTTGTTGCTAAGTAGTTTAAGTTAAATTATCTATTAAGTACCATTAAATGTTAAATACTGTTGAGGTTAAGTTTTGTTAAGTTTATCTTCTGTTAAGTTTAAGTGTTATTAAGTTTAAGTGAAGTTAGATTCTGTTAAGTTTAAATTATATTAGGTTTAAGTTATGTAGAATTTAAAATCAGTTAAGTTTTGTTAAAATTAAGTTCTGTTGAGTTTAATTTCTGTTAAGTTTGGATGATGTTGAGTTCTGTTATGTTTAAATATTTTAAGGTCTTTAAGTTTAAGTGCATACCCCTTTCCCACCACTCCAAATCAACAAAAGGACTGAGAATTGCTCAGCTGGTGCCATTTGAGCCAAATGACTAAAGGATTATAGACTGTAATAGGACAAGAGAGGGGGGAAATGGTTTTGAATCCACCGGAGGACTTACCTTACTGACTGTGAACATTTCTGAGAAACCCAAGAAAAGGGTGGAAGTGGAATTTCAAGGACAGAAAGGATCAATTTCAGGCTTGTTGGACACTGGGGTCGATTCCAGCATTATTAGCCCTAGCTGTTTGCCTCCTCTCCAGGTTTGCATGAATGAAAACAGCTAACAGCCTTCTTTTCTTAGTCAAATTACCACCTACCGTGCAATGCCTGATAAGGCAGGACATTATGGCTCAGTTGGGGGTGGTTTTAACCCTTTGGGGTAAAAGCCATTGCTCGGACCATGGCTGGGGAACCTTATAGAGACACTGAGTGTGCTTTTAAATGCTTTTGCTTATTTTGCTTTGTATTTTTGGTTGTGTTCAGGATATGGTCAGTAGAATAATGGAAAACCCCATGTGCATAAAAGAAAAAAGGGGGAATTTGTTGGAGAATTTTGCTCAGAAATGGCTTATAGAGTTTTGTTCAGACATGCTATACTCATATACAGCTGATGGAAAAGTAAAAGGCAGCTGTGAGGAGCAAATTCTCAAAGCCTGTTCCTGTAAACAACAAAATTCTCAGGCACGTTTATGTAAACAGCAGAAGTTCTCAGGTTGTTTTTTAATAACAAGTAAATATCCTGTCCTTGGATAAGTTATGGGAAAGCAAAAGTGACAAATATGGAGGCCTTGAGAACCGTTCATAACAAGATGGGAAAAAATAAGTCTTGGTCTCAATAACAAACCACAGGTATTGAAAATAAAAGCAGAGGTTGGTGTGTAATCTGTCACCAATGATGAGCTTGGGTTTTGCAATATGTATGAACTTAATTAACACAGTTATAAAATGTGCAAGGTTGATCAATAAATTGGAGTTTGATGCTGATCAAAGGATGGGTCGTCTCCCTTCGCTTTCTACATAAGGCCTCATGTTACTTCAACTCCTCCCAACCTCTGGGGAAGGGATGTTCTGTCTGTCTGGGGGGTGTGCATCGGGACGGATTTTTGATGGGGTTCACTGCGATGAAGGGCGCAGAGTGTCCTACGCCTCCTATTTGGTGTCTGCTGGACAAACCTGTCAGGAAGAAGCAGCTTATCTCCCTCAAGATAAAGTGGTCGCCCTTCAGAATCTGGTGCAGGAGCAGTTGGACCAGGGTGAAGCCGGCAGGGGGGCTTTGTACAAACCATGAACCAGACAGGGCTGCTGTAGAACGTGCCTAAAGCTGCTTTATTTTTCAGCATCAGTCTCATTACATGATTACGACAATGGGAAGATGCCAGCATCTCACATTCCAGGCAGCAGACCAGGAACTTAATGTTACAACTTACTTTATAAGTTTCTTGACTTATAAAGTCACACAAATCAAAAGCACATTGACAGTAGTTCTATCCAATCACAATAAGCACACGTACCTTTGGTTAAAACAATGCTTTCTTATTTTGAATACAATACCTGCTTGTAAGCCTTAAAACACAATGCACAGAGCTCCATTATTAAGCTTAAATCTTCCTAATATCTTGCTAGATAAACTTTCTGTAGCTTAGAGAGCTATTCTAGACAAGTGTTAATACACAGACCGTTGATCTATTTGCCCTTGCTTTTCTACAGTTTAAATAATTTCTCTGCTGACCTATCTCATGGCTGCTGCATAGCTCTGCTCACAGTTCTGCTGTCTCTGAGGCCTGCATCTTGCAGCTTTCCCAAAAATCCTCTAATTTTGTGGATTCCCACACAGGGTCATCTGGAGCCTTCTACCAGTCTCTGGAAGAGTCCTGTCTTCTGCATCAAAAAGAAATCTGGGAAATGGAGGTTGTTGCAAGACCTGTGAAAGGTTAACGCCGTGATGGAAAGCATGGGAAGGAACATTGCAGGCGGGCATGCCATCTCCTACCATGCTTCCCACAGACTTGCCGGTCCTCATTGTGGATCTGAAGGATTGTTTCTTTATGATTCCTTTGCATCCCGATGACAGACTGAAGTTTGCCTTCTCAGTGCCAGCAATTAATGAGGCTGAGCCTGCACAGAGATACCAATGGAGGACATTGCCCCAGGGTATGCGCAATTCTCCTGCCATATGCCAGTGGCATGTGTCCGCTGTCTGGAGTTGGCAAGCAGTTTCCTGATGCACTTCTGTATCATTATATGGATGACATTTTGGTGGCTGCGTCCACCCAGGAGGAGCTGCTGAGGATTCAGCCTCGGTTGCTCAATGCTTTTCATTCTCATGGACTGCAGGTGGCTCCAGAAAAGGTTCAACAACAACTGCTTTGGAAGTACTTGGGGGTCAAAATTCTGGAAAGGATGATCGGTCACCAGGAGGTGCAATTTGTGCATTCTGTGAAGACACTGAATGATGCTCAGAAATTGGTAGGTGTCATCACTTGGTTACGTCAGTACTTGGGACTAACTGACGCACAGCTGTCTCCACTGTATGATTTGTTGAAAGGAGACTCTGATCTAAAGTCACCTCGCACACTGACCCCTGAGGCGCATAAGGCATTGGAGGTGGTCCAGCAAGCTGTTTCGGCTTGCCAAGTTTATCACATTGATCCCTCCATTGATGTCACTGTGTTCATCACCACTCCAGATTCGCATCCCACGAGCATCACTGGCCAATGGAGTGACAAATGGTTCGATTCCTTGCACATTTTGGAATGGGTTTTTCTGCCTCATCAGCCGCTGAAGATGGCAAATGCATTGTTTGAGCTGATTGCTTGCTTGATAATCAAATGCCAGCAACGGTGTTTGCAATTGATGGATGCGCATCCTGCAAAGATCATACTCCCGGTGCAACGGGAGGATTTTGACTGGAGCTTTGCAAACAGTGCGTCCCTGTACTGGGAATTTAGCTGACTAGAGACTGGAAAAGTACAAAGCCGTGGCTAATTCCAAGTCCTGTACCTGCAAGATAGTCTGTCCTTGGGCCTAGCTGAGTATGATAAAGAAATGGACAGCAAGACGTGAGAAGTAGAGAACGTAGGCCCAGAGGAATGAGGAAGAGTTGATGGTATAGTTTAACCAATAGATTGCTTGGCTTACAAAATATTCATAAACTTATTATTTGCTGTATAAGTATTTGATGCTTTCTTCAATAAACAGGACCTGTGATGAACCATCTGGTGTCCTGGTCCCCTTCCTTCAACATACCTGCAGAGTGCTCTGGAAAACTTTTCAGGGCAGGTCATTTATCATCTGCCCAGCCATAGGCTACTGCATATGGCAAAATTCACACAAAACTCTTTGTGGCCCAAAAACAGCCAGGAACCCATGCAACGACCCACCATCTTCACTGATGGTTCAGGGAAAACAGGAAAGGCCATTGCTACCTTGAGGGACAGATTGAGTGGCAGGTTCTGGAAGGCCATGAGGATGGGTCAGCCCAATTGGTTGTAACTGAGGGCTGCTGTCATGGAATTTGAGAAATTTTCCCAGGAACCTTTCAACTTGGTCACGGATTCCACCTATGTGGCCGATATTGTACAGAGGTTGGGCCATTCCATTTTGAAGGAGGTCAGTAATCCTGCCTTGTTCCATTTACTGAAGACTTTGTGGTGTGCCATTCAGGCTCGGGTTCATCCATTCTATGTTCTGCATGTGAGGAGTAACACCAATTTGCCAGGCTTTATGGTGGAAGGTAACGCGAGGGCTGACAAGCTGGCTAACCCAGCGTGGGTAGCGCCTCAGCCTGATACACTCACGCAGGCCAAGGCATTGCATGGGTTTTCCCAAAATGCACATACCCTGCAGAAGCAGTTTCAGCTGGCGTCAGCTGAGGTTCATGACATTGTTGAGTCATGTGATGACTGCCATGCACTTGCTCCGCCTTTGCCGGTAGGGGTAAACCCCAGAGGCCTCGGGGCCTTGGGGTTTTGGCAGATCGATGTCACCCAGGTTGCCGAGTTTGGCCGGCTCAAGTATGTGCATGTCACAGCGGACACGTTTGTCGGGGCACC
The DNA here is from genome assembly GCF_047830755.1 of Zonotrichia albicollis. Lineage (NCBI taxonomy): Eukaryota > Metazoa > Chordata > Aves > Passeriformes > Passerellidae > Zonotrichia > Zonotrichia albicollis. Next base: position 3,213,955 of record NW_027428428.1, on the reverse strand, counting down.
AGGGTAGCTATAGATCCAATGGTGTCAGGAACCCACATCTTAAGATAGGAACCCACTTGCCGCGGCAAAAAGTCCAAATATGGACCACACTGGACAAATCCAGACCAGCTTTTTTTTATTATTATTAGCACATTAGCCTCAGAACATTGTTAGATGTTAACAGCATGCTGGCCTAATGGAAAATGCCGCAGAAGGTGGGATAAAACGGAATGACATAAAATCATCTCAGTTTAGATTTCAGCCAATCACACCAAAACAAGACATATTGACAAGCTTTCCATCCAACCTTATAAAACATACGTAATTGTAGTTAAAACAAAGACTATTTCATAAGAAACAAAGAACAGAGCTCTATTCACAGTAACCTTCTAAAGATATACATTAAATAAACTTGTTGCCATCCTAACACCAAATCTACAAAGTCATATTGTTATTTGTCACGTCTACAGCTTGGGAAACATTTCCGCTTGCTTGGGAAACTTTTCTGCTGTAACAGAACTTCGGGCCACATCCTGAGGCCTAAATACTCTTTTTTAACCATTTCCTAAAAACCCTCTGACTTTATGGATTCCCACATTTCCCCCTCTTTGTTTGACCCAGAATCTTTCATTTTCTTGTCGCTTACTACTTGCGTTTCATAGCTCTACTGCAAAATTTCTGCTTATTATCTGTTGGAGACGTATTTGCACTAAAGCATTGCTATATTACGGCACAGCAACTTAATGCTGTGATGGCCCCATCCTTGAAAGAGATATGAACCACGTTTGGTAATAGTTACAAGTCATTGTTCAAAAAACTCTGGTCGATTCCAAGGTCTTAATTCAAAACCTTCATTCATGTCTATACATTCATCTACTGCTTTCGTGAGATTTCGAACACTCTCTGTGCTTCTACCTCCTAAATCTCCTGCTTGTATGACAAAAACTTCTCGGACTGTTTTGTTCATCATTCGCAGAACACAACAAAGTATACAAGGTAGCACTATAAATATCAATATTAGAACACCTAGTACATAAAGACCTATCTTGCAAAGTTGCCTTAGCCAAGGTGCAAAACTCCGTTTTTGAAACAAATCATCCAACCAGGAACATCCATCTTCTTTAATTTGGGCTGTCAGATCCTTCAATTTTTGAATGCTTTTATGAATGGATTCAGAATGGTCAGACAAATTCATACAACACAATCCTTCAAATTCCTCACAACCATGCCCTTGTGCCAGTAAAAGAAAATCAATGGCTGCTCTGTTTTGAAGAGTAGCATGTCTAATACTATCAACATCGGTCAACATATCACTGATTGCAGAGGATGTGGCATTAGCTTGTTTGCTCACCCAACATCCAACTCTATCTAATTGTCTCAATGCCACTGCTGAAGCCAATTGGGGTAAAAATATACCTGCTGAAACCCTTCTGGCGGCATTCCAAGGCATAAAATCACTCTGACAGTTCTCATCATAATGTGGAACAGCTCTCGTTCTCCTTTGTTTCTTTTTCATCACTGCTTTGGCAGTGGGGGCAATTATGGTGAGCATACCAATGCTACAAGGGCCACCTTCAAGGTGAGCTGGAATACCTTGCCAAGCCCTGTCTCTGCAAATGAACCAATACCCTTTCGGCAATTGCCGTGGATATTGATCCGTCTCCGGAAACACATCCCAACTGTTTGAAACATTACACCAAAAACTCAAATTCTTATATGCAAAATAATGAGGAGTAACACTAAACTTTGGGGGATCACCTTTTCGCCAGGCACAAGTCATAAAAGTAAAACAAAAATCCATGGTCAAAGAACCAAGGATTTACAATTCTTGAAGTTCAGATGCTGCCCTGAGAAGTTTTTTGGACTAAATGTTCCAATTGAAAGAGGGATTGTTTCCATTGTCAGTTTCACCTGGCCTAGCATTGGATTGTTTTTTGACCAAAGGCAGCTCTTTCACTGGCACACCAACCAAACAGGTTGAAGAAGGCTTTTCTGGTTCTGAATTAGACAGACATATAGTATCCGATCCGGCAGCCTTGGCTAAGGTCACCCAAACATTCATTTTTGGTTGATCCACAGGCAAATCTGCATGACAAAAAACAATTAAAATCAAGCAAAACAAGTACTTGAGGATTCAAATTAATTCAAATTAATAATTCAAATAAATACTATTTGAATTTGCCCCATCTCTTTCATGAACTAAGTCTTGGCAGAATTCTTTCTATAGAAAAGCAACAACCTAAACCTTTGCCAAAAATTAACTCTGTTAAACAAACATTCAGTATTCAATTAGTATACTCAAAAATAACATTGACACAAAATCAGAGTTCATGGGTTCCACCGATGCACAAAGAATGTCAGGCACAAGGAGCGTCAGGCAAGACCCGGGATCCTTCGATTTGGTCCACGTCTGCCTACTTGCTTCCTCGGTTCTGGGCTCGACTGCAGGTTCTGAAGTGCGATATGGTTTGACGTTTTTGGCACGAACGCACTTAATTCCAGCACCTGTGGAGACAGAAGCGTACCCTTTGCCCCACGTTACTAATTGAAACGGACCTTCCATCTGTCTAGAGTCAGGGTTTCTAATTAGAACAGGAGGATGTTCTTTCAGTTTTGCTTGTGTGTTATTTGAAAAGTGCCTAAAAATTGGTGGATCTGGCTCCGTACTTGAACTGTTTAGAAACTTAAAAACATACCGAGCCTTGTTCAGTCTCATCTGTGGGGTGATCTCCTTTCCCCCTCTCTGTTGATCTAATATGCGTTTTAGGGTTTGATGTGTTCTTTCCATGATTGCTTAGCTTGTGGGAGAGTGGGGAATACTAAAAATGTGCTGAACACCTCATTCATTTAAAAATGTGGCTAATTTTTGAGATATGTATGGGGGACTGTTGTCAGTTTTTACTTCTTGGGGTATACCCAATGAAGCAAAAGCTTGTAGGAAATGATGACAGGCATGATTGCTGGTTTCACTTGTGTGAAGGGAAGCAAAAACTGCACCAGAGAATGTGTCTACGGAAACATGAGTATTTTTAAATTTACTAAAAGAAGGATATTTAGTAACATCTGTTTGCTACAGCTGTAGGCTTTGTAAGTTTCGGGGGTTGATTGCTCTTGTAGAAACAGGAGGTTGTACTAATTGACAGTTAGGGCAAGTATGAATGATAGCTTTAGCTTGACTTTTAGTGATTTGGAACATTCTCATGAGTGCTTGGGCATTTTGGTGGAAAAAGGCATGACTCAATTTTGCTTGTTCAAAAATGTTTGGCAATGTGTTAGAAATGACTATTGTCAGCTTGTCCGCTCTTGCTTTTCTTTCTACTAAAAATCTAGAAAGTGAAGAATGCGCTTTTATATGAGAAACAAAATATGGATTAGTTCTGTATTGCAAAGTTGTAAAAAGACATGAAAGCTAACGATGTAAAGTCTCATTGCTAACATCTTTTAAAATTGAACTTTCTATTCTCTTAACTACATTAGCAACATAAGCAGAATCTTTGACCAAATTAAAAGGCTGAGGAAAAAGCTGAAATGCTTGAACTACTGCAGCAAGCTCAACAATTTGAGGGGATGGATCTCTCTACTGCTTGAATATCAGATTCTCAAACATTAGTTTTTTGATTAAACTAAGTTACAACAGACTTGTGGCTTTTGCCAGAGCCATCAGCATTTAAAGGTTCTTCACTTAATTTAGGTTTTTCTCTGAAACTCAATTTTGCTTGCAGTGCTTGTGAGCTGGATAGTGTATGGAACAAACACTTAGGAAACCCAAAAATGCATATTGTAAATCATCAGAATTTTGCATTGCCCAATTGAAGTAATCTTTTTTTCAATGGCAAATAGATAACTGAAAATTCTTGACCTACCAAAGTTAACAATCTGGTTCTAGCTTTAATTATAATGTATGCAATCATTTCTAGAACTGTGAAAATGGTCTTTGGAAACCTGTAGGGAGGAAAAACCCATTCCATTATTAACAAAGGATCTTGCTCTGTGGCGTCCCACTGAAAAATGAGACCACAAAGCTGCATCTTCTCTCCTAAAATTGCAAGAAAGTAAGGGTTTTCAGGAACGCAGCGATGAGCTTGTCTTTGTTGAAGAGCTTCTGTGATCTTATCGAGAGCAGCATGAGCTTCAGGGGTTAAAGTTCTTGGCGAAGTAAGGTCGCAACTTCTTCTCAGCAAATTGAAGAGTGGACTCAGTTCATCATTGGTGATTCCCAACATTGGTCTGACCCAGTTGATTTTTCTTAGAAGTTGTTGTAACTCTTGTAGGTTGTTGACTCTGGTTCAGATCTGAATTTTTTGTGGTGTTATTGTCGTCTCAATCATCTTCCATCCCAGGTACTTCTAAGGTGAAACTTCTTGAATTTTAGTTGCAGAGATTTCAAGTCTAGCTTTTTGAATTTCAGCAACAACACAGTCTTGAGTTTCTTCTATCTCTTCTTGTGTAGAGGCTGTGATGAGAAGATAATCTATGTAGTGTAGAATCATGGATCTTGGAAATTTCTGATGGGCAGGATGCAAGGCTTGGGCAACGAAATTTTGACAAATTACAGGCGAATTTTTCATTCCTTGTGGGAGTGATTTCTAGTGGTATCTTCGAACGGGTTCACTTCGGTTGATGATGGGAACTGAAAAAGCAAATTTTGGAGCGTCATCAGGGTGAATTGGAATATGGAAAAAACAGTCCTTTAAATCAATTATAACAAGAGGCTAATGCTTCAGGATCATGGGTAAAGAAGGAAGTCTAGGTTGAAGAGTACTCATGTCTTCAATCACTTCATTGATTTTCTTCAGGTCATGTAGCAACTTCTAGGAATTAGATGTCTTCTTGTGGATGACGAAAACTGGAGAATTCTAGGGACTGTTCGTGGGAGCGATGTGGCCTTTCTGTAATTGTTCTTCTACCAGTTTATTAAGAATGTTCAACTTTTTTTTCCGTCAAAGGCCATTGGTCGACCCACACAGGATGGTTGGTTTTCCAGATGAGCTTTAAAGTTGCAGGTTTCGACGAAGTTTTCATTACAGGCTTACTTCTAGTTTTGCTCTCCATTGGGACAGGACATCTCTCCCCCAGACAGTGAGAGGCTTCTGAACAACAAAAGGACGCACTGTTGCAGTCTTTCCTTCAGGACCTGTAATGTCAATCATGGATGCACTTTGCATACAAACAGTAGCACTTCTAATTCCTGAAAGAGAACCTGAAGGAGCTACTAAATCTCAGTCATTGGGCCAAAACATGTGAGAAATCACAGTAACATCTGCACCAGTATCAGGCATTCCTGTAACATAAATTGTTTTACCACAGTGAGTCAAGCTACAAGTTAGTTGTGGACGGTCACTGTTCAAATATTGCACCCAGAAAACTTCTGCACCTGAGGTATTAGGAGACACATTTCCAGATGCCAGAAATGCAATAGCAATAGGTGTGTTTGGTGGAATTACTGTAGGAACATCAAATGCAAGAGCTAAAATCATCAGCTCTTCATTATAATTTACTGAAACAACAGTAGGGAAGATTGACAGTCACAGAAATTTGTTGTTTGTTTTGCTCAAAATTAAGAAATCTTTTCCTTGTTGACAAGAGTTGATCAGCCCAGTAGGAATATTCACCCAGCAAAAATTAGTTAAAAGATGAATTAGTTTTGAGGAACTCAATTCAACTCTTGTGTTTGGAATTGCTGAGCTGGCATCATTCGAGGGTGGGCTGGTTGAGAGACAAATGGCTGACGTGCCATCATCATTTGTTCTGAAATCTGATTGCCAGTGGGTACCACAATTTGTGTCTGAGCGCGATGGAACGCGCTGTTTTTGAAGTTTAACGACAGTGGGTTCCCATTAATGTCAAATAGTGAGTGACAGTATTTAGCAAGATGCCTTCTTTTTCGTCATTGAGGGCAAATAGAAATTTGATTTGCTGTTCCACGACAATCTTTTTTGAGGTGCCCTAGTTTACCACAAGCAAAACAGACAGGCTTTTTATTAGGATCTACTTGTACAGCATTAACAGAGTTTTCTTAACGTTTTTCTTATTTTTCTAAAAGCTTTTCAATTTTATCCATTCGTTGTGTCAAATTGTGTTCTAGTGTTTTTTCTAAAGCATTGACTTGTGAATTTGCAGCATTTTGTGAACTCATAAGTCGACTGCAAGCTGTTAGCATCTGTGTAACTGTTGGAGGTTGATCAGGCAAAGCTAAAATAATTTTTCTACATTCATCATTAGCATTTACATAAGCAAGATTTTGAATGATATGAGACCGGGCTTGTTCATCTGGACATTGCCTTTCAACAGCTTGAGTTAATCTATCCAAAAAAGAACCATAAGATTCAGTTTCACCTTGTTTGATCAGTGGATAAGAACTTAGATATGAACCCGCAGGTTCAAGTGAAAGCAAGGCCTTTCTAGCAGCATCTTTTATGTCTGCTAAAACAGACTGAGGCAGTTCAGCTGCTTGATTTTCAGGCCTATTGTAAGGTGAATCACCAGCCAATTGAGCAACATCTAAATCGGCATAATCAGTTGTGGTGGTTTGACCAGGAAGAAGTGGGAATTCTGGGAGGCTGTGGTCAAACCAATGGATGCTCGGAGTTTGATATTGGCACCTGGTGTGACCAGTGGGGTTTGGACACACCTCTGAGAATACACAGGGGTTAAAAAGCAGAGCTTCGGCCCTGAGACGCCTCTTGGGACGTCGAGGCAAAGAGGTCAGATCTCCCTCCCCTGTCCAGCCGCTGCTGCTGGGCAGGGGAGGGGCAGCCATTTGGTAGGCTGGGGCCTGGACAGAGATGGGAGTGAGAAGGCCTTTGAGGATGGAAGGGTGGAGGAGCAGCCCCAGGAGACATCGGGCAGTCATTCCCCCCCACAGGAGGGAGAGAGAGGACAGCCGGCATCTGAATGTGATAGCAGCCGGCCCAGGAGGAGAAAGGGGGGAGAAGGGTGCAGCCCGGCCGGCCGCATCAGCAGCGCGTGTGGGAGTATCGGTGTCCTGGGACAGACAGAGACTGGAAGTTTTAACCCTTTCTTACATGATTGGGGCCTTGCAAAAATGCTGATCCTCCTCGGAGCTGAATAAGAAGGGAGATAGGAGATGAGATGAGACAAGGACCTGGCCCGAAGAATGTGGAGATGACTGAGTGGGGAGAGATGATTGGAGTGGCCTTTTGGCTGGACTTTTCTTGTGGCCATGGACTCAGTTTTTCCTTGTGACACAGAAACTGCACTTGGGGGGAAGCAGTGCCTCAGAACCAGGAGGGTTCATCATGGGGACCCCTCGGCCCCAGGGGGTTGGAATAATATGGGGGGGACAAATGTCCCAAAGCAGAGACTGTGCCTTTTTGGAGTGAGACAAGGCATCCTTAAAAGACAGCCCTAGAAGCAGCTCTGGTCCATGCACAGTGGTGAGAGCACTGGGCATGGAGGGAAGATGTCACAAGCGGCAAAAGGACTTTTCCGGGCGGTGCCGAGTGACATTGGAAGCACACGAGCTTTCAGCGTGTTTCCAGGGGAAGCCTATGGAACAAGAAGGACTCCTCTCCTCTTCATGAACTGAAGTTTGAGTATACTAAAGGGTGGTGCCAGGCTGGGCAGTTGGTGAGTTGGGAGAATGTATGTGATTGGGAAATTCGGGTGTTGGGGAGGAGGAAAGTGTTTTTTGTAAGGTTTTCAATTTTTTTTTTCTTTTTCCTTATAGTTTTTTTCCTATTTTCCTGTAGTTTAGGTAATAAAGTATTCTTTATGTTTAAGCTGGACCCTGTTTTGCTTATTCCTGGTCACATCTCACAGCAGACCCCAGGGAGAGGGTGTTTTCATGGGGGCACTGCCTCTGTGCCAGGCTCAAACCATGATAGCCTCCTTGGGGTTGCGTCTGATCGGCCTTCAAAACTCTGGGGCTCTGTGGTTTCCTTCCTGCAGAAAAGAACTGTCCTTCTTGTCCAGGCACCCTGGACTCAAGCACAGGGACAGAGGAACTCTGTGCTCAGTGGGGTGGAGACTGAGGACAGCAGAGGAGAGCCCTGGGAGGGATTGAAGGGAGGTTTCAGAGATGGTGGATCTTTTAAATATAATAGTAAACGGAGAAAAATGGAAAAACCTAATGTAAATTGCCACTGAGGAGATCAGGACTAGACAGAAGGACAAAGGAATTTCCCTTCCAGGGCAGGGCTGTGGTGCAGCACATCCCCCAGAAGGAGCCTGGAAGAGCCCAAGGCTTTTTGTGGGCAGGCAGAGGCAGGCAGGAGGCAGACCTGTCAGCAAAGGAAGGGCCCAGCTAGGTGGGGCAGCCGGGGGATGCCGACAGCCTGCAGGGACAAAGGCGCAGGGCACGGACACCGTGGGACAGCCTGGGCTGCACAGGGCACAAAGATGGGGAGCAGCTGCAAGACAGCCCTGCCAGAGCCAACTTGGGCAGCACTTTGGCCATGGCTGCTGGGCCAGGTCCCGAGGCAGGAGCAGGAGACAAGTGACCCTTGCAGGCCTGGGGCCTCATTGCCTCCTTGTCCCTGCTCAGCAGCCTGGCAGGGGCCGCCCCATGCTCCTGCCCTTGGCATTGCACACCTCCACATGCCAGTGCCCATCCCAGGAAGAGCCCTGAGCAAGGAGGGAGGGACAGGATCTGCCTGGCCAGGGGCTGGGGCTCAGGCCTTGGTCCTTTTCATTCCTCAAAAACATTCAGCTTTTCTCAGCACCAGAGACACCTTGGCCTTCTTTGTCCCCAGCTGTCATCACTGCCTCCAGTGTTCTGCACTAACTGGAACTTGGGGACACTTTCTCAGTCGTGTTCCTCAGTGGGAACCATTAAAACTTCAAGAAGTTTCAGACTTTCAATTTAAATTTGAGTTCTTGGGAAGTTTTTGAGCACTCTCTCAGGGACTGAGTCTGATGTAAACAACACCAAATCCCCAAGAGGCTCATTAAAGGCCTTGTGCTGTGTCTGTGCTGCTGAGCTTTAAAGGAACAGCTCTTCCCAGGGCCAGCTCCTCTCCCAGCCCAGCAGGGCTGAGGGCTCTGCCTGCAGGCACTGAGGGGACAGGAGCCAGGCAGAGACAGGCTGAAGGCAATCAGGATTGGGAAGACATTGAGCTGAGACTTCACTTGGGGAAAGATCTTCACAGCCCTGTGCATGGTGAGTGTGTGGGTGCAGGGCAATGTCCCCTGTGCTCCTGGAGGGATCTCCTGAAGCCAGCACACCCCACAGCCTGGGGCATGTGTCAGGAGGACTCTCCCAGTTTCTCTGTGACACAGGAGGAGGAGGAGGATGGAGGAGGATGAGCTGCAGAGCGGGTCTGCCCTGGGCACCGTCAGAGGGACAGGGCAGGACGGCTCCTGCTGCCAGGGACGGTTCAGGGGCTGAAGCTGGGGCTGCAGCCAGGGCTGCCCAGGGCTGTCCTGCAGAGCAGCTCCTGCAGCCCTCAGGGCTCTTGGCCAGCCCAGGGCATGTGCCACCTGCCAGGGGCAGCTCTCAGCCTGCCTGGCAGCTCCCCATGGACGCTGCAGGGGAGAAGTTGGAGGGGGAAGGAGCCACCCCCATCAGGGCAGATTCCTCCTGCTCTGGAGATGGTGCTGCATGGCCAGGGCCGCTCTCAGCTTTCTCCTAAAGGGAAGGGAAAGGGGCTGTCAGCTTTGGCTGTGTCACTGACACTCCTGCACTGTCACCCTGGCCATCAGCAGATGGGCCTCAGATCTCCCTCAGAAAGTGCCTCCTCAGCCTCCTCTCCCTACAGACAGCAGCAGCAGCTCCTTGCCTTGCAGCATCTCTGTTTGTCTGGCCTGCCCTTAAGGCCCTGCTGCCAGGGAGATGCCCCTGGGCAGTGCCCTGTGCTGGGAGGGGTCTGCAGGGCAGAGCTGAGCCCCCAGGGCTGGGCTGGGCTCTGGCAGCACTGGCAGGGACAAGGCTTGGATAGAGAGAAACAGCTCCCAGTAGGCACAACTCCAGGCAGCAGAGAGCCAGACCAACCTTTGGTATCCCTCCCTGTCTAGCTGCACAGGGACAGAGGGAAGGGCTTAAGAAAACTAACCTTGTAACTTGAGTCTTTAAAAACTCCACTTTATTTGTCAAGCACATTATATGTTCGATCACCCTGTAATAGAGGCAGGCGTAATGGGCAAAGGGCACCTGTGTGGGGATCAGAGGGTCTGACTGCCGTGGGGCACAGGGAGCCCTGTTTTCCCTCTGGGCTTCCCTGAGGTTCAAGCAGAGAGCAATGCTGAGATGAGGCAGGAACTCAGCAGCACAAACCCAAGCTCAAAAATGAAATTGTTCAGTGAAATTCCCCCACAGGTAGCGAAGTAGTTTTGAGGGAATTCCTAAAATAACTCTATTAGATTGAGTCAAAGAGCTTGTCAATGTCTTCTTTCAACAGTCCACTACGGCCAGAGTGAAGGAATGTCCAACAGCAGCTCCATCAGGCACTTCCTCCTGCTGGCATTGGCAGACACGCGGCAGCTGCAGCTCCTGCACTTCTGCCTCTTGCTGGGCATCTCCCTGGCTGCCCTCCTGGGCAACGGCCTCATCATCAGCGCCGTAGCCTGCGGCCACCATCTACACACGCCCATGTTCTTCTTCCTGCTCAACCTGGCCCTCAGCGACCTGGGCTCCATCTGCACCACTGTCCCCAAAGCCATGCACTATTGGAATATGTATCCCAATATAACCAGTTAGATGGTGCCTAGGCCAGTTCTGACCTTCGCTGCTGGGCCACAGGCAGCTCTGCGGTGTTATACCTCAAAGATACCTTGGCTGGCGGCAGAGTGCAGCGGGGCACAAGACAGGACTCCGTTCTCCTCAGGGGAGAGCTTCTGGCGATGGTGAAGAAAAGAAGGGAGCGGATTCTGCTAGAAGGTAGCCAGATGTTTATTCCATGAGCACAGATATGTCTGCACTGGGCTACTGCTGATAACAGAATGGGGCCGCATGGTCTCATTCACATTTTAAGCTCAGGACAGGGGAAGGGGAGGGGACAGGTGAGTCACCAACCAGGTGAAGGGGCAGGGTCTCCAGGTACTAGGGTCACCTATCACACGACGCCTTGCTGGTATGTTAGCCTGATTGACAGGGCACACTCAGCGAGGGGCGAGGGGGAAGGGAGAAGGTAAAACAGGATATTGCAACACACCACAACAATGCACAATTCCCTCTGGGACACCAGGGACATCTCCTACACTGGATGCGCTGCACAGCTCTTTTTCTTTATCTTCTTCATTGCAACAGAATTTTCCCTCCTGACCATCATGTGCTATGACCGCTACGTGTCCATCTGCAAACCCCTGCACTACGGGACCCTCCTGGGCAGCAGAGCTTGTGCCCACATGGCAGCAGCTGCCTGGGCCAGTGGCTTTCTCTATGCTCTCATGCACACGGCCAATACATTTTCCCTGCCCTTGTGCCATGGCAATGCCCTGGGCCAGTTCTTCTGTGAAATCCCCCAGATCCTCAAGCTCTCCTGCTCACACTCCAAACTCAGGGAACATGGGCTCCTTGTGGTTGGTGCATCCTTAGGTTTTGGTTGTTTTGTGTTCATTGTTTTCTCCTATGTGCAGATCTTCAGGGCTGTGCTGAGGATCCCCTCGGAGCAGGGACAGCACAAAGCCTTTTCCACCTGCCTCCCTCACCTAGCCGTGGTCTCTCTCTTTTTAAGCACTGCCTTTTTTGCCTACTTGAAGCCCCCCTCCATGTCCTCCCCATCCCTGGATCTGGCCCTGTCAGTTCCGTACTCGGTGGTGCCTCCAGCCCTGAACCCCCTCATCTACAGCCTGAGGAACCAGGAGCTCAAGGCTGCAGTGTGGAGATTGATTAGTAGATGGTTTCACAAACATTAAACTGCTACCAAGTTTCTGCATATTACTTGTAATAAAACTTATCTATCACTTGTAATAAAATTTATCTTTGATAGTTGTTGCTTGACTTGGTCTTTTCTTTGTTTGTTTCTTTCCTTTGTTTCAGTTTTTTAATACTGTCCACAAAGAAAAGACATTATTTGTGCTTCATTTCATTTTGTTTACCTCCAAATTTGGTGTAGCTCACAGACTGTGTCAATGAGGGGCTGTGCTCTCGGTTGCTTTAAATGAAATGAAGGATCTCCCAGGAGAGTTTTCATGGGAGATCCCCTTTTTTGTCCTTTTCTGGAGCTGCAGCAGCAATGTCTGTGTTAAGAGCTGGGGGCAGATCAGGGCTGGCCCAGCAGCTGTGCCCAGCAGCAGCAGCACTTGGTGTTGCCAGTGCTGCTGCCATGACCCTGCCCCGCTGCCCTGGTGGCCCTGGTGTTGCTGCAGGGCCTGAGTGCTCTCGGGGCCGGGCACAGCCCTGGGGGTGGCAGTGCCGGGGCTGCAGCAGGGACAGGCCATGGGCACTGCTGAGGCAGCGCTGACGCCTCAGGCCAGGGCCTGGGGGCTCCAGGCTCCTTGCCCAGGCTCTCTCAAGAACACGCCCAGGCCAACGCTCGGCACAAAAAACCCCCATGAGTAGCCCCAGGCTGGCCGTGGGCAGGCTGGGGGCAAACAGCATGGCTGGGGCTCTGCAAGGGCCCTGGGGCAGACGGGAAGGAGCAGCAGAGCAGGGGCTGATCCATCCCCAGTGCGCTGCACAGCCCAGGGCAGCATCCCAGAGCGTCCTGATGGAGCTGCCAACAACATCCCCCCTCTGCAGCCCTGGCCTCTCCCCCAGCTCACACAGGTGCCCCATCCTTGCAGGCACAGACATGGCAGCACTGGCCCAGCAGCCCCTGTTTGCATTGCACAGAGCAGGGGGAGCACCCCCATGCTGTTGCTGTGGGGACATGAACCTGAGGGAGCACAAATGCCATCAGCCCCTGGGGCCAGCAAAGGCTGGGGGACACCAGGGAAACCACTCAGCTTTGTCCTGGCCTCTGCAGTCAGCCAGAACGTTTGTTCCCATCAGCTGGGAGTTTCCTTTCCCACTGCAGACGCTGTTGCTCAGAGCCAGGGCTGCCTGGCAGCCACCCCCAAACTGCCCTGAGCATTTCCCTGGCTTCACCTTTGCTTTTTTTCTACTCTTCCTTGTTCAGATTTCTTCCTCTCCCATCCCTGTTCTCTCCCCTGCAAACAGCCCATCCCTGTTTGCACTTTCTTGTCTGACTCCACTCCCCATTGCAGTTCCTGACTTGGCACCATGGGAACGTCCTTTGGGCAGCAGGATCATCCTACAAGTGCTGCAGGAATTGTCTGCAGACTCCTGCAGTGCCTGGTGCTGCTCCCTTGCCAGAGGCACCCCAGGCCAGGGGGGCACATCTGGGCTGCTGTGTCTGGCTCTGGGGCTCCCTGTTCTGGGCAGTGAGGAGGAGCTGCAGAGGCTCTGCAGGACTGACAGGATGGGCTTTGGGGCTGGCAGGAGAAGCTGAGGGACCTGGGCTGCTGGAGCTTCTCAAGAGGAGGCCCAGGGCTCATCCTGCAACTGCTCCAAGGGTGGTTCCAGAGAATCCCAGAATCAGCAAGGTTGGAAAAGACCTTGGAGATCATCAAGTCCAACCTGTGCCCTGACACCGCCTTGTCTACCTAAGACTCCTCTTCTCCAAGATAAACAACCCCAGCTCCCTCAGCGGCTCCTCACAGGACTTGTGTTCCAGACCCCTCCGCAGCCTTGTTGCCCTTCTCTGGACACGCTCCAGCCCCTCCATGGCCTTCCTAAACTGGGGGCCCAGAATTGGTGTAGCAGGTAGGGCCTGGCGTTCGGAAGATCTCGTGATGTTACGGGAAGACAGGGCCCCTGACCCCTTAGATAAGAAAATTAACATAGGAATGTAATCCCCTGAACCAGTTTTCAGTAACTTTCCACTTGCCCAAGAAACTTTCCATTGCCTACTAACCATAGATGGTAAAGACAGACCCCCACCTGACGTAGAAGCCCCCTAGACTATAAAACCCCACGGGAAGAGAGAATAAAGGCCTTTGATCCTCCACCATATTGGTGTCTGCGTGTTTCTTAGGCCCGAGCAACCCTGGAGAAGAGGGTCGCCGTGCTGCTTCCTGAAACCAGGCGGCCTGCCTTGTATCAGAAGGCAACATCTGGTGCCAAAACCTGGGAAGCCGATCAGCGCCCGGGGGAACGGGGATTCGCCTGGACGGGAAGCAACAGCTGTGGCGGCGGGCCCGACCACAGCGGGGGGTACGCCCCCGGACCAGCACGCACCATGGGATCCGCAGCGAAGGTCGTAAGTCAGGGTCATGAGCAATGGGGAATTAAGTGTGTGCTCAGGAATTCTAAACTTGCTAATGCAAGGCTCCTAGAGCTGGGGACGATCAAACGTCCGGTAAATATATTATATTCAGAAGCGTGGGAGAAGTGCACTGCCGCCTCAGCAGAGGACACTTAGTCCGCAGGCAGTGGTAAAAGCCTCAAAGCGTGGGGGAAAGTAGAAGAGGCCCTACGCAAGGCAACAGAAGAACAGGAGACATGGAAAGCCGCGTGTACACGTTTATTAGCTACACCAAAGCTGGGAGTGGGGGCCGTGATGCTGACCGCCTCTGAGAGCGATCGGATTGAAGGCGGGAATATGCTGGGGCCGGGCGTGTTCCACCCCTTCCTGAGCCCGGGGCCCAGACCCCCCGGAGCCCCCAGGAGACCCCCCGGAACACCCAGGGGACCCACCGACCCTCCCGCGGAGCCCGCCTGGGTCCCAGCTCCCCCACGGAACCTTCCGAAAAATCCACGGTTTCTCTATCCGACCCTTCCTCGCCGGTCGCCGATCCGGCGCAGGAGGCAGAGCAGCGCGCACGATCCTTCTGTCAGGCACTCGCAGAAGAGGCGCGGAACGCGGCCGGATTGTCGGACCCCGCCGGGATTTGTAAAAACTGGCCCCCGCCATATGCGTTTGAAAATGGCGCTGAACCGCATGGCAAGGGCAGAAGGGAAGAGGCAGGGGGCGGAGATGCAGTCAGTCTGCTTAACAACGCATGCACGGGCAAGGGGGGAGAAGGGGCGGCCCCCGCAGTGGAGCAGGAGACCAATCAGAGCGCTCTATTCAAATTAGGTCCTTATAGGGCAAGGACCTCCCCCAGCAGGAGGCGGGGGGAGCCCAGTGGGAGGGAACGGCACCACCCCCGAAGGGAGGAGCGGGGTCGAAGCCGCACAAAATGGCACAGAGCGCCGGAAATGCGCCGGCAGTCAGCTTCCGCCTCAGAGTCAAGTAACAGCTGCTCAGACAGCTTGGAAGAGCCGAGTGAGCCCGGCTGGGACTCGGAAACCAAGAGAGCAGAATTAATACGGTTTCGAGCAAAACCGAATAAAACTTTAAACAATATTGGGAAACAATCGCAACACAAACTCACCGATTGGGGAAAAACAAAGCTTGTGGGGACCGGGCACCGGCAGCCTCCATGCACGCTTCCCTGGTGGGGGTTGCCGGAGCACAGGGGAACCAACAAAGGGCATATACTCCAGTTAACCCAAAAGAAGCCAAAGCAATTTCAGAAAAAGGAACCAGCTCAGCTGTAGTATCCACTCTTGTGGACGACCTTTCTAGCAATAACGATCTGCTCATTTTTGATATTACGCAAATAAGCCGCATGCTTTTTGATGGGGCGAAGCGAATTGTATTTTAGCAGGAGTGGCAGGACGACCGCGTTAGCCCAGGCTTCTGGGGAAGGGCAGCAACTCAGCGAGCTGTCCCCAGACGGCACAGCTTTCCCTGGCAGCACCCTCACTCCAAGCACGCCCGAGAGGGATCTGTAGGAGCTGCGGGAAGACACCTCACTAGGGAATGCAGATCCAGGCCCCAGGGAAACGGGAAAGGGAGGGGGCAGCCAGGAGATCACCTGGTGTCCACAATCACGGAAACCCTTCAGGCCAAAGGCTTCGAGATCGCGAGCCCAAAAATCAAGAGAGGACCCTGCGTGACTTTCCTGGGAGTGGGGATCACAAGCTCCTATGTGACACCCCCCGAGGCGAAGGTCAATCGAGACATCAAAACACTCCACGACGTGCAACGCCTGGTGGGATCACTGCAGTGGCTTCGCAACATCGTCCTGATTCCTCCCGAGGTCGTGGACCCTCTATATGACCTCCTGAGAGGAAAGCACCCCTGGGAACCCAAGGAGCTGACGCCGCAAGCAACGAGCCCCCTTGACTTTATCGAAAGCCAGATGTCCACTGGCACACTCGCCAGGTGGAACCCAGCCATGCCACTGGACTTATACGTTCACTTTACACTGAGGGGGGGGGTGGGAGCACTGACTCAAGGACCTTCTGAAAAGGCCCGACCAATTCAATGGGTGGTTCTCGGAAGACCTGCTCGTGCTTTCTCCTCGGGAATTGAATGCATCTCTAACCTCATCATGAAAGGCAGGAAACTCGCTTTGAAACACCTAGGGACTAAGCCGACAAGCATCTACCTTCCATTTCGCAAGCGACCGACCTCGGAGTCAGCCACAATATTGGAGTACCTAGCCCTTGCTCTCACCGGCTTCGGAGGAGAAATCTCCTACTCCTCCAAGCCACCCTGGACTAAGCTGCTGACCATTGTCGACATGGACATACCGCCAAAAGTCATGGACCGACCGCAGCCAGGACCAACGCTCTTCACAGACGCTTCCTCCATGACTTCAACCGCAGAAGCAGTGTGGCAGGCAGGAGAGCAATGGCATTGCGTCAAAGCGTGTGACCCCACACTGTCAGTGCAACAGCTGGAGGCGACAGCAGTCGTCTTGGCATGCGGACTCTTTCAAGAGGAACACCTTAACATAGTAACAGACTCTATATTCGTGGCAAGGCTCTGCCTAGCCATGGCAGGACCAGGAGTGTCTACATCAACAGCAGCCCTAATGCTGGAAGAAGCACTCTCCTCGCAACAGGGCACCGTGTCAGTCATTCACGTTAACAGCCACGACCCAGTCAAAGGTTACTTCCAGATCGGCAACGACAAAGCGGACGCCGCATCAAAAGGCGTATGGACGTTGCAGGAAGCTCGTCAGCTGTATGAGTCGCTCCACATCGGAGCCAAAGCACTGGCGAAGAGATGCGGGATCCCGACTGCAGACGCAAAACACGTGGTAGCCACCTGTCCTCATTGCCAGAAGTCACCCCCATGGACCTGTGGGGTCAACCTGAGAGGTCTCAAGCCTTCAGAGATCTGGCAATCGGACTTCACCTGGTGTGAACTACTGAAGCCCTGAGCATGCCTTGCAGTGACAGTGGACACTTATAGCGGAACGATCATAGCCACACAGCACCCCAAAACAAACTCCAAGGCCACAATTCAGCACTGGCTGACAGCCATGGCTTGGCTTGGTATCCCCAAACAGATCAAAATGGACAACGGGTCCAATTTCACCTCCAAACCAGTACAGGGATTCGCCTCAAAATGGGGCATCACATTAGTGCAAGGTATCCCGTATTACAGTACCGGGCAGGCCATAGTAGAGAGAGCAAATCAGACCCTGAAAACCAAGCTAGAAGTATTGGCGAAAGCAGAGGGCTTTGCCAATGCCATTCCCTCAGGAGATCAAGCGCGCATGCTGGCAACTGCTTTGCTAGCACTGAATCAGTTCCCTAGGGGAGACGAAACAAACAGTCCCGTTCAGAAACACTGGGCCACCCGAGCGCTAGAGGAGGGCCCGCAGGTGGTAATTAGAAACTAACTAGGCGAATGGGAATGGGGCTGGAGGCTGATGCTCACGGGGAGAGGGTATGCAGCTGTCAAAAAGGAGTGCAAAGTCAGGTGGTGTCCACTTAAGTCAATTAAGCCCGACCTTCATAATAAGCAGGATGAGACTGACGAGAATTGCGAGTTTCTGTTTACAGGACATGCTCGTTGGACGTCCTCGTGACGCGTACATGCCCATCCCAGAGGAAAGTGACAGACCACCGAGCCACCAGGCAGCGCCCGAGAGACCCGCACGGGTGAGACCCAGGCATCAATGGTGTTTCTGTGTGATTTTGCTGTTGGGGCTTGTTGCCAGAGGACAAGCCAGCCCAGATCACTACGCCCACCAGCCTTTCAGGTGGGTCATACGTCACCTTAGTAGTGACAAGGCGCTCAGGGAAATCACCACACCAAACACTCCATCCTTCATGCTCCGCATCACCAATCTGTTCCCAGGACGACCAAAGGTAGACCCCAATTCCCCACACGCCACACACATGTACCTATCCTACTGGTGCCCAGCTTCAAACCCAGGAAAAAGCTACTGCAATCACCCAGGGTGGGGATATTGTGGGCACTGGGGCTGCGAGACCATAGTTTCAGATGCCAGACCGTTGGGGCCTGGGTGGGATCCACAAGAGCCCGACAAATTCTGACAGTTCGCCTGGGCACCCAGCGGCTGCAAAACACCCGTCTTCCTCCAGGGAAGCTTTTATCGCAATCACCATAAAATCCCAAAAATTCGGAAATGCACTAGCTATAACATGACAGTCTTGCAGCCACATCACCCCAGTTGGGCCATAGGCCGAATGTGGACAGTTGTCCTTCAAGGGTCAAAAGAAAGAGTGAATGTGTGAATTATCAGGCTCCAACCGTCGGCGCCCTGAGCGGTCGGACCCAACAAAGTGATTATAAGCTTGCTGAAAGGGAAAAACGCAACCTACCCTAAAACCCTACCCACTGGAGTCAGCAAGGTCCCAACCGGCCGTGCGGAGGCCTTTCAGACAGACCGCGCGGCCAGGTCGCACTCAGACCCAATCCTTCGTATGTTAGAAGCTACCTTTATATCCCTGAATGAATCCAACCCTAACCTAACCAAATCCTGCTGGCTTTGCTAGGATGTCAAACCTCCCTTTTATGAAGGAATCGCTTTAAACACTCCCTTCAGTTACTCCACAGCCGATGCCCCTCACCAGTGCAGATGGGAAACCCCTCGGAAAGGAATCACCCTGAGTCAAGTCACAGGCCAGGGCAGATGCTTTGGCAATGCAACCCTAGCTAGGCGGAGAGGCAACGTCTGCACCAAAGTCGTCAAGCCTAACAGGAAAAACAATAAGTGGGTAGTCCCATCCACACCTGGGATGTGGGTTTACCAGTGATCTGGAGTGAGTCCCTGTGTGTCCCTTGCCAAATTTGATGACTCTAACGACTTTTGTGTCCAAGTTCTGATTGTTCCTAGGGTCCTGTACCACTCAGACGAAGAAGTGTACCACCTTTTTGAGGAACACAGCCGGCTCCACAAAAGAGAAATAATAACAGGTGTAACTATCGCGATGTTGCTCGGTTTAGGAGCAGCAGGAACGGCAACGGGTGTCTCAGCCCTAGGGACACAGCACCAAGGACTGTCCCAGCTGCAAACGACCATCGATGAGGACCTGCAAAGGATCGAGAAATCCATCTCCTTCCTGGAGAAGTCAGTCTCCTCACTCTCAGAGGTGGTCTTGCAGAACAGGCGAGGTCTGGATCTCCTGTTCATGCAGCAAGGAGGCCTGTGTGCTGCCTTGAGAGAGGAGTGCTGCTTCTATGCAGACCACACAGGAGTCGTGAGAGACTCCATGGCAGAACTCCGAAACAGACTGGCTCAGAGGCAGAAGGACAGGGAAGCCCAACAGGGCTGGTTGGAGTCCTGGTTCAATCAATCACCATGGCTAACCACTCTGATTTCTACCCTAATAGGTCCATTGGCATTGCTGCTTCTAGCGGTTACCTTCGGACCTTGCCTGCTGAACAAGCTGGTCTCATTTGTTCAGGCCCGCCTGGAACAGGCCAACATCCTGTTCATCGGGCGGCGAATCCAGCCAGGGAACACTGCCAGCCACAAGTCCTAACCTTGACTGGCGAAAACTTATTCAGATTTACCAAACCCCCTTTTCCTTATCGAACTGCAACCTTATACCTCATTTCAGTATATGACTACCTCATTCATTTGTGAAAAAGGGGGGGGAGATGTAGCAGGTAGGGCCTGGCGTTCGGAAGATCTCGTGATGTTACGGGAAGACAGGGCCCCTGTCCCCTTAGATAAGAAAATTAAAATAGGAATGCAGCCCCCTGAACCAGATGCCAGTAACTTTCCACTTCCCCAGTAACTTTCCATTGCCTACTAACCATAGATGGTAAAGACAGACCCTTGCCTGACGTAGAAGCCCCTTAGACTATAAAACCCCAGGAGAAGAGAGAAAAAAGGCCTTTGACCGTCCACCATATTGGTGTTAGCGTGTTTCTTAGGCCCGAGCAACCCTGGGGAAGGGGGTCGCCGTGCTGTTTCCTGAAACCAGGCCGCCTGCCTTCTATCAGAAGGCAACAAGGGCCCCACAGTGTCACAATGGTCCCTTGGCCTCACAGGGCCCCACAGTGTCACAATGGCCCCTTGGTCTCACAGGGCCCCACAGTGTCACAATGGTCCCTTGGTTCCATGGCCCTGTGCTGCTGCATTCCCCCCTGCCCTTCTCAGGCTGCCCTGCCAGCTGAGAAATGCTCCCTGGGGCTCGGCCTTGGCCAACAGCCCGTGGGCTCAGCTCCTCTGCAGCTCATCACAAACACTGTCTGCTCCAGGCACTGCTGCTTCCCAACCAGCTCCTGGTTCCTTTAGCAGCACCCCTGGGAACTGTTTTTGTTCCCTCAGTGGCACAACATCCCTGTTCTCACCCTGCCAAAGAAAGCTGTTGGTGCCAAGTGCAGCCAGGATGAGCCATTGCTGGGACTGAAGCCCCTCTCTTGGGGCCCTGCACACAGCGCTCCAAAAGGAGCCCTTGGAGCTCTCCTGGGCCAGCGACTCCCTCTGAGCGGGGCCTCTCCCAGCTGGGAACTCTCCCGTTTGCTGCACTCGGGGATCCCAAACACACTGACGGAGCCTGGGCTGATCCCCCCACTCCTCCAGGCTCAACCCTTTACTCTTTGCTGGGGAGATGCCAAAGGATCCACAGGGAGCATTTCCTGCCCTCAGGGGAATTTCTCACAGGTGCCTTGCACTGACTCTTTGTGTCTGTGTGCACACAGGAATGCCTGTGCTGGGGAAATGTGGCAGAAATGCTGCTCTCTGAGGGGTTTGAGTGCCTTGGATAGCTGAGTCAGTCAGACGTGTAGGTAAGGTTAAGTCACAAGGTCTAAGTGAAGTTAAATGATGTTAAGAGTTGTTTTTTTTCTAAGTTTTTAAGTTTAATATAAGTTATAAGCTAAGTTAAATATTGTTAAGTGTTATTCCTCTTTTAAATTGATAAGTCATAGGTTATAATTTAAGGTAAATACTTTTTAACAAGTTTTTTTGCAAACCTTGCAAGGTTTGCAATCACAATCCTCCTTGCCACAGGATCAGGCACCTGCCTCTAATCAGATCCAGTCAGCCTTGCTGCAAATGCCATGAAAGACTCATCAAATCAACTCCCTGGACAATGGTCACAAATGGCTACCTCGGAGCAGCCATTTCCAGGGTATGAACAATCACTGCCATGCCCAGTGTGTGGCACTGGTCAAGCACAAGGGGATTGAATCCACTCTGCCCCTGAGTATTTTCATAAAGCCCAGTGCCCAACAGCATGTCAGCCACATCCACATGCCTGGGGTTCTGTGGCCCCAGTGCAGCATTCTGCATCACCATGTCAGCTGCCAAACGAGCCCACTTGGTCTCAAAAACATCAAACTGCACAGGGTCAAAAAGAGAACGCACCACACGACGGAGATTATGAGGCGTCAGCACGTCCATAACAACCCTCCAGAGAGTCAGCATAACCTCAGCAGGCCCCAAACCATGCTGAGCAACCGCATCATGGGCTTCCCTCTCCAGCTTATACAAAAGCAGTCAATGGGTGTTATGAGTAAAACCCCTGTGCCCAGGGAAAGCCTGGGAACCCCCTGGCAAAGCCATCGCACCTGCTATGTCCCGGTACTTGGGCCCCACAGGGACAAGAGTAGATGATTGACTGGGTGTCAACTCAACACCCCTCGCCCCTGCACCCCCAGCAGCACCAGCAGAGCCAGAGGAGCCCACTCCGCAACCCTGCAGATGCCGCGAGGAGGCAGGCTCAGTCATCTCATCGGACTTAGTTTTGGCTTCTCACCAGAAACGCACGGGGTCCCTCAGACACATAGTCACCTGGCACGAGGGAAGTGTCCACAAATTCAACGAGGAGGCGCCACAGCCCCGGGAACCTAATGGCCTCCTGCTGGCCATGTCAGCATTCGCGCTAAAGGTAAATACCTCAGCGCCCTGTCGTGCCACAGCCCTGGCAGGGGGCGCCTTGGCGGGCACAGGTGCTGGCACAGCCTGCAAATCCGGTGTGGACTGGGATGATGTGAACAGTGGTCAAAAGGGTTTTCAGGATGAGAGAGAGACAAGAATGTTGACTCCATGATCAGAAGGCTTGATTTATTATTTTATTATATATATACTACATTATACCTAAGCTAAAAAGAAATAGAAAGGAAAAGGTTTCTCACAAGGCTAAGCTAAGAATGGAATTGAAAAGAATGAATAGCAAAGATCTGTGTCTTGGCAGAGAGCGAGACCCAGCTCTGCTGTGAGTGGTCAGTAAATCCAAACATCCACAGGAGACCAATCACGGATCCACCTATTGCATTCCGCAGCAGCAAAAAAAACATTGTTTACACTTTGTTGCTGAAACTTCTCAGCTTCAGCAGGAAAAATCCAAATGAAAGGATTTTAATGAAAAGATGTCTGTGACAGGACGAGACTGGCGTGGTGCCCCTGTCGCGGACACGGAGGAGGGGAGGGGTGCTGAGAGAGGTGCAGCATGTGGAGCAATGGGGAGTGGGGCCAGAGAGGAAAGGGAAAACAGGGATGGACAGTTCACAGGGAAGGAAAAGGGATGGGCAAGAGGAAGAAATTTGAAGCAGGAAGAATAAAGAAAGCAAAGGTGAAGCCAAGGAAATGCTCAAGGTATTTTGGGGGTGGCTGCCAGGCAGCCCTGGCTCTGAGCAACAGCGTCTGCAGTGGCACAGGAAACTCCCAGCTGATGGGAACAAACATTCTGGCTGACTGCAGAGGCCAGGACAAAGCTGAGTGGTTTCCCTGGTGTCCCCCAGCCCTTGCTGGCCCCAGGGGCTGATGGCATTTGTGCTCCCTCAGGTTCATGTCCCCACACCAACAGCATGGGGGTGCTCCCCCTGCTGTGTGCAATGCAAACAGGGGCTGCTGAGCCAGTGCTGCTGTGTCTGTGCCTGCAAGGATGGGGCACCTGTGTGAGCTGGGGGAGAGGCCAGGGCTGCAGAGGGAAGATGTTGTTTGCAGCTCCACCAGGATGCTCTGGGACGCTGCCCTGGGCTGTGCAGCGCACTGGGGATGGATCAGCCCCTGCTCTGCTGCTCCTTCCCATCTGCCCCAGGGCCCTTGCAGAGCCCCAGCCATGCTGTTTGCCCCCAGCCTGCCCACGGCCAGCCTGGGGCTGCTCATGGGGCTTTTCTGTGCTGAGCATTGGCCTGGGTGTGTTCTTGAGAGAGCCTGGGCAAGGAGCCTGGAGCCCCCAGGGCCTGGGCTGAGGCGTCAGCGCTGCCCCAGCAGTGCCCATGGCCTGTCCCTGCTGCAGCCCCGGCACTGCCACCCCCAGGGCTGTGCCCGGCCCCGAGAGCACTCAGGCCCTGCAGCAACACCAGGGCCACCAGGGCAGCGGGGCAGGGCCACGGCAGCAGCACTGGCAACACCAAGTGCTGCTGCTGCTGGGCACAGCTGCTGTGCCAGCCCTGATCTGCCCCCAGCTCTGCACACAGACATTGCTGCTGCAGCTCCAGAGAAGGCAACATAAAGGGATCTCCCATGAAAACTCCACTGGGAGATCCTTTATCTCCTTTAAAGCCACCAAGAGACCAGCTCCTCATTGACACAGTCTGAGGCCAAAGTAAATTTTGGAAAAGCAAAATAAGAAATTGCAGAAAAAATGGCCTTGGTTTAGGGAGAATATTAAAAAATGAAAACAGAAGAAAAAAAAAACAGTCCAACAAGTAGTATCAAACATTACTTTTATTTCAAAACATATGCAGATATTGGCAACCAGTTTAATGTTTCCTAAATGGTCCACTCATCAGTGTCCACACTGCAGCCTTGAGCTCCTGGTTCCTCAGGCTGTAGAGGAGGGGGTTCAGGGCCGGAGGCACCACTGAGTACAGAACTGACAGGGCCAGATCCAGGGATGGGGAGGACATGGAGGGGGGCTTCAGGTGAGCAAATGTTCCAGTGCTGAGAAACAGGGAGAGCACGGCCAGGGGAGGGAGGCAGGTGGAAAAGGCTTTGTGCCGTCCCTGCTCAGAGGGGATCCTCAAAACGGCCCTGAAGATCTGCACATAGGAGAAAACAATGAACAAAAAACAGCTAAATACTAGACAGACAGAAAATACAAGAAGCCCAAGTTCCCTGAGTTTGGAGTGTGAGCAGGAGAGATTGAGGATCTGGGGGATTTCACAGAAAAACTGGCCCAGGACATTTCCATGGCACAGGGGCAGGGAAAATGTATTGGCTGTGTGCATGAGAGCATTGAGAAAGGCACTGGCCCAGGCAGCTGCTGCCATGTGGGCACAAGCTCTGCTGCCCAGGAGGGTCCCGTAGTGCAGGGGTTTGCAGATGGACACGTAGCGGTCGTAGCACATGACGGTCAGGAGAGAAAACTCTGCTGACATAAAAAAAAGGAAGAAGAAAACCTGTGCAGCACATCCTGAGTAGGAGATGTCCCTGGTGTCCCAGAGGGAATTGTGCATGGCTTTGGGGACAGTGGTGCAGATGAAGCCCAGGTCGCTGAGGGCCAGGTTGAGCAGGAAGAAGAACATGGGCGTGTGCAGGTGGTGGCCGCAGGCTACGGTGCTGATGATGAGGCCGTTGCCCAGGAGGGCAGCCAGGGAGATGCCCAGCAAGAGGCAGAAGTGCAGGAGCTGCAGCTGCCGCGTGTCTGCCAATGGCAGCAGGAGGAAGTGCCTGATGGAGCTGCTGTTGGACATTTCTTCATTCCGGACATTTTGAGCTGTTAAAAGACAACATTGACAAAGTGTGACCAATTGCTTTGAGTCAATTCTATGTATTTTATTTGGAATCTCTGCAAATCACTACTCTTCTTGTGAGGGAATTTTGCTAAAGTTTTTTTGATTTTGAGTTTGTGCTACTGATTTCCTGCTTCATCTTTAGCACTGCTCTCAGCCTGAACAGTGGGGACACCAAAGGAAAACAGGGGTCCCTGTGCCCCAGTGCAGTATGTGCTAGTCCCAAAACAGGAGTGCTTTGAATATTACAACTTGTCTATTTATGGTTGCCTGCAGTTAAAAATTTCTTGAAAAGTAAACTGGTCTTTTTGAACATTGCAATTTAAAAATAATTTTCTCCAAACCCTTCTGTCTTTCCCGATGCAGCTGGACAGGGAGGGATGCCAAGGGTTGGTCTAGCTCTCTGCTGCCTGGAGTTGTGCCTACTGGGAGCTGTTTTTCTCTATCCAAGCCTTGTCCCTGCCAGTGCTGCCAGAGCCCAGCCCAGCCCTGGGGGCTCAGCTCTGCCCTGCAGACCCCTCCCAGCACAGGGCACTGCCCAGGGGCATCTCCCTGGCAGCAGGGCCTTAAGGGCAGGCCAGACAAACAGAGATGCTGCAAGCCAAGGAGCTCCTGCTGCTGTCTGTAAGGAGAGGAGGCTGAGGAGGCACTTTCAGAGGGAGATCTGAGGCCCATCTGCTGATGCCCAGGGTGACAGTACAGGAGTGTCAGTGACACAGCCAAAGCTGACAGCCCCTTTCCCTTCCCTTTAGGACAAAGCTGAGAGCAGCCCTGGCCATGCAGCACCATCTCCACAACAGGAGGAATCTGCCCTGATGGGGGTGGCTCCTTCCACCTCCAACTTCTGCCCTGCAGCGTCCATGGGGAGCTGCCAGGCAGGCTGAGAGCTGCCCCCGGCAGGTGGCACATGCCCTGGGCTGGCCAAGAGCCCTGAGGGCTGCAGGAGCTGCTCTGCAGGACAGCCCTGGGCAGCCCTGGCTGCAGCCCCAGCTTCAGCCCCTGCAGCCGTCCCTGGCAGCAGGAGCCGTCCTGCCCTGTCCCTCTGACGGTGCCCAGGGCAGCCCCGCTCTGCAGCATATCCTCCTCCTCCTGCTTCTGTGCCACAGAGAAACTGGGAGAGTCCTCCTGACACATGCCCCAGGCTGTGGGGTGTGCTGGCTTCAGGAGATCCCTCCAGGAGCACAGGGGATATTGCCCTGCACCCACACACTCACCATGCACAGGGCTGTGAAGATCTTTCCCCAGGTGAAGTCTCAGCTGAATGTCTTCCCAATCCTGATTGCCTTCAGCCTGTCTCTGCCTGGCTCCTGTCCCCTCAGTGCCTGCAGGCAGAGCCCTCAGCCCTGCTGGGCTGGGAGAGGAGCTGGCCCTGGGAAGAGCTGTTCCTTTAAAGCTCAGCAGCACAGACACAGCACAAGGCCTTTAATGAGCCTCTTGGGGATTTGGTGTTGTTTACATCAGACTCAGTCCCTGAGAGTGTCTTCAAAAAACTTCCCAAGAACTCAAATTTAAATTGAAAGTCTGAAACTTCTTGAAGTTTTAATGGTTCCCACTGAGGAACACGACTGAGAAAGTGTCCCCAGGTTCCAGTTAGTGCAGAACACTGGAGGCAGTGATGACAGCTGGGGACAAAGAAGGCAAAGGTGTCTCTGGTGCTGAGCAAACCTGGATGTGTTTGAGGAATGCAAAGGGCCAAGGCCTGAGCCCCAGCCCCTGGCCAGGCAGATCCTGTCCCTCCCTCCTTGCTCAGGGCTCTTCCCGGGATGGGCACTGGCATGTGGGGATGTGCAATGCCAAGGGCAGAAGCATGGGGCGGCCCCTGCCAGGCTGCTGAGCAGGGACAAGGAGGCAATGAGGCCCCAGGCCTGCAAGGGTCACTTGTCTCCTGCTCCTGCCTCAGGCCCAGGCCCAGCAGCCATGGCCAAAGTGCTGCCCAAGGTGGCTCTGGCAGGGCTGTCTTGCAGCTGCTGCCCATCCCTGTGCCCTGAGCAGCCCAGGCTGTCCCACGGTGTCCCTGCCCTGCGCCTTTGTCCCTGCAGGCTGTCGGCATCCCCCAGCTGCCCCACCTGGCTGGGCCCTTCCTTTGCTGACAGCTCTGCCTCCTGCCTGCCTCTGCCTGCCCACACAAAGCCTGGGGCTGCTCCAGACTCCTTCTGGGGGCTATGTTGCACCACAGCCCTGCCCTGGGAGGGAAATTCCTTTGTCCTTCCCTCCAGTCCTGATCTCCTCAGTGGCAATTTACATTAAGTTTTTCCATTTTTCTCCCTGTTTACTATTATATTAAAAAGATCCACCATCTCTGAAACCTCCCTTCAATCCCTCCCAGGGCTCTCCTCTGCTGTCCTCAGTCTCCACCCCACTGAGCACAGAGCTCCTCTATCCCTTTACAGTGCTCGTGTGCTTGAGGCCATGATGCACTGAGGTGCCTGGACAAGAAGGAGGGTTCTTTTCTACAGGAAGGAAACCACAGAGCCCCAGAGTTTTGAAGGCTGATCAGAGGCAGCCTCAAGGAGGCCAAGGCCGGCCAGACCTGTTTGTCTTCAGAGCTTTTGTCTGGGAGCAATCCTTGGATAGACAGAGTTTGGGACGCCAAATCCTAGTTTTTTCCATGAGCACCTGGACAAGAAGGACACTTCTTTTCCATAGGAAGGAAAGTACAGAGCCCAAGTATTTCACAGGCAGGTGAGAGCTGGCCCTCAGGAAGCCAAGGGAACCTAGACAGTCCTGGCAGCTTTTGTCTGGGAGCTATCCTTGGATAGAAGGAATTTTGGAGGCAGATTCCCAATTTTGGCCAGAGACACCTACATCAAAAGATGTCTTTTTCAATGGAAAGAAAAGCACATCCCTCCAGTGTTTTGAAGGCAGATGAGAGGTGGCCCCCAACATGCCAAGGCCATCTAGAGGAGTCTGTTCTGGCAGGTTTTATATAGAAAGAATCTTTGGATTTAATCAAATATGAAGGTAAAATCCTAATTTGGGCCATGAACACCTGGAGGAAAAGGAGAGTTCTTTCCCACAGGAAGGAAAGCACTGAACTCCAGGGTTTTAGGGGCAGATGAGAGGCAACCTTCAACATGCAAGGTCAGCTGGACCAGTCAGGCCAAGCCAACCAGACCTCCTTGGGGCCCTGCAGCACCACAATTGTCCCTTGGTTCCATAAGCCCCCATAGTATCCAAACAGATCTTTGTTTTCATGAGGCCCAGTGACACCACAAGCAGTGGTCTTGGTTTGGAAGATGTGGGAATATGCTCTGAGCCCAGTGCCCATGGTGCTGGTCTCTTCCGCCCAAATTTTCTTGATGAATTGGCAGACCAGCTGTAGGAGAAGGGCAAGAAGCCAGGGATGTTGCAGGGAATGCTCCAAGCACGGTGCCAGCAGGCCCAGCCCAGGTGGGGATGGCTGCAGGTACCTGGGCTGTTCTGCGGAAGAGGCCACGGGCGGGGTCCTGCTCTTGTGTGCGCTGCAGGGCTGCACCTGGCAAAGAGCGAGCCCAGCCAGAGCTGAGGGGCTGCGGGAGAGGCCGGAGAACCCAGCCCAGCCCTGCGCTGCCCAGGCAGGGACAGCCCCAGGATGCCCCAGGGGATGGAGCACGGCCCCTGCGGGGTGTCTGCCCGGCCCCTCTTCTGTCCTGTCCATGGGCATGGGATGGGATGGGATTGGGTGGGATGGGATAAAATGGGATGGGATGGAATGGTGCCAAGTTGGCTGCGGGCACCAACCCTGTGGGCCCGCTCTGCCACTCACCCTCCTGCGGCAGCTCAAACGGCACCACCGCTTTGGTTTGATGTGCTGGGGCAGCTCCAGGGCCTTCTTCCTCCTCTTCCCCCCAGGCCACCTTGGGCACTTTCAGGGGTCTCTGCTCCATGATAATGACTGGTTTTGTGCGGGCACCTGCAGAACAGAAGTCCCGGGAAGGCCACAGGTCACCAAGTCCTGTGGTCCGGCCTCGAGCTCAGCTGCAGGAAAAACGCCTCCGAAAAGCTCCGGGTCAGACAGGAATGAGTGCGCTGTGCGGGGGCTCCTCACAGCACCGCTCTGTCCCGTTCTGCCCCGTTGTTTGTTCCCAGCACCTGGGCAAGCTTCTGTTTCCCACGTGTCACAAAGGGCGCTTGGTCACCGGGTTCTGTTCCATGGCACAGAGACCGTGCTGCAGCGTGCCACCCAGGGCCCTTGCACACACTGCCTGCTGCCCTGGGACTGCCCCCAGCCCAGGCAAAGTGGCCCAGCTTGGAAGGAATGCCTGGCCCCAGGTGTCTAATACAGTCCGACAGGATCTTTAGGAAGGGCTCACACCATCAGCAAACGCCGCCCTGCTCTGTGGGCTCAGTCCTATCCCCATATCTTTCCCTGAGCGCATTTGAATTTCTTAATGAGAATCATTTGAAGGGAGGGGATTTACATTTTCCATTTCAGAGAAGCCTTCTGCCTTCATTAGCAGACACCTCTCTCTTAAACCAAGACAATTGTTTATCATCTTGCAGATGCGCAGTTGCCGGGGAGCCCCGTTTTACACCAGGGACCTGGAGAACCATTCCCAGCAATTGGGAAAATCCTGGGTGGTCCATCCACCCACACATGAGGTCTCCAAATGTGCCCTGAACTTGGGTCCAGTTCTTAGAGGCCTAAAAGAGCAAGTCCCAGGGACTTGATGATATTTTTTGGCCCAGAAAGCCCTGCAGCTGATGGCACACTTCACAATCAGCAGGGGACACAGCCAGGCCAAAGCCCAGACCTCTGCTGGGAGCCTTTCTCCTCAAATACCCTTCAAGCAGACCTCCATGCAAGTCACTTGGGAAAGTTTCCTCAAATGATACATTTCTGGCATATGACTGCACAGGCTTATGTGAAAGATTCTAAAGCAGCTGCTGTGGAGCCAAAGAGCCAGCACTAAGAGTCCTTGTCATCTCTTTGTAGCTAAATCCCACTTTGGGGGATTCGAGGGGGTTTGGAACGAGCTAGAGAACAGACCTCTGAGTGTTTTAGATGATGCCATTGCCTTTTCTTCTCTTCTACATTAAAAGGAATGGTGAGTTTGGCTCACATCTGCACTGCATGGCTCACAAGGCTGCAAGACTTGTAGTTAGAAGAGCTTTGAAGGATTTCTTGGCCAAGAAGACACTGCCAACCAGGATATTGAATTTTTGCAGCCAATCCTTCAATATTTTGTCTTAGGGACTCATGCTACAGTGTAAGCTTCCTTAGCCAATCATGTTATGACACACAAACCTACATCCTACACCACAAACTGCATCCTAAGGTTCTTGTTTACCATTATAACTTATTTTTTTTTCTAGATCTTCAGCCCTAAAACTCTTAACTTTCCTCCACTTCAACCTTCTTCCTCGTGTCTCTGCTATAATAAACTAGAAATGCACATTCTTGCTTCTAGCACCTAAGTTTGGAAGCCCTTTCCAAGGTCTCCCATGAAATCCTGGGTTTAATTCTAAGCTTTGCTGACAAGACCAAAGCTCTGAGATTTCCCTGCATTTGGGTTTCCAACAACACTGATGCTGTTAGTTCCACAGTGCCCAGGATCTGTCTTGCAAGTCAACTCTGGCAGGAACAAGGTGGGCAGCTGCCGGGGGGCTGCTTGTTGCCTCTGACAGCCCATTGCCCAGGGCTTGCCAGCGCCCCAGCCCCTCAGGCTCTGCCCCAGCCCGGCCAAGCTGCCCGGCAGCAGCGCCGCAGCCCCACAGCAGCTCCAGAGCAGCCCCATCCAGAGGCACCTGGGAGCCCTCAGCAAGGCAGCCAGCAGCACACGGGCAGGAGGACACAGATGGTGCTTCCTGCCTGGCACAGGGTCTGTTGCCATCTCCAGGCACTGCTCTGGCAGGGATCCCCACAGCTCCGGCCCCTGCCCAGCCGCTCTGTCACAAGCACAAAGGCTTCAGCAGAACCACCACAGGCCAAGGGGCTTCTGGCATTTCCCCTGCAACACTGCATGCCTGGGCATCTTGCTGAGCCCAGGCACCCTTCTCCTCCTCTTCCCCTATGCCCTGCAGACCCTGGGCAGCAAAAGAAAGCTCCTGGGAGTCTGTATGTTATAACACACTCTATATTTATACACTAAAGGAAAAACAAGAAGAAGAAAAGAACAATCTTAAAGAAATGGAAAATTCCCGCTGGCTAAGGTGGCCTCAGAAGACAGAGGCATCAGCTCTCTGCAGAGCTCCAGCAGCGCAGCCAGCTGAGCCCCGACATACGAGGCCGTGTCCTCCATGCCCAGCGGAGATGATCTTGCACCGTCTGGAAGACGGAATATCACTCACTCTGCAGTGCCTGGAGGACATACAATGTTTGACGTGCGACATCTGACACCGCACTGCTGGTGTCCTCTGTCAGGTGTTCAAGGGCTGAAAGAGAAAGGAACAGAGCCATGGTCAGATCCCGGATCTGCGAGGAGCCGAGGAGATCCCCCTGCCCGGGCCATCCCAGCCGGCTCTAGCCATGGCCAGGAGGGAGCAGGGACCAACGGGAGCAGCCCGAACCTGCTGGCCACGAATCGCCCAGGTGGCCCTGAAATCTGTGTGTGCTCTGCCCACGCTGCCCCTCATCCGCACAGGGAGCAGAGCCCTCCGCAGCTGGGGCAGGGCTTGCAGCTCCCCCGGCAGCCCCCGCTGCCAGCCCGCTGCCCTCACTCACGGTTGCAGATGAGCCGGAGCTCTTCCTACTTCCCCCTCAGGTGCCGCCCGGCCATGCCTGTGAACACAGAGCCTGTCACGGCCCCAGCTGCACAGCTCCCTGCCAGCGGCGCTGCCGGCGTTGTGGCCACACGGGCTGCTGGCCCGACAGGGCTCAGCCCGGCCCTTGCCGCACGCTGCCGCCCCAGGGCACGGCTGCCAGAGGGCGGCAGCAGCAATGCCCAGGCCAGGCGGGGCTCCACGGCGCCGGGCCCGGCTGGCGCTGCCGGGGCAGCAGGCGGGGCCGGGGCCGAGCTGCGGCGGGCCGGGCCGGGGAGGAAGCCCGGGCTCGTGGCTTACCCATGAATCTGATGGCTGCCGCTCGCAGGGGCTCCTGTGGGCTCTGCAGGTAGGGCAGGGCCCGGTGCAGGTGCTCGGCCGCTCTGCTCCTGTCCTCTGCCAGCTGCAGAGAGCGGCAGGAGGGAAGGGTTGGCGCGAGCTCAGCCCCTGGGCCGGGCGCTGCCTGCGCCCAGCCCCGGCCTCCCCTGCCCGCACAGCCCTGAGGCACGGCCAGCAGCGGCCGGCGCCGGGCTCCCGAGGGGAGGGGGCAGAGGGCCGGCTGCTGCCCGGGGAGCCGCGGTGCCGGCCCGCCCCGCAGCCCCGCCGGGCCGGGGCTCCATCGTGAGCTAGGAGAAGAGCCCGCGCGGCCTCTGGGTGCAGCACCGGGCAGGGGCACAGCTGCCCGCCCTGCACACTGAGCACTGCGCTCAGGGGGCTTCTCCGGGCTGACGCTGGGGCTTGCAGGGCCTCCTTACCAGGCGCTCGCTGAACTTCCACAGATTCTGCCACTTCACCAGTCTTTCAAGATCCCTTTTTTTTAAGAACTCGGCCACAGAAAGCAGCGTTTCCTGAGAAGCCTGGGGAGCAGCAGAGACGTGGAGATGGCCCCACAGCGCAGGGTGCAGGACCTGCGTCCCTGTGCCAAGGGCCTGGAGGAGGCTGCAGCTCGGCAGGTGCCAGAGCAGGAGGCAGCCGAGCCCCCTGCCAGGGGAACAGCAGCAGCCCACAAGTCCTCACCTGTGCCACAAGCCGCTTCTCATCATGGCAGTGGAAAAAGAGGGGCAGCAGGCTCTGGCAAAGAGGTGTCTTCAGGGCCTTTTTTTCCTTTTCCCTTTCTGGAAGAGTCAGCAGTGTTCGGAAGAGCAGTATGGAGAGCAGCTGCACCTGGCTGTGGTTCTGTATGGAAGGAAGAAATAAAGACCTCAGCATCGGCTGCACAGGGCTCAGCCTGGCACAGGCCTGCAAATTCACAGGGCACTAAGTGTCCGGACAGCACCCAGTGGCAGTGGATGGGAGCAGTGAGCCTTATGTGGTCAAAGAGTGGCAGTTAGCGCCTCAAGCAGCTGCAGTGTGATGGGGCTGGGCATCAGCATGTCATTGTCCAAGATGATAAAGCTGAGTAGCATGACTGTCATGCTAACTATCTCTCCATCTGCATCCCACAGGAACTCGACAAGACTTTCAGTCAGGCTCCACATTTTTTCAGCCTGTGTGGAACACAAGTTTGTGAAACGCCATCCTGCTGCCGCAGGGCCCGGAGGCCAAAGACCTTTTGTGAAGCACTGGGGCAGCTGAAGCGGGAGGCAGGAGAGCTGGGAGCAGCTACCCCAGCGCCCGAAGCCCATGCAAGGCCAAGCGACTGCGTTGCCCAGCCCCACGCTGCCTGCACGGCTTCAGCCACTGCCCCCTTCTCACCATCAAGGGATTCTTGCCCAGCACTACGAGGCCTCGGAGTGCCAAGTAACGCACGGCCCTGTGCTCGCTCTGCAGGTTCTGTGCCAGGATCTCCAGAATGCTGTCACTGCATTCCCTCAAGTCCAGGCACTCGAGGACCTGAAAGGCACAGGGCAGTGACAGGGAGCCGGCCGGCAGGAGCCCGGAGCTGCACAGGGCTGGGCCCAGGCAGCAGCACAGGGCATGGGCACCGTCCTGGCAGCTGTGGCTGCGAGAGGGCAGCGAGCTTCCTCCTGCATTCTCTTTATGAATTTGCAGACAAACTGTAGGAGAAGGGCAGGAAGCCGAGGATGTTTCGTGGAGTGCTGCACACACGGTGCTGGGCTGAGCAGGGACAGCAGGCCCAGCCCAGGTGGGGGTGGCTGCAGGTACCTGGGCTGTTCTGCGGAAGCGGCCACGGCTGCATTCCTGCTCTTGTGTGCGCTCCAGGGCTGCATCTGGCAAAGAACGAGCGCAGCCAGAGCTGAGGGGCTGCGGGAGAGGCCGGAGAACACAGCCCAGCCCTGCGCTCCCCAGGCAGAGAGAGCCCCGGGATGCCCCAGGGGATGGAGCACGGCCCCTGCGGGGTGTCTGCCCGGCCCCTCTTCTGTCCTGTCCGTGGGCATGTCCCCAGGGGATAGCATGGCGTGGCATGGCATGGCATGGCATGGCATGGCATGGCATGGCATGGCATGGCATGGCATGGCATGGCATGGCATGGCATGGCGTGGCATGGCATGGCATGGCATGGCGTGGCATGGCATGGCATGGCACCAAGCTGGCTGCAGGCACCAGTCCCACAGTCAGGCTCTGCCACTCACCCTCCTGCGATGGATGGAACGGCACCACCTCCTCAGTCTCCTGTGATGGGGCAGCTCCATGGCCTTCTTCCTCCTCCTCCACCCAGGCCATCTTGGGCACTATTGGGGGTCTCTGCTCCATTTCTTTGACTGGATTTGTGGCAACTTGCAGGAGGGATGCCTTGGAAAAGCTCCAAGTCACCAAGTGCTGCAGTTGTGCCTGGAAGGCACCTTCAAGAGAGAAGCCTCAGGAAGGCTGCAGGACAGCAAGTCCTGCACTCGGTCTCAAGGGCTCCTGCCACAAGGACAGGAGACTCCCATCAAGGATTGTGGTCTGGCCAGGAGGGCACCTGCAGAAGAGAAGCCTCAGGGAGACCACGGGTCAGCAAGTCCTGTGGTCTGGCCTCGAGCTCAGCTGCAGGAACAAGGGCTCGGAAAAGCTCCGGGTGGGATACGAACGAGCGCGCTGTTGTCAAGGTCCGCCCGAATGAACGGGTGACGGATGATTTTTTGGGGCAAAAATAACTAACAAGGCACCGGGGCTTTGCAGTAACAAATCAACAAAATGTAATTGTATTGATAATAACCAGAGCTGAATATGCGTTTGTTTAGGGAATCTGGGGAAGAAAAGGGTAAGACAAGGGAAGGGGGAGGAAAGAAGGTGTTGTTGTCCTTCGGGGGTCAAGCTGTCAAAACTCACTGGTGCACGTCTCGGGAAGATCTCAGAGGACGGTTGGATTGCACCCCAAAAATATACCGTTTTTCGTTGAGGGAAGGGCGGCCAAAATTAGGTTTCCATGGAGGGGAAAAGAATAGGAAGAGGAGGAGGGGGAGAGGTTATTCCATTGTTTTCATGGCCAAATGCTCACAGGTACGTTTATTCTGGGCAGTTTTTCCCCCCCTCCCCGAGCAGGCGGGGGGGAGTGGTGAGTCCCAGTCTCTGGAAGGGGGTGCCAGGGGGGTGCCAAGGAGGTTTCTTGTCTTGTCTTGGCTCCTTTATGAGAGGATTTGCATCTCTGTTTGTCTGTCATGGTGGTTGCAGGCAGGCAAGAGGGGTCTTCTCTTGGAGGGGGGAGCCACCCCAGAGCTCAGACCAGCCAAGTCAGGAGGTAAGGAGAAAGTACAGAAAACATTGTTCAGAAAACAGCAGCATGCCCCTTTTGAATACAGCATGGCATGTTCTGCAAACACCACATGTGAACACACTGAATAAGCATGAGACTTTCTCTCCCATCTGGCTCAAGAGTTTTTAACCTTTTGGTGGTCTTTTCTCATGACAATTGTGAGGCAAAAAATGAAAGATTTTCGGATAGACTCTCACAACCAGGAGCAGCCCAGCAGCCTCCAGCCCCTCCTGAGTCCAGCATGTCATTTGCTCTGCCCCCGAGCCCCCTGGCCATGCCCTCTAAACAACACAGACATTGACCCACCTCTGCACAAGTGGCTGATGACCCCTTCTTCTATTGCAATAAAGAGATGGAACTGAAAGCCAGTGTCTGGGTGGCAGCAGCAGCAAAGCCCAGCCAGCAGCAGCGCTGGCTGAGCTCCATGGCCAGGAGCAGCCGTGGATGCCCATGGTGTGGGCAGGCAGGAGCCAGGCAGGGGCTGCTGTGACCAGCGGCGGGGTCCCGAGTGTGGAGAGTTTTGTCAAAGAGTGGCTTGAGGAGAGAGGACACAGCCAAATTAATTTGGGAAAGATGTCCTAACTAGGGCAGAGACAGGCAGAGGCCTTTTTTGCATCTGTAGCAGGATAGAGAATGGAAAAGTATAAGACCATAGTTAGTTCCAAATCTTGCAGGTGTGAGATAATGTGTCCTTGATTCTCTCAAAACATGATAAAGAAATGGACAGTGAGGCAGGAGAGATAGAGAACGTAGTCTCAAAGGAATGTGGATGAGTTAATGCTATAGTTTAACCAATAGATTGCTTGGCTTACAGAATATTCATAAGCTTATTATTTGCTGTATAAGTGTTTGATACTTTTTCAATAAAGCGGGCCATGATGAACCAACTGGTGTCCTGGTCTCCTTCCTCCGACACATGGTGACCTCGAACGTTGAACCCCTCGTCTCGAAATAAAAGAGAAAGGGAAAAGAGCACGCCACGGTCAAGAAGTTGGAGCTGGGTCTCGTTCGCAGGCAACATGTTTCTGAGCATAAGGCGGCAGAAACGGCGACACAAGCTCATAAGAAGAATACAGGCTATGGTTGTGAGCACGACCCTCTCGTGCCTTCGGTAAACAAGGTGTTAATACCATTGGATTCACAACAGGGTGGAATGCCGGATCAGGTTGCAGGCGCGGCGGGGCCGTCTGCACCTCCTCTGTCAGAGGAGGAGGAGGACGAGCTGGGGGCTAGAGGGAGAGGGGGGCACGAGCGAAGCCCGCCGCCTCCCCGTAGGGGGAGAGAGCGGAGCCCACCGCCCCCCCGCCGAGAGCGCGAGCCGAGCCTGCCACCTCCCCCACTCGAACGGCCTGCGCAGAGGCGCCAACAGCGCAGAACTCTCGCAGAGCCAGGTCATAAACCAGAGCCACTCAGTGACCCATGGTGGGAGATGGCCAAACAAAGGAGGGAGGCCTGGGCCGCTCTGGCAAGGGAGGCAATGCAAATGGGGGATAATGAGGCAATGGAGGCAGCTACCGCTCTAGCTTGCCCGGTCACATACACGCCACAATATGATGCTCAGGGGAACCATACACAGAATTTGGCGGAGTATACCCCATTAGACTGGAAGTTGTTATCTCAGTTGCGGTCCACAGTCAGCCAGTTTGGGGTGAAAAGCGAACCTGTTAGGCAAATGCTGGATTACCTCTTTAACATGCAAATTTTGTGCCCAAATGATTTAAGGGGAATAGTGCGGCTAATATTCACTCAGCAACAGCAATTGTTGTTTCATGCACATTGGCAGGCTTTAGTTAACGAGTCGGTCGGGACACAGAGAGCTCAGGGGGACCCACTGCAGGGGGTGACGGTGGATGAGTTGATGGGCTTAGGGGCATACCTGCGCACAGAGGTACAGTTGATATCAGGACCAGATAAGCTCAGAGAAGCCATGCGGTTGGTACGTGCGGCTATAGAAAGGGTTAAAGAGCCAGGAGGGCTGCCGGCGTACATGAGCATAAAACAAGGGAGAGAGGAATCGTTCGGGAGTTTTATTGACAAAGCAGCCGCAGCTATAGACCGGGCCGGTAAAGCAGAATACATGAAGGGGGCGCTATTGAAGCAGTGCGCCTTACAAAATAGCAATCCGGCCACGCAAAGGGTGCTAGCCACTCTGGGAGCAAATTGGACCACTGAGGAAGCATTAGAACGAATGGCATTACAGCCAGCAGCCTCTCAAGTATTTTTAGTAGATGCAATAAAGGAATTAGGAGTAGGGCTGCAAAAGCAAGCAGAATCCGCTCCAAACCAAGTGCTAGCCGCTCTTGCTCCTCTCTGAAACGGCTCAATGGCAGTCACGCAGGGAGGCTCAAAGACATACCCCAGATGTTACCGATGCGGCAGTGGGGGACACATGCGCCGAGAATGCAGAGCGACTGGCTTTTGGTGCCAAAACTGCCTATCCAGCTCCCACAACACTACGGCTTCCGGCGCCGATCGGGAAACGGACGGCGGAGCGCACAGGCTGGCCGCGCCCAGACACAAGTTGCAGCCGTGACATCAGCGCCACCTCCTGTCTGCAGCCAGCAACAGCAGGGAGCCTCGGCTTGGACATATCAGCAGCAGTAGATGTCACATTAATGACAAATTGCCCGGAAAGGATACCAACTTGAGTAAACCGCCCTCTCACGCTACAAGGACAAAAATGTGGAGCCTTATTGCTCGGATGCTCTTCAACATCTATGCTGGGACTATTTGTATTACCTGGGGTCATAGATGCGGACTATACCGGAGAAATACAAATCATGGCTTACACCCCTTATCCCCCGATAAAGATAACCAAAGGACAACGCATCGCACAATTGGTACCACTACCACAGATGACATCGAGTATTCCATCGCTTACTGGACAGAAGCGTGATGGAAAGGGTTTTGGCTCTACTGGTATTACACTCCTGACTGTAAATCTTCAAGAGAGGCCAAAACAAAGAGTTGAAATTACCCATGGACACCAGAGCATAACCCTTTATGGATTATTGGATACGGGAGCAGACACCAGCATCATATTGCCAGACGCATGGCCACAGCATTGGCCCCTGCTCCCATCAACAAACATGCTCACGGGAGTAGGAGGACTTACTTTGGCAAGCAAAACACCACCTCTGTCAGTGCGCATTGATGGGCAACAAGTGTCTGTTGTGTTTTCAGTCGTTCAGTTGCCCCCTACAGTCTCTTGCCTGATTGGCAGGGATGTTTTAACACAGCTGGGGGTGGTGTTGACCAATCAACACCCTTTGGGGTAATTGCCATTGCTTGGACTTTCCCCATTCCCCTCACCTGGAAAACAGATACACCGGTGATGGTTAAGCAATGGCCCTGGAAAGGGGAGAGCCTTATACATGCCCATGAATTGGTGAAGGAGCAATATGAGCAGGGGCATTTACAACTCTCAATGAGTCCCTTGAACACACCCATTTTTGTGATCAAGAAGAAGTCAGGGAAATACCGCCTGGTACACGATCTACGAGCTGTGAATGACCAGATGGAACCAATGGGGGCCTTGCAACCTGGTCTTCCGAACCCAGCCATGATCCCTCAAGATTGGCCACTTTTAATCATCGATTTAAAGGACTGTTTCTTCACTATTGGACTGCATCCCGATGACATGAAGATGTTTGCCTTTACCCTACCAGCAATAAATCGTGGGGAACCAGACAATAGATTTGAGTGGACGACATTGCCACAGGGGATGCGCAACTCGCCCACGTTGTGCCAGCTTTATGTTGATGCTGCATTACAGCCATTACGGCAGCAGTGGCCAGCTATCATAATATATCATTACATGGATGATATTTTGTTCGCGCAGCAACAGCCATTTTCCCCTTTGCAAGTTGACAGCATCAAAGACACTCTTGCAGCAGCCTCACTTGTTATTGCCACAGAGAAAATTCAGACCACGAAACCATGGAAGTATTTGGGAGGGACTCTAATGGACCAAACAGTGGTGCCCCAAAAATTAGAACTGCACTTGGACATTAAGACTCTACATGATGCTCAAAAGTTGCTAGGAGACTTACAGTGGCTAAAACCCATAGTGGGAGTACCAAATCACTTGTTGGAGACCCTGCGACCCTTGTTAAAGGGCACTGACCCCACTACCCCTGTATGCCTCACAGAGGAACACCATGCTGCCCTACAGCAAATCAGTAATTGTGTATGACAAGGGTATGTGTCTCGTCGACAGCTAGATTGCCCTGTTGACCTCACCGTTTGGAATAGTCCTTGTCACCTGCTTGGCGCTCTCTCCCAATATGAAAACAAAACAGTGGAGATACGGGTATTGGAATGGCTGTCACCACCATTACAACATAAGAGAACAATATTTTCAAAAATTGAACAATTGGCTGCGCTGATCAAAAAAGGCCGTCTCAGAATTACTGAAGTGGACGGTTGAGAACCTGCCACCATTAGGATACCCATGAAAAAAGAGACGCTGGACTGGTACCTGGTTAATTCAGTGGACTTACAGGAAGCATTATTGACATCATCTGCAAAGGTGGAGACAAGCAAGTTAGTGCCCAGGGTCCTGCAATGGATGACAGAATGGGACTGGATCACTCAGCCGCTGAGAAGAGAGCGCCCCATAGAAGGAGCCACCACAGCCTTCACAGACGCAGGGAAGAAATCAAGACGTGCTGCTGTCACTTGGCAAAAAAAAAGACAATGGAGGCATCAACTTCTTATAGCAGACCCTGCAGACAGCCTACAAACCTTAGAATTGTTAGCAGTAGTATGGGCAATGTCCAATCTGCATGAGCCCTTGAATGTGGTCACAGACTCCATGTATGTCGCTGGAGTAGCCAGACGTATAGAAGGAGCAGCAATTAAGGAAGTGAATAACAAACGGCTGTATGAGTTCCTGGTTCAATTAAGGAAAGCTCTCTGGGATAGAAGTGCAGTGTACTCTGTAATCCATATCAGGAGTCATAAGTGGTCTGAACGTCTAGGGGAAGGGAGCGTGCAGATAAATTGGTTACCTTACCCATTGATAACTCTTGTCCTGTTGATAAGCATACATTGGCAAGAGAAGCCCATAGTAGGTACGATCAAAATGTGAAAGGGTTGGCGAGGAGCTTTGATCTTGGCTTGTCAGAAGCCAAGGCCATTGTCAGGGCTTGTCCAATATGCAGTTATCATAATGGGGGAATAGGCCTGGGCTGCAGAGTTCATCCTCGAGGTTTAGAAATGAATGAGAAAAGGCAAATGGATGTCACGCATGTAGCCAGGTTTGGTAGGCTCAAGTATGTGCATGTCACCATAGATACATATAGCCCCTACATATGGGCTACAGCACAGGGAGGAGAGAAAGCGATACATGTGATCAGGCACTTATTGAGCTGCTTTGCTGTCATGGGAGTCCCAAAAGGTATCAAACGGATAATGGTCCGGCTTATGCAAGTGCTAGGGTCCAAAAATTTTTGGACCAATGGTCTGTCAAGCATGGGACAGGTATTCCGCACTCCCCCACAGGACAGGCAGTAGTAGAAAGAGCAAATGGTACCCTCAAACAGTATATTGACAAACACCAGGATTTAAAGGCCCCACAAGCATGCCTGGCTAAAGTTTTATATGTGATCAATCATTTATGTATTTTTGGGGAGGACGATGGCCCCCCTGCAGTTAAACATCACCCAAGATCAAGTCAGGAAACTGGTAAGGAAACAGAAATCTGGGTGAAGTATAAGAACTCAAGCACAGAGATATGGGAAAAGCCCGCAAAAGTGCTATATTGGAGTCGGGGATATCTTTGTGTTTCCTCACCAACAGGGCCTTTGTGGGTGCCTGCCAAGTGGACTAAACCTGTCTTTGATGCAGCATCTGGTGGACAATCTTACGGAGGGGGACAGGGAGCGTCTGAAGAAGAAGCTGCCGCTGATCTTACGACCCTTATTACTGCAATTGAAGGGACTTTAGAAAGCGGTGGACAGAGCAGTGACACGCCACTACCGGATGGCCAAGGAACTGATTGACACTGACACTGTTGAAGCACTATCGACCTTCCACATAAAAGGACCAGCGAGGGAGCGCTGCCTTGAGTGTTGCAGCCCCTGTCGTGCTGCGTGGGTAGCTCTATATTGTGGGGGTTGTGGTAGAACCTTTTGGTTAGAACAGTCCGGGATCTGGGATTTATGGTGTAATACCTGTAAGCATAACTACACATGGGGGGAAGACTGGCAGAGGGAACTAAGGAGACAGACGGGGCTAGATACGGTCCTAGCTTTAAGTCTTTATGAGTCACCCGAGCAGAAAATCTTGGCCTATTACCGGTGGGAGGTACAGTGTATTGTGAAAAGAGTTAAAGCTCAAAGTAAGTCATACATAGCTTCTGCCAGGTGTAGAAAATTGGTGCCCTTAACACAGCATTCTGTAGTAGGACCCATTGAAGGAGATCCCGATAAGGCATTGGACTCCTGCATTGAGACTCTTCAGGGATTGGGATTGCAAAAGTTAGGATCAGTAAGGTTAAAGACAGATAAGAAAGGGAGAGTGAGAAAGAAAACAGAAAAATGAGGCTTATTTTTGTTATACTGCTTAGTGCTGTGGCGGATGGGGCGGTAGGAGTAACGCGCTTTATTTAGCCTAGAGATAACATATGGATAACGCTTGCTAAGCAAACTAACCAATCATCGCTTTGTCTTAGCCTTGGGGGGGTTACTAATCCATTTCGAACATGTTTGGTGGGTCTTCCAGTGTGGTCCCCTCGGTAATTTTGCAGTCTGATCAATAATCAAACTCTATGCATGCGCAATCTGACTAACATTAAACCACCCACGCCAGGTTATACCGCAAGTCAGAGTGACGGTTACCGCCAATGCTTAATAATCTTATCGCTTAATACTACCCTGCATTCTCCTCCAGAGGAGCTAGATCTCTTTGGAAGTGCAAACGCCAGTATAACTAACACCTCAAATGGTGGATGGTTTAGTTTTGAGCCCTTAGATCCACAGAATTTACATCGGCCTAGAGACGCATGGGCTACCTTGGATTCATCCCTCAGTTTGGATACAGTATCCAAACAGGTTTATAGTCAATGTAAAGGCACTACCATCAGGACACCGAGGAAACTACCCGCAGGGATATTTTTAATCTGTGGAGACAGAGCTTGGAATGGTATACCAGCCAGGCCACAGGGTGGACCTTGTTATTTGGGAAAATTGTCATTGTTTCACCCCAGTGTGTCTTCATTAATGCAACTCAGTCAAAATTCAAGCAGGAGGAGACGCAGCCTGCATAACTTAGACTGCAGCCGGATAGGGAGCCCACGGTTTTGGACTGAGCTAAAACAAGTGATGGTCTCAACTGTCTTGCTGGGAGGAGCTGCAAATAAAGCTATGAACTTAGCAAAACAGTTGGGATGCTGGGCCAAGGATGAGCTAGACAAAACGTCACAAATTTTAGATATGCTAACTGCAGATGTGCAAAGTGTTAATCATGCTGTTTTGCAAAATAGAGCTGCTATAGATTTTTTGCTTTTAGCACAAGGTCATGGATGTGAAGAGTTTGACGGAATGTGTTGCATGAATTTGTCTGATCACTCTGTGTCCATTCATGTGAAGATAAAAAGAATTACAGCAGGGACTTCACAATCTTAAAGAAGAAGAGGGTTTAGGAATCGACGAATGGCTTAAAGGCTTAGGACTTGGACCGTGGCTGAGAAACCTTGTGATATATGCTATAGGGTTACTGGGTGTGATTTTGTTGCTTTTGCTTATTTTGCCTTGTGTCTTTAATTGTATTCAAAATATGGTTAGCTGAATGATAGAAAGAACCTGGCAGACTAGTCTCCTTGCCCAAGAACGAAACGGGGGAAGTGTGGAGAGTTTTGTCAAAGAGTGGCTTGAGGAGAGAGGACACAGCCGAATTAATTTGGGAAAGATGTCCTAACTAGGGCAGAGACAGGCAGAGGCCTTTTTTGTGTCTGTAGCATGATAGAGAATGGAAAAGTACAAGACCATGGTTAGTTCCAAATCTTGCAGGTGTGAGATAATGTGTCCTTGATCCTCGCAAAACATGATAAAGAAATGGACAGTGAGGCAGGAGAGATAGAGAACGTAGTCTCAAAGGAATGTGGATGAGTTAATGCTATATTTTAACCAATAGATTGCTTGGCTTACAGAATATTCATAAGCTTATTATTTGCTGTATAAGTGTTTGATACTTGTTCAATAAAGTGGGCCATGATGAACCAACCTGTGTCCTGGTCTCCTTCCTCCGACACTTGGGAGACCCTAGGGACAATGGAATCAAGAGGTCATTGCTCCATTGCAAGGACTCTGGGAACTGA
This sequence comes from Zonotrichia albicollis, assembly GCF_047830755.1. Classification (NCBI taxonomy): domain Eukaryota; kingdom Metazoa; phylum Chordata; class Aves; order Passeriformes; family Passerellidae; genus Zonotrichia; species Zonotrichia albicollis. Next base: position 3,170,490 of record NW_027428428.1, on the reverse strand, counting down.
GGGAACAACTGTGACACTCTGGTGCCCATTGGAACCAGAGGGTCTCTGATGACACTGCAGGATCTTGTGCCACCAGGGCTCCATTGTGACACTGCAGCACCAAGGAATTCCTTGTGGCACTCTGAGGCCTCATGGAGCCAAGAGGCCACTGTGACCCTGTAGGGCTTGGTAGAACCATGCAGAGCATTGTGACAGAGCAGGACATGGTGTCATGATGGGGCCATTGTGACACTGCACGGCCCCATGGAACCAAGGAGCAAGTGCTGCTCCTCAGGGACTCCTGGAATGAAGGAAACATGTTGGACACCGTGGTGGCACATGGGACCAAGAGGCCATTGTGACACTGTGGAGCCAAGGAGAGCATTGCTGCACTGCCAGACCTCATGGAACCAAGGATCCATTCTGCCACTGCAGGGCCTTGGGGGACCAAGGGCCATTGTGACACTGCAGGGCCCATGGATAAAAGGGACTTTGTGACACCAAGGGGTCCCATGGAACCAAATGGACATTGTGACACTGGGAGTCTTCATGGACTCATGGAGACCATTTGGACACTCTGGGGCATCATGGAACCCTGGTGAGACCAATTTGGCAGGGAGTGTTGATCTGCTGCGGGGTAGGAGGGCTCTGCACAGGGCCCTGGACAGGCTGGAGCCAGGGCCCAAATCCAACAAGGTGAGGTTTAAAAAGCCCAAGTGCCAGGTCCTGCACTTTGGCCACAACAACCACTGCAGCAAAATAGCCGGGGAACAGAGTGGCTGGAGAGCAGCCAGGCAGAAAGGGACCTACAGGGATGGATGGACAGCAGGATGGACATGAGCCAGCAGTGTGCCCAGGTGGCCAAGAAGGCCAATGGCTCCAGGCATGGATCAGGAATGGTGTGGCCAGCAGGAGCAAGGCAGGGATTCCTCCCCTATGCTTGGCGCTGATTGGGCAGTACCTTGAGCACTATTTGCAGTTCTGGGTCTCCACATTAAGAAGGCCATGGAGGGGCTGGAGCATGTCCAGAAAAGGGCAACAAGGCTGGGGATGGGTCTGGAAGACAAGTCCTGTGAAGAGTGCCTGATGGAGCTGGGGTTGTTTATCCTGGAGAAGAGGAGGCTCAAAGGAGACAAGGTGGTGTCAGGGAACAGGTTGGACTTGATGATCTCCAAAGTTGTTTCCAACCCTGCTGATTCTGGGATTCTCTGGAACCACCCTTGGAGCAGTTGCAGGATGAGCCCTGGGCCTCCTCTTGAGAAGCTCCAGCAGCCCAGCTCCCTCAGCTTCTCCTGCCAGCCCCAAAGCCCATCCTGTCAGTCCTGCAGAGCCTCTGCAGCTCCTCCTCACTGCCCAGAACAGGGAGCCCCAGAGCCAGACACAGCAGCCCAGATGAGACCCCCTGGCCTGGGGTGCCTCTGGCAAGGGAGCAGCACCAGGCACTGCAGGAGTCTGCAGACAATTCCTGCAGCACTTGTAGGATGATCCTGATGCCCAAGGGATGTTCCTATGGTGCGATGTCAGAAACTGCAATGCGGAGTGGAGTCAGACAAGAAAGTGCAAACAGGGATGGGCTGTTTGCAGGGGAGAGGACTACAATGGGAAAAAGGAAGGAATCTGGATCAGGAACGAGGAAAGAAAGCAAAGGTGAAGACAGAGAAATGCTCAGGGAAGTTTCGGAGTGGCTGCCAGGCAGCCCTGGCTCTGAGCAACAGCGTCTGCAGTGGGACAGGAAACTCCCAGCTGATGGGAACAAATGTTCTGGCTGACTGCAGAGGCCAGGACAAAGCTGAGTGGTTTCCCTGGTGTCCCCCAGCCCTTGCTGGCCCCAGGGGCTGATGGCATTTGTGCTCCCTCAGGTTCATGTCCCCACAGCAACAGCATGGGGGTGCTCCCCCTGCTGTGTGCAATGCAAACAGGGGCTGCTGAGCCAGTGCTGCTGTGTCTGTGCCTGCAAGGATGGGGCACCTGTGTGAGCTGGGGAGAGGCCAGGGCTGCAGAGGGGGGATGTTGTTGGCAGCTCCATGAGGACGCTCTGGGACGCTGCCCTGGGCTGTGCAGTGCACTGGGGATGGATCAGCCCCTGCTCTGCTGCTCCTTCCCCTCTGCCCCAGGGCCCTTGCAGAGCCCCAGCCATGCTGTTTGCCCCCAGCCTGCCCACGGCCAGCCTGGGGCTGCTCATGGGGCTTTTCTGTGCTGAGCATTGGCCTGGGTGTGTTCTTGAGAGAGCCTGGGCAAGGAGCCTGGAGCCCCCAGGGCCTGGGCTGAGGCGTCAGCGCTGCCCCAACAGTGCCCATGGCCTGTCCCTGCTGCAGCCCCGGCACTGCCACCCCCAGGGCTGTGCCCGGCCCCGAGAGCACTCAGGCCCTGCAGCAACACCAGGGCCACCAGGGCAGCGGGGCAGGGCCACGGCAGCAGCACTGGCAACACCAAGTGCTGCTGCTGCTGGGCACAGCTGCTGTGCCAGCACTGATCTGCCCCAGCTCTGCACACAGACATTGCTGCTGCAGCTCCAGAGAAGGCAACAAAAGGGCATCTCTGCAGAAAACTCTGCTGGAGATCCTTTAGTTCATTTAAAGGCACTGAGAGCACAGCCCCTCATTGACACAGTCTGTGGCCACAGGGAAGGTGGGGAGAAAGAAATGAGATATGGCACAAACTATTACATTTGTTTTTTGTCTATATGAAAAAATTAGAAAAAAACCCCATTCAATCACACCAACAAAAATTATCAAAATTTACTTTTATTACAAGTGATTGGCAGAAATTGAACAGCAGTTTAATGTTTCTGAAACCATCCAGTCCTCAGTCTCCTCACTGCAGCCTTGAGCTCCTGGTTCCTCAGGCTGTAGATGAGGGGGTTCAGGGCTGGAGGCACCATCGAGTACAGAACTGACAGGGCCAGATCCAGGGATGGGGAGGACATGGAGGGGGGCTTCAGGTAGGCAAACATGCCAGGGCTGATGAACAGGGTGACCACAGCCAGGTGAGGGAGGCAGGTGGAAAAGGCTTTGTGCCGTCCCTGCTCAGAAGGGATCCTCAGCACGGCCCTGAAAACGGCACATAAGAGAAAACAATGAACACCAAACACCCAAATGCTAAACACACCCTAACAGCAATTAGCCCAAGTTCCCTGAGGTTGGACTGTGAGCAAGAGAGCTTGAGGATCTGTGGGATTTCACAGAAGAATTGGTCTAGGGCATTGCTGTGGCGCAGGGGCAGAGAAAATGTATTGGCTGTGTGCAGCAGTGAATAGAGAAAGGCACTGGCCCAGGCAGCTACTGCCATGTGGGCACAAGCTCTGCTGCCCAGGAGGGTCCCGTAGTGCAGGGGTTTGCAGATGGACACATAGCGGTCATAGCACATGATGATCAGGAGGTAAAGTTCTGTTACACCACAGAACACAAAAAAGAAAAGCTATGCAGCACATCCTGAGTAGGAGATGTCCCTGGTGTCCCAGAGGGAATTGTGCATGGCTTTGGGGACAGTGGTGCAGATGGAGCCCAGGTCACTGAGGGCCAGGTTGAGCAGGAAGAAGAACATGGGCGTGTGCAGGTGGTGGCCGCAGGCTACGGCGCTGATGATGAGGGCGTTGCCCAGGAGGGCAGCCAGGGAGATGCCCAGCAAGAGGCAGAAGTGCAGGAGCTGCAGCTGCCGCGTGTCTGCCAATGCCAGCAGGAGGAAGTGCCTCATGGAGCTGCTGTTGGACATTTGCTGATCCTTGGCATGGGGATCTGTTCATGGAGAAAAAGACATTGTAGAGATAGAGGAGACACCCGTAAGCAAAAGCAAAGCAATTTCCCATACACTGTCCCCTGTAACAGACACAGGCCTCCTTTTGTGTTCAAGAGTTCTCCAGTTTTCTTTTTAAGCTCCCTCCATGTCTGTCCTGGTATTCTTGGATATCATAACCCCTCAGCATTTTTGCTGCCCCCAGGGAAAATAGAGTGATTTCTCTGAGACAAAGTGATGATTGGAGACTAAGGGAAGGTGGTCTGTCATTCTGATCTGTTCAGATTTTCTCAGGGGTTTAAACTTTAGCAGGTGGAGGGTGATCAACTTCCCATGTTTTTTCCCAAAAATGCCTTAGGAACTGCTGAGAGCAGATGGATCCCCCACAGCCCAGCTCCACATTTGTGGCCAAGGGCTCTCTTTGCTCATTTCACCAACCCAGCAGCATTTTCAGTGTCACAACACCTCTGCCTTTCCCCATCAATCTTATAACTCAGAGATGCTCTAGGACAGGTTTGAGCCCTGGATTGGAGCTCCCAGCCTGGACTGAAATCTCAGGGACGTTTCCAAGTGTCCTTCTGATGGCATTGGATGAAGGGAGATGCAGCTCCTTCCCTGGCTGCACTGACAGCATTGCCCAGAGCCAGGCACTGGGGACAGCGTCACCCTGAGCCAGCTGTGCCCCTGCCAGAGCCCCCAGGGGCGGGCAGCTGCTCCCAGCCCTGTGCTCTGCAGAGGGAACTGGGCCCGGGGCTGCAGAGCTGTCCCATGGCTCTGCTGCAGCTCTGCCTGCACAGGAGGGGCTGCACGCCTTGGAGCCCCGGCCCTGAGGGCAGAGGCTGGGCTGCGGGACAGGAGGGAGGGGGCTTGTTCAGAGGGAGGGGCTGCACTGGAGGGGATCCTGTGGGCATCTCTAAACTCTCCCGGCCACAGCATTGCTGGGTTTTGTTTTCTCTCATTCCCTGCTCTTCTCTCTGCTTCCTGGAGATTTTCCTCCTGCAGGTGTTTGACTGTGCCTGATCTCTCCCTGCCAGCACTCACAGAGCCCAAATCTCTGTGCACTCTCCTTGGCCCGACAGAACCCTGGCTGTTTGCAGGGCGCTGGCTGGGGCAGGTTCTGTTTGCAGCTTGGAGAAAAGACAGCTCAGACTGAGCCTGATGGGTCCAGCAAAGGTGATGCTGGTGCTGTCCATGGACAGAAAGGCTGCAAGCACATTAGGGATCTCCTGTGACCCTATAATCACCAAAAGTAACAGTTCAGATGTCTCAGACACTTGTCAAAATTCATAATTAATAATTCATAACCTACTTTTAATATTTATCCCCCCTACCTGCCATTCTCCAAAAGCAGGAAACTGATTACAAAGTTTTAGGAAATTTTCTGATTTTTGTTAAAATCCTTGTCTTGGAAATATTTTATGACTGATTAGAACCCCTTTAGCATATCAGAGTTTCATGAGCATTTCACCTCCCCTGCACCAAAAATACTCAGAATTGTACTCACAGAGTCTGCAGGCATTGGGATGTTCCAGCTTTAGGAGATGGCTCCAGGAGCTGCAGCTGCATTGTCCTGCAGCCAGAGGTTCCTGTGCCAAGGGCTGGCAGTGATTCTGCCCCAGGCACTTCTCAGCACCTTCCCAGCCCTGACTGATTGAAGCTCTCTGTGCCTCTGTGCTGTGCCCAGGGTGGCTGCAGGCAGTGCCCCAGCCCTGCAGGGCTGGCAGAAGAGCTGCTCATCAAGAGAAATGTGCTTTTGAAGCTCTTCTTGGTTACCAGGAGCTGCCTTTGTGCCAGGAGCCCAGCCCAGCTCAGCAGCACAGACACAGCACAAGGACTTTAATGAGCCTCTGGGGCTTTGTGCTCAGGCCCTGGACATCAGTCCCTGAGAGGGAGCTGAAGAAACCTCTTGTCATGGTTTGAGCCTGGCACAGAGCCAGTGCCCCCATGAAAATGCTTCACCTTGGTGTCTGCTGTGAGATGTGACCAGGAATAAGCAAAACAGGCTCTAACTTAAACATAAATAACACTTTATTACCTAAAACTACAGGGAAAAAAAATAGGAAAGACTATAAGGAAAAGAAAAAAAAATTGAAAACCTTACAAAAACCACTTTTCCTCCTCCCCACTCCCTAACTTTCCCAATCCAATACATTCTCTCAAAAATACCAACTGCCCAGCCCGGCACGACACTTTAGTATACTCAAACTGTAGTTCATGAAGAGGAACGGAGTCCTTCTTGTTCCATAGGCTTCTGGAAACACACTGAAATCCCGGATGCTTCCTTGTCACTTCGGCACCGCCCAGAAAGTCCATTTGCCGCTTGTGACATGTTCCTTCCATGCTCAGTGCTCTCACCACCGAGACATGGATCAGAGCTGCTTTTAGGGTGGTCTTTCAAGGATGCCTTGTCTCACTCCAAAAAGGCACAGTCTCTGCTTTTGGGACAACTGTCCCCCCCATATATTTCCAACCCCCTGGGGCCGGGGGGTCCTCACAAATGAACCCTCCTGGTTTTGAGGCACTGCCTCCCCCTAAATGCAGTCTGTGTCACAGGAACAACTGAGTCCATGGCTACAAGAAAACGTCCAGCCAAAAGGCCACTCCAAATCATCTCTCCCCATCCAATCATCTCCACAAACTCCGGGCCAAAGTTCTTATCTCATATCATCTCTCATCTCCCTTCTTATTCAGCTTCGAGGAGGATTAGCATTTTCGCAAGGCCCCAATCATGTAAGAAAGGGTTAAAAGTTTTCAGTCTCTGTCTGTCGGTCGGCTCCCACGCATGCTGCCCACACGCTGCCGCTGCGGCCGGGCAGTCTTCCTCCCCCTTCTCGCTGGCTGCTCTCCTGGGGGGGAGAGGGGGGGGGGGGCTGGCTGCCCGATGTCTCTTGGGGCTCCCCCACCCTTCCATCCTCGAAGCCCCCTCAACACCATCTCTGTCCAGGCCTTACCGCATGGCTGGCCCCTCCCCCGCCCAGCAGCAACAGGCTGGGCGGGGGAGAGAGATCTGAACTCCTCGCCGCGGTGTCCAAAAGAGGAAATGCCAGGGCAGTGCCCTGCTTTTAACCCCTGTGTATTCTCGGAGGTGTGTCCAAAACCCACTGGCCACACCGGACGCCAGTCTCAAACCCAAAACCTTCATTGGTTTGACCACAGCTTCCCAGAATTCCCAACTTCTTCCTGGTCAAACCATGGCACTCCACCCTTCACCTCCGAGAATACACTTTCTAAAATTATCAACAGAACTACAAAACACTTCTACACAATAATACCTCAGATTCACTATGACTATCTATCTACCTTAACTTAGTACATGCTTTCCTTATTCTTCTTGGTCTCATCTCACAGCTTTACCTCATCATTCTCCCGTGATTCGATTTCCCGGTCCAGGGAACCAAAAAATGTCATGGTTTGAGCCTGGCACAGAGCCAGTGCCCCCATGAAAATGCTTCACCTTGGTGTCTGCTGTGAGATGTGACCAGGAATAAGCAAAACAGGCTCTAACTTAAACATAAATAACACTTTATTACCTAAAACTACAGGGAAAAAAAATAGGAAAGACTATAAGGAAAAGAAAAAAAAATTGAAAACCTTACAAAAACCACTTTTCCTCCTCCCCACTCCCTAACTTTCCCAATCCAATACATTCTCTCAAAAATACCAACTGCCCAGCCCGGCACGACACTTTAGTATACTCAAACTGTAGTTCATGAAGAGGAACGGAGTCCTTCTTGTTCCATAGGCTTCTGGAAACACACTGAAATCCCGGATGCTTCCTTGTCACTTCGGCACCGCCCAGAAAGTCCATTTGCCGCTTGTGACATGTTCCTTCCATGCTCAGTGCTCTCACCACCGAGACATGGATCAGAGCTGCTTTTAGGGTGGTCTTTCAAGGATGCCTTGTCTCACTCCAAAAAGGCACAGTCTCTGCTTTTGGGACAACTGTCCCCCCCATATATTTCCAACCCCCTGGGGCCGGGGGGTCCTCACAAATGAACCCTCCTGGTTTTGAGGCACTGCCTCCCCCTAAATGCAGTCTGTGTCACAGGAACAACTGAGTCCATGGCTACAAGAAAACGTCCAGCCAAAAGGCCACTCCAAATCATCTCTCCCCATCCAATCATCTCCACAAACTCCGGGCCAAAGTTCTTATCTCATATCATCTCTCATCTCCCTTCTTATTCAGCTTCGAGGAGGATTAGCATTTTCGCAAGGCCCCAATCATGTAAGAAAGGGTTAAAAGTTTTCAGTCTCTGTCTGTCGGTCGGCTCCCACGCATGCTGCCCACACGCTGCCGCTGCGGCCGGGCAGTCTTCCTCCCCCTTCTCGCTGGCTGCTCTCCTGGGGGGGAGAGGGGGGGGGGGGCTGGCTGCCCGATGTCTCTTGGGGCTCCCCCACCCTTCCATCCTCGAAGCCCCCTCAACACCATCTCTGTCCAGGCCTTACCGCATGGCTGGCCCCTCCCCCGCCCAGCAGCAACAGGCTGGGCGGGGGAGAGAGATCTGAACTCCTCGCCGCGGTGTCCAAAAGAGGAAATGCCAGGGCAGTGCCCTGCTTTTAACCCCTGTGTATTCTCGGAGGTGTGTCCAAAACCCACTGGCCACACCGGACGCCAGTCTCAAACCCAAAACCTTCATTGGTTTGACCACAGCTTCCCAGAATTCCCAACTTCTTCCTGGTCAAACCATGACACCTCTCCAGAACTCCAAGGAAGAATCCAACTCCAAACTTTCTTGGACTTTTAATGCGTCCCACTCAGGGACACAACTGAGAAAGTGTCCCCAGGCCCCAGGCAGAGCAGAGAACTGGAGGCAGTGATGACAGGTGGGGACAAAGAGAAGGCAAGTCTTGGTGCCCTGGGGCACAGCAGCAGGGTCTGTGCCACCTAGGGCTGTGAGGAGACACCTTGTCCTGAGGCCCTGGGGCCTCCTGGCACAGCCCCAGCCAGGCTGGGCACTGTCAGCCCCTTGTCCTGCCCTCAGCATCCTCCCCTAGCCCTCATCCCAGTGGCCTCAAGGATCTGCTGGAAGGAGTCCCTGGGGAGCCTTGCTCAGCAATGGCCCTGGGGGCTCCTTAATGCTCACAGAGTTTTTGAAAGGATTTTGGGTTTGGCTTTTGCCTTTGAGTCTCTGAGATGTTTGTGCAATCATGGCCTCCAATTATCTGCTGTAATTAGTCCCTGGAGAGGATTTGTCAGTAACAACATTCAGTGGGGCTCATTAATGCTTCAAGGTACTTCAGTTTTTTTAAGGTACTTGGTGTTTCCCTTTTGATACAGACTCTAAGAGAGGTTTCTGCAATCATGGCCATAATTATCTGCTTTAACGAGTCCCTTGAGAGCTTTGTACTGACATTTAGTGGGGCTCAATAATACTTTGAGATACTCAAGATTTTTAAGGTACTCTGGATTTTCCTTTCCACACTGAATCTCTGAGAAGTTTTTGTGCCATCCTGGCCTCCACTTCTCTCCTCCAAGGAGTTCATGAGGAGCCTGTGTAGGGGATGGACCTCAGTGGGACGCATTCATGATTTGAGACACTTGGGGGTTTTCTTCTCACTTTGACTCCTGGAAAGGTTTGTGCAATCTCCTCTCAGGCCCTGAGATTCCACGGCTCAGCTCCAAATGCACCATAGGGGTTATTAGGATCAAGCAAGTCCTGACAAACCATGGCTCTGCCTTGATTTTCCTCTGCTCTAGTGCATTCATCAGAAATATTTCTGTAGTGGTTTTGGTTCACCAATTTGAGATTTCTTGGAGAATGCAGCATTTATTGTTGTGGGTTCAGTGTTGGCTAAATACCAGTGCACTCACTAGAATATACTTACTCATTTCCTCCTGTGTGATAAGATTAGGAGAACAGCAAAGCAGGCTCAAAACTTTCAGAGGGTATAAGGAAAAGTTCATTAATAGCAACTAAAAGAAAGAGTAATAAGAACAAATCTTTCAAAAAACTTCTCCTCTCCCTACAACCTTTTCTTTCTTACTGACAATATAAAGAGACAAAGCCAGAATTTTCCGTCAGTTTACCCCAACTAGAATAGTCTTTCTTGAGTTCACTTAAGGAGAGGAGTCTCTCTTTCATGCTATGGAGACTTCTCCAGAAGAGACACTTCTCTTGTCGCTCTCAATTTCCATGAATAGCAACTGCCCAGAAAAATCTGCAATTGTGACATCCCTCCCAGTTTTTCAAAGCTCTTTTACAGTTGTGTTTATGGGCCATGTCAACTTATGGGGTATTAGTTAAAAGATGAGCTGTGTAAGAGCAAAGGTTCTCCTCATCTATTTCTGAAATCATCTTCATCTCTGAGGACATCTTTTTCTTCTCCCTGTGAAGGCACAGGATCTCATCACACTTCCCTTTTTCCATGTTCAAACTTCTCATGGGATCACAGCTACTTTGACATTTGCTACTTTAGCATGGAGGCTTGTGCTGAACAAGTCATTTCCTCGTACTTTTCAATGTGATACAGGGAAAAAGAGAGTCTGATCTATCAGTTACATCCTTCTCCATAGCTTTACAAGAGGATTTCAGCCCCAAGATCATAAACATCTCCTCATGCCTCCGATCTGGGACTCAACTTCCTCTTCGCTGCCCTCGGTGTCTTAATATTGCTCCTCTATGTGCCTGCACTTTGTACTTTTCTCTCACTCGAGGGAGGATGGAAGCACTGAAAGAGTTCATGTCTCACCCGGGGCCTGCAGATGGTTCCGTGACCCCAGCTGGGCTCAGTACTTGCAGCCAGACCTGCTTCCTGTCCCCTCGGTTCCATGGGGCCCCGCAGTGTCCCAATGGTCCATTGCTTCCATGAGGACCTGAGGTGTCCCAATGCCTAAATGAGCCTAGCTTGGTCTTATCCTATGCAAGCTGTTACAGCTCCAGAGCTCAGTCCCCAAGGGGACTGGGTGCTACAAGCCAGCTCGCTCTCAGACCAAGGCCGTGGGTTAGCCCCTAGCAAGCAGGGAGATATTCAGCTCTTAGTGATTAGGCAGCTCTTGTGATTTCAGCTTTGCTTGCTAGGTAGCTTTTCCCTTGGCCTAAGGCTCCAGCAGACGGTAGAGAGAGGAGAAGCAGAAGGCACTGGCTGTTCCACGAGTATGGCTTTATTGTAGGGGTCCGTGAAGGGTCTCAGCTCTTCTTCTTCCGAGTTAGTAGGGGTACAGTATGCTACTTTTATACCCTTGGCCTGGATCTAATCTTGACTAATGGCAAAGGTGTTAGAGTGACCATAAGTGACCAATAGTAGGGTTTAACACAATATTGCCTTACATGGCTATAGGGATAAGGTACAAGGCGGATGTCCCTGGAGACAGGAAACTTCTTTGCTGCTGTGTCAGCATTCTATTCTCCAAGGGGCCCTGGCTAAACCTGAGGGGTTTACTACAACTCCACTTTCTGTTTTTACAAAAAATGCATTCGCGAGAGTTCTTTTGAAACAGTGAACAAGACACATGAACATAACTAACACTGTAAAAATTACAAGGAGAATCAACAACAATCCCTTAACTAAAGATGCGGCCCATCCTGTTAGTCCCCATTGCCCGAAAATTTCATTGACCCAATCTGGGATTCTTTCTACTTTCAAGTCCTTCACGAGATCTTTCAGTTTCTGGATGTTCGCATGGATGGATTCCGAACGTGAAGAGAGGTTGAAGCAACACATTCCTTCAAAGTCCTCACATCCATGTCCGTGGGCAAGCAGCAGGAAGTCGATTGCTGCTCAGTTTTGGAGTGAAGCTTGTCTTGTGGTTTCTTCTTCCTTTAAGAGATCACTCAGGGCTGCTGATGTGGCGTTAGCTTGTTTACTGAGCCAGCACCCAAGGTGACTGATTTCACCGAGGGCTTTAGCTGCAGCTATCCAGGGTAAAAACAGAGAGACTGCAATCTTTTTTTGTCTGTTCCAGTCGTATAATCTCGGATCACAATTTTCATCGAATTCAGTGTATGACCTTTTTTCACGTTTTGATTCTCTTTCTTTTTTCTAATTATGTAATAGGGTGATGTTTGGAGTAAGGGTAGAAAGTTTTCCCAGAGTACAGGGACCTCCCTGGAGTCGGGAGGGGATCCCTGCCCATACTCTGTCACCACAGATGAGAAACATTCCCTTGGGTAATACTTTGGGATGGAGAGAGGACACAGAAATTACACGTGCAGTGTAATTGCACCAATCATGAGGGTTATAGGCTTTGTTTACTGGTGATACATCTTTTCGATATGTGTTTTTGTGTTGGTCAATTTCTGGCCAATCATTTTTCGGACGCCTATAGTAAAATTTGACACAATATGTGGCCTTGGAGGATCCCAATAGATCCAATTCTTGGGGTTCCTCTCGAGCATCTGGCAGAATTTTTGTCCACTCATCCCAAGTATCAGCCCCATTGGGTCTCTTACCTGTGGTGCAGAGAACCTCTGAGTTCTGGACCGGCCAATCGTCTGCTATAAAGGGGATTCCTACTAGACATGTAGAAAGTGGATTATCTATGCTTCCCATAGACAAGCACATATTGTCTTGTTTTAATGTTTTTGCTAAGGTTACCCAAACATTATGGCTAGGCTGAGGACTAATCCAGCCGAAGGCACGCGGTACGGTGTAGAGCATCCAGGCAGCGGTGAGGACAGCACCGACGGAGATATTTTTCATCTTTGGGCAGGATTAGGGCTTCTGATAGGGAATATAAGCACAATTTGTTATCTTTATGATGAGAGGGATTTCTGCCTTGTTCTTTTCTGTGTTCCCCTCCTCCCCCCCCTTTTTCTTTTAATTTCTAAGCTGCACTACAGGAGGAGGAGCGGGTAGAAGGTTATGAGGTTTTAAGGTTAGGGAAAGGGAATAATACTTTTTACTATACAATACATAGTGTAATAACATAATTCAGAGAACACTTTTGTGTTAAGGCTATCTGTGGCCTATTACAGTAGACTGTTATTTGACTTTCTGTTTTGTCTGCTGCCTTGTAATGGGGCGGTCTGTTCTTGTGTTTGTGGGTGTTCGGCGACGCCTTCGTCTCCAGGCTGAGCTGGTTTGGTTTTGAGGTGGTCTTGTGTTTGCCTGAGGAGAATTCTTGTCCTCGTCTGTAGTAGTGTTCGCTGTGCCTAAGTATGGTTTTACGTATTTTCCTGGGTACCACCTTGGACCTGATGGTAGTAGCACGCATGCATAACCTCTTCCCCAGGTAATCAGCTGATGAGGCCCTGAGATTTGGTGTGTTTCAGGATCTTTCACGAGCACGGGTGGTTTCTCCGTGAGCTTTGCTTTTGTGGTATTTGCAAAGTGGCGAAGTATTGGTGGGTCAGGCTCTGACACTGTGCAGTTCAGGAAGTTGATGACATAGAGAGCCTTGCAAAGTCTCTCCACTGGAGATGTGATTTTCGTGTTCCTGTTCTGTTGCTCGAGGACTCTTTTGAGGGTTTGATGTGTCCTTTCCACGATGGATTGTCCTGTGGGGTTTACAGGTATGCCCGTCTTGTGTGCTATGCCCCATTCATTGAAGAACTCCTTCAACTTGTGGGAGGTATAGGCTGGCCCATTATCTGTTTTAATCTCCTTTGGTACACCCAGGGTGGCAAAAGCGAGGAGAAAGTGTTTTATTGTGTGCATGGTCTTTTCTCCTGCATGTGATGATGCAAACACTGCTCCTGAGAACGTGTCAACCGAAACATGCACATACTTTGACCTTCCAAAAGGTGCAAAGTGAGTTACATCTGTCTGCCACAGCTGACAGCTATTCAGACCTCGGGGATTGACTCCCGTACCCATTGATGGTATCTGGTAGTTTTGACAGTTCGGACAGGTAGCCACGATAGCTTTTGCCTGATCCTTTGAGAGCTTAAACATTCTCATCAGGGCAGGTACATTTTGGTGAAAGAACGCGTGTGACAGCTTTGCCTGAGCAAAGATGTTAGGAACATTAGCAGTTTCTGCTGCCATAGCTAATGCATCTGCTTTCCTGTTGCCTTCTGCAACTACCAGGGGCTGGAATTCCAGTTCCCAGCCAGGAAAAGATTTTCCTCCCCTGGGAGGCAAAGCTCTTAAGAAGGAGCCAAAGGCCAAGTGGAGCAAGATCTTACAGTGACATTTCACTGCCAGCCTTCATAACTTCCTCCACGGTTGTTGTAACTCCTGGATTGGGAATTAAATCAGGGCAGGGTCATTGGTGGGATCTGCCCTGGGTCAAGGGAGACACAGAGAGAAACAGAGCAGGCAAAGAGAGGCAGGAGAGAAAGGAGGACACAAACACAATAAGCTGAGAAGGTGGCACTCTGAAAAACAGACCAGAACTGACTGAAAAGGAGTGGGACAGAAATCAATAGTTCTGAAAGTTTCATTTACTATCAAAATAGATCACATGCACCCAGACCTACACATTCTCAATCCCACACCCTCAAATTTGGATCCCACTTCTCCCAATCTCCTTCCAATCCCATTTCATCCTGGAGACTGTGGAATCAAGTAGATTTGGCATGGGACTGAGTTTTTCTTAGGTGAGAATAAGGCGTATTTACATGGATTGAGCAATTTTGGGGTAAAATTGAGGTGTTTTCAATGGGATTGAATCATTTTGAGGTGACATACCAACCTGTCTTGAATTCTGGAGTGCAAGGATATGGAGAACATGTGCTGAAATCCCCCAAGAATCCACAAATCTTCCAGAATATGTCCCAAATCCATAAATTCCTGGTCAAGTAACTGTTAACTGAGGGAACTTTATGTATCTTTGATAAATTTCTTTCTTTTTAGTCCTATTTCAGGTTTTTTTAAGTGATAAAGAAAAATCAAGAGGAAATTGGGGCCAAACCAAAAGAATAACCAGCCAGGTGTCCTCCCAGCACAGATCACTGAATGTGGGTCACCAGGGCTGTGCCCAACGTGGATCCTCCCATGGGGGATGAAGCTGGAGTGGTGCATGAAGCTCTTCCTGCAATTGGAGCATTTCCCGGGCTTGCCTTACTGGTGCCTCCGTTGGTGTCTGGTCAAGGGAGAGCTGCTGGTGAAGCTCTTCCCACACTGGGGACACTCGTAGGGCCTCTCCTCAGCATAGAGGCGCCGGTGGGTGACGAGGGTGGAGTTGTGCTTGAATCCCTTCGCGCAGTCGGGGCAGTGGAAGGGCCTCTCATCCGTGTGAATGCGCTCATGCAGGAGTAGACTGGAGCTAGTCTGAAACCTCTTCCCACACTGGGGACACTTGTAGGGCCTCTCTCCAGTGTGGATGTGCTGGTGGATGATGAGGTGGGAGCTGCGCTTGAAGCCCTTCCCACAGTCGGGGCAGAGGAAGGGCCTCACATCTGTGTGAATTCGTGGTGGCGGGGGAGATGAGAGCTGCTCTGAAACCTCTTCTGGCACTCGGGACACTCGTAGGGCTTCTCTCCCTGTGTGGATGCGTTGGTGGGTCACAAGGGTGGATCTGTAGCTGAAGCCCTTCCCACACTCCCCACACTCAGAGGCCATTGTCCAGTGTGGATCATCTGGTGGCTGATCAGGGTGCTGCTCCACTGAAGCTCTTCCCACACTCCAAGCACTTGTGGGCCTTCTGCCCATGATGAAGCTGCTCATGGACAACCAGCTCTGAGCTCTGGCTGAAGCTCTGTCCACCTTCCTGGTACAGGGTAGGTCGATCTTCCTCAGAGCACCCTGGGCTGGGTTTGCAGCCCCTTCTCATGGGGGATGTCTGAGGTTTTTCTTCCCTGTTGGATTCCTGTGCACTAGAGTAGTTCAAAATGGCCTCTTTCACAAGGTTTTTCCATGGAGATTTTTCCTCCCTGGTCTCCATCCTCAGTTCCTTCCCTGGGGGAGGAAGGACAAGGAGAAGATGGGATTTGCCTCCGTGCCAGAGGGAAGGGGAAGGAGATCCCTCCAGTGCATTCCCAGCCAGATGGTGTTGGCACCAGGGTTGTCCTGCAGCCAGGACAACCCTGGAAGCTGGAGCAGGAGAGAGGGGGAAAAGGGCACTGATTTCCTTCTCACCTGCCTGGGTATCCCAGGGCTCTTTCCTCTTCCTCACAGCCTCCTCCTTCATTGAGTCAAGGTTTGGAAATAGGAAATCCTTTTTAGGGAAGAAAACAAGTGGTGCCCACATTGTCTTTTATACTGGTTTTAAGGCAAACCTGGGGAGGGTCTAAACCAGATTTTCAATTTAATAAGAAAATTTAGATCAAGGCAATGATACAGAAACACTGCCTTAAACTGAGAGAGTCAGGATATAACCTGACACCCTGTTGGGCAGGGTGTTGGCAGCAGTCACATTTAATGGTGGCTGCAGTCCTGTTGGAGTGATGAACGTGACTCTCTCAAAGCAGGGATCCTGCAGAAGGGTCTGGTGTTCCCCTGAAGGTCCAGTGGTGGTTATGGAGCTCTTGTCCTCTGGGAATCCAGTAGGCAAGATGCTCCTGGTGTTGAAAGCCTCAGCTTATATCCAGGTAGGAATGCTTGGATCCTCCCCCTCGGCAGAGCATCCCACAATGGGATGATGGAATTTTATCAGTCCTGCAGTGTCACTCAATGGCCCATTCACAGAAGATATCTCCCCTGGAGGCCATTATCAGGGCTGAGTCATGGAAGAGATAAACAACACTGCCCCACCTGTTTACAGCAGTTGATGAAGATGGGTATTGAAAACATGCATTTGGTTACATCTTGCATTACAACCTGAAAAAGTGGGGTAATCCCTGCTCAGGGGGTGAACACCACCCCCCTTACCCAAACTGGCTCAGGTGTAAAACCCCCACACACAGGGGACAATGTCACACTTGGCCCTGCCCCAGGGAGGTCTCTGTCCCTGTCACTCCCTTGCTCTCTCCCCTTTTCTCTTTCTTTCCAACACTCTCTCTACCTCACATTTATTGTTCAATAAAATCCACGATGGATTTTGTCTTGTTAGCACATTAATCGGTGCAGAGGCATCTCTCTAACAATCTTCTTAACCAGATTGCAACATTATTTTGGCACAGTGTTTTTAGGTGCTGTTCTCTGTGTGCCTTTGACAACATCATGGTTCCCTCCTCTGAGGAGGTTGTGGTTCTCTCTGGAAATTGGACACAGATTCCTCTGAGCGACCTACGAGAGAACTAATGAGAAAAATGGCTGTTGTGGGTGGCCAGTAGAAAGGAAATATTTTGTTGTCCTTGCTTGAAAAGTTTGTTAAAATCACTGGAGGAAAGGGAGCAAATGATACCAGCAAGACTGACAAGGTTCATTCACCCCATGGTGAGGAACACAAGGGGCTGCTGAAAGTCCTACAAGAAGCCCAGCTCCAGTAGCTAAATTCCCAATTAACTACTGAATTCTCAGGCTTAAGTTCCTTGGAAAATGTGAGAATCATTATTCTCTTCATCTCTGTCACCTTTGTGACAGCTACACAGAGCTTCCCCTTCCTTTTAATAATATGTGTATTGGGCTGAATTTGCACTTTTCTTTTATTGGAACCTGCCAGCAACTGAGCTAGAGCTGTGCAGGAACCAATGAACCTTGGAATTGACGTAGAATTGCTTTATTGTCAGCTGGTGCTATGGCGGCCGTGGGGCAGAAAGGTGGGAAAGGGGCGGTCCGGGGTGGGAGCAGAGGAAATGCTGGGGCCGGGTGCTGAGCACAGGGCTGAGCACACAGAGATGGTTTTGTTCTTGCTGAGCTCGCACTGAGCCAAGGCCTGTCCTGCCCCTTGTCCAGCCATGCTGGGGCGGGGCTGAGGGTGTGGGGGAGGTTGCGAGGGGACAGAGCCCGGACAGGTGACCCCAGATGACCCCAGGGATACCCCAGACCAGAGCACATCATGATCAGTGTATGAAATGGGGGGAACAAGGAGGAAGGGGGGAATTTTGGAGTGAGCGCTTTTGTCTCCCCAGGTAACACTTAGGCAGGATGAGGCCCTGTTTCACTGGTGGGCAGGGCCAGCACCAAAGACACAGACACCAACTTAAATTACGGAACAGGCTAATTTAGATAATGCAAGTTTTCAAAAATTTACAAAAATATTAGATAGGCAAAGCAAATAATCATTAGTAAATAATTCCAAAAGAGAAGATGTTGAAATGATTATCACACAACTTTGCATTTCTGGCTGCAGGCTCTGGAGATTCTATCTCTGCCTTCAGTCAGGGTTGCATTCCCTAACAAGTCCTGGTACCAAATCCTGCCTTCCAAGGCTGGAACAGTGTCTCAGGTTTAGCTGAGTGTGTGTTCAATTATCATCTGTTAAAGGTGGGGCAATTATCATTTGTTAATTGAGCAGTTTACTTTATCTCTTACACAAGGAATCCTCCCTCCAGGGAGATATCCTCTGTTAATGGGCCATTGAGTGTCACTGATAAAAATTACATCATCCCATTGTGAGAAACTCCACCCAGAGGGAGGAGCCAAACATTCCTACCTGGATATAATCTGAGGATATGAACAACAGAGTCAGCCTTCTCCCACAGGATACCCAGAAGAGCAGCTTTCAGCTCCACTGGATCCCAAAGGAAGACCAGGCTGATCTACACCACCACTGGACCTTCAGAGGAAAACTCCATCCTGCTGCAGGATCGCTGCTCTAACAAAACCACCTCTGTCACTCCAGGAGCACTGCAGCCGCCCTTTAACAGGAGTGCTACCAACACTCTGACCCACAGGGTTTCAGGTTGTATTCTGACACTGCAAGTAGATTTTTAATACTATTTCACTTGTATTTTTAATTTTCCTACTGAAGAATTGTTATTCCTCCTCCCACAGATTTCGCTTGACAGCCCCTTACTTTGAAAATTATAATTCCAAGGGAAGGGATTCACATTTTCCATTTCAAGGATGTCTCCCGCCTTCTTTAGCAGACACCTGTCTTTTCAAACTGACACAATTCCCCAGGACACCCAGGCAGGTGAGGAGGAAGTCAGTGCCCCTTTCCCCCCCTCTCCTGCTCCAGCTCCCAGCCCAGCACGGCCCCCAGCTGCAGGACAGCCCCGGTGCCAACCCCGTCTTGCTGGGGATGCACTGGAGGGATCTCCTTCTCCTTCCCTCTGGCATGGAGGCAAATCTCATCCTCTCCTTGTCCTTCCTCCCCCAGGGAAGGAACTTAGGATGAAGACCAGAGAGGATAAAACCCCATGGCAGAACCTCATGGAAGCAGCTGTTTTGAGAGGCTCCATGGCACATGAATCGAATGGAGAGGAAAATTCCCAGAGATTCCACAGGAGGAGGGGCTCCAACCCCAGCCCAGGGTGCTCTGAGGAAAGATCCACCCTGTGCCAGGAAGGTGGACAGAGCTCCTGCCAGAGGTCAGAGCTGATGGCCCAGGAGCAGCTTCATGATGGGGAGAAGTCCCACAAGTGCTTGGAGTGAGGGAAGAGGTTCAGGCAGAGCAGCCACCAGATGATCCACACCAGGGAATGGGGCTACGAGTGTGGGGAATGTGGGAAGGGCTGCAGCTACAGATCCACCCTTGTGACCCACCAACGCATTCACACAGGGGAGAGGCCCAATGAGTGTCCCCAGTGTCAGAAGAGGTTTCGGATCAGCTCCGATCTCCTCAGGCACCAGCGGATTCACATGGATGAGAGGCCCTTCTGCTACCCTGACTATGGGAAGGGCTTCAAGCGCATCTCCCACCTCATCATCCACCAGCGCATCCACACTGGGGAGAGGCCCTACGAGTGTCCCCTGTGTGGGAAGAGGTTTCAGACCAGCTCAAATCTCCGTCTGCATGAGTGGAGTCACACTGAGGAGAGGCCGTTCCACTGCCCTGACTGTGGGAAGGGCTTCAAGCACAACTTCACCCTCATCAGGCACCGGCGCATCCACACTGGGGAGAGGCCCTACGAGTGTTCCCAGTGTGGGAAGAGCTTCACCCAGAACTCTGACTTGACCATGTACCAGCAGAGGCACCAGTAAGGGAAGCCCTGCGAGAGCCCTGACTCCAGAAGGACTTCATGCCCAGCTCCAGTTTCATCTGCCATTTGAGGACCCATTTTGGGAAGAGCCCTGGTGATCCATTTTCCCTGTGATCCATTCTGGGAAGACAGCTGTCCCTTTTCCTGCCCCTGCCAATGATCTGATGTGGGATTGAAGAACATGAGGATCTGGCCACGGCCCTGTCATTACATTCAGTCTCGCCTCAGAAATTGCCAGGGTCAGGAAAGGGACCCTCTCTCTCCCTGAGGAGAAGGGTGTCCTTTCCAGGCAGGGGGAAATTGTGGCCAGGAAGAGCCAGGCAGTTGTGTTGTAGTTTTCCCTTTTTCTTATCTCTTATCAGTATTGTTTCTGCTTCTGTTTCTTCCTTATCTTGTTGCTGTTGCCAATAAATTGTTCTTATCCCAGCCTGGGATCTTTGCCTTTTGTGCTTTCCATGGGAGGCAGGAGGGCAGCGCGGTTTTAGCAGGAGCAGGAAATTGGGGTATCCCATTCCTGAACCCCGGCCCCTGAAAACCGAGCATCCCAGCTGTTCCCAGCCCTGGTGGCCATGGCAACAGCCTTGGGAGCGGGTCCCTGGCTGGGGCTGTGGGAACCTCTTCCCTCTGGTGCCCAGGGACAGGAGTGGAGGGAACGGCTGCAGCTGAGTCGGGGCAGGCTCAGGTTGGATGTCAGGAAAAGGTTTTTGCCCAGAGGCTGCTGGGGCCCTGCCCAGGCTCCCCAGGGAAGGGTCTCAGCTCCAGGGCTCTCTGAGCTCCAGCAGTGTTTGGGCAGCGCTGCCAGGCCCAGGCTGGCATTGTTGGGGTGTCCTGTGCAGGGCCAGCAGTTGGACTGGAGGATCCTGATGGGTCCATCCCAGCTCAGTCAGTTCTGTGGTTCTGGGATCCCATGAGCTTGGGGATGGGGCAAATGGTTACCATGGCAATGGGCTCTGGCTGCAGGCCTGAGCTGGTGTCCATGGCAACCAGGCCTGGCACAGGGTCTCCATGGAGCTGCCAAGGGACTGAGCATAGCAACATGGGGCTGGGGATGGTTGCCATGGAAATGAGCATAGCAATAAGGTCCTGGTGATGGTTGCCTGCTAAGGGTCAGATTTGTCACAGGCCCTCAGAGGGGTTCCATGGGGACTTTCCAAGAGTCTCCAGGCTGTTCAAGAGCTGGAATGTCACAGGTAGACACAGGGGCTCCATGGAGGCCTCCCAGGGCTTTCTGAGGATGGTAAAGAGCCCTGTGGTCAGAGGCAGTCACAGCCATTCCATGGTCACATCCCAGGGGACCTTGGGCTGCAAAGGCACCGATCTGTCACAGACACTCACGGGGGCTCCACGGTGACACCCCAGGAGTCCCCAGGCTGCTAAAGAGCCGGGATGTCCCAGACACTCACAGGGGTTCCTGTCATGGGCACAGTGAGACCTTCAGGCAAAATTTATTAGAGAAGCTCCTGTTGGGTCACAGGGTGCAGAAAGGAGCCCCAATAGCCTCCATAGATCCCCAAATGTCACCGTTGAATCAGAGATGACATAGACTCAGATCAGACGTCTAAGGGCTAAAAGCCACCTGTTTTTTCAATCCTCTCCTTTTACACCTTGCTTTGCTACAGGTGCACCTCATTGGTCATTTAATCAACAGATTTCACGTGATTGGCCAATTAAAGCAACACCCTTCAGTAAACAAATTTATGGAAAAACCAACTTATTATAAATATTGTCAGGGTACCAGTTATTGATGTTTGTTTTACCTTGGACCATTCTGGGGGCTGCCTGGATGGGGGAAACCTTCCTGGAGCAGTTCAGTGCCAGATAAAAGGAGATGCACAAGACCTTTTTGGTCTTCAGCTTCTAGTTTATTTTTATATTATCTCAAGTTTTGCATTGCTGTCCACATCAGGCTCAGCATGCTAGAAAAACACCTCAAAATGGCCCCAAAATATTCAGTTTCAAGGTCTTTAAAAGTTACCAATTAACTCTTAAAACATATATTATCTCTCCTTATCGACCAATAACTCATCCCTTGACTGTCCACATAATCTCTGCACTGTGCTTTCCTTGACCAATCACCCTGTGCCACCAACACTGCAGAAAATGGAGTAGATGAAGAAGATGAAAGGGACTACACCCAAATTCCTCCATTTTGCTTCCTATCTAGATGACCCTTAAAAATCCCAAAACATAAATTTCTCACCCAAGGGACATGGTGTACAACCTTTTAATTTATTTCACACTTTGGTAAATTCTAATCTGTCTCAAAGTCCTGGAAGTCCTCTCCATGAGGGAAGGTTAAAGGCAGTGTTTCTCTGGGGGTCAGGACCCCTCAGAGCAGACAGAAAAATATTCTCTGTGCCCTGGATTCCCACACATTTAACCTAAAAACCTTTAACCCTTAACATGTGAAGTTACCAAAAATGTTCGAGGTGAGTAGGATTAGAAGGAGAAGGAATAGAGAACTACAGAAAGACAGAAGATCCAGAGAAAGACAAACACATAGGTACCAACTGCTCAGGTTCCAGCATCCCCAAAGGAGGAACCCCAAGAGAAGGCAGGACCCAGATCATAGTCTGGCCTCATGGTCTGGCTTTTAACCCCCTGGGCCTTCATGGCCCCGCCCCTGGGGTGGGACTGCCAGTTGCTTGTCCAATATGAGCTAGGGTAGCACCAGCTGCCAGTGTGTGATTGACTGATTAGCAGCTAAGCTAATCAGAGCTGGGATAACATCACCCCCTGCTGTGTGATTGACAGCTCTGCTGGGCCAGGGCTGGGGGCGGGGCTCTGTCCCACCACAAACCAAGGCCTGACCCAACCCTGGCCCCACAGGGCATTCCGAGCATCCCAAGGTGTCTCGGGACATCGATCTCATCCAGCCTCTGACAGTGACCATGATGACACTGCAGAACCTCATGGAATCAAGGCTCAGTTGTGACAATGCAGGTCCAAAGAGACTATGGTGAGACTGTGGAATCCAGGAATCATGGAATCAAGGAGACCGTTGTGCAAATCATGGGCCCTATGGAAGCAAGGATCAATGATCAAACTGTGGTTTGATTGTGATTGATTTAAAATAGAAACAAGGAACCATTGTTCCACAGTGGGGCTGTGTGGGCCCAATGGACCCTTGTGACTTTTGGGGCTGATGAAACCAAGAAGCCATTGTGACATTGCCAGACCTCATGGGATCAAGGAGACCATTGTGACAGTGTGAGGACCCATGAAGTCAATGGAACATGGAACAGGTCTGCCTGGTTTGGCCTCCTAGGGGCTGTCTGACAGGTCTCCCTGAATTTGACAAGTCAAGGGCCACTTCTCATCTGACCGTGAAGCACATGTGCTTATATTTGTATGGGAAAGAACTTTCTTTCTTGTCTAGGCACCCATGACCAAAATTGGGGTTCTGCGTCTAAAATTCTCTATACCCAAGGGTTACTCCCAGACAAAACCTGACCATACAGTCAAGTCTGGCTAGATCTGACCTCTGGTGACTCCCTCTCATTTGCCTTTGTACCACTGGGGCTCACTTTTTCCCTTTCTATAGAGACCATTGTGACACTGCGGAGCATTGTGGAACCAATGAGCCATGGTGACACTGCAGGCCCTTGTGGAGCCTGTTACACTGTAGGAACTTGTGGAACCAAGGGGAACATTGTGACCCTGCAGGGTACCATGGACCCAAGGGGCCACTGTGACACTGTGGGACCTTGTGGAACCAAGAACATCTTTGTGGCTCTGTTGGACCACATGGTCCCAAGGGCCCAGTGTGAAGCAGCAGGGCTTTGTGGAGCCAAGAGACCATTGTTGCATTTCAGGGCCTCATGGAGCCAAAGGACCATGGTGATCCTGCGAGGCACTGTGGATCCTTGGAGAGCATTGTGGCATTGCAAGGCCCCACGGAATCATGGAGACCACTGTGACACTATGGGGCCCTACGGAACCAAAGGAACATTGTGACCCTGCAGGGCCTCATGGAAGCATGGGGCCATTCTGATACTATGGGAAGTTGTGGAAACAGGGACATCATTGTTGCACTGCTGGGCCCCAATGGAACCAAGGGGCCATTGGACACAGTGAGGCTTCATGGAAACAATAAATCATTATGGCACTATGAGGCCTTGTGGAACCACGGAGACCATTAAGATCCTTAAGGACTTGTGTAATCAAGGGGCCATTATGATACCACAGGACATCATGGAAGCAAGAGAACCATTGTGACATTGCAAGGCCTCCTGGAAGCAAGGAGCTACTGTGACACTGCAAGCAGCTACTTGTACACTGTGGATCCAAGGGAACATAAAATAGGTGTGGCTGCCTTGGCCCCCCAGGGATCACCTGACAGGTTTGGCTGACTTTGGAATGTGGAAGGCCACTCCCACCTGCCCCTGAAACACTGGGGCTCTGGGCTTTCCTTTGTATGTAAAAGAGCTGTCAATCTTTTCCAGGTGACCATAGCTAAAATTTGGATTCCACCTCCAAATTTCTGTGTATCCAAGGATTGCTGCCAGACAAAAGCTCCTAGGACAGACAGGTCTGGCTGGTCTTTCACTCCCGAGTTCCAGGACTCACCTGTTTTCTAAACATTGGAAAGCACTCTGTGCTGTTCTTTGTACGGAAAAAATCATCCTTCTCCAGGCACAAATGTCTGACATTAGGATTCCACATCCATAATTTCAAATATCCAAGGGTTGCTCCAAGCAAACCTGCCAGGACAGACAAGTCAGGCTTGCCTTGGCCTCTGGTGGTTGATGTTCATCAGCTCCTGAAACATGGAGCTCTGTGGCTTCCTTCCTATGGAGACCAATGTGACATTTGGGAGCCTTGTGAAATGATGGAGCCACTGTGACAGTGCAGAGCACCATGGATCCAAGGGACCAATGTGACACTGTGGGGCCTTGTGGAACCAAGGACATTATTGTGGCTCTGTTGGGCCGCATGGTCCCAAGGGGCCAGTGCAAAGCAGCGGTTTGAAAGATAGCCTGGCTGTAACTCAGAGTCAGCCAGATTTACTCCAAAAGGATTGGCCATGAGTTTCAAGTCCTAGGAATCATTCATTTTACTTAGGGTGAGTTTGAGAGTTCCCCCATAAGCCTTTAGTGTCATTATGCTAAACTGTCCAAGTTCTGCTCCCCTATTGGTTACTTATTTCACCTATATGGTTATTGTTCTAGAGTGTTCTAACCCCAAGTTTATATGTTGTTGTCTCAGGTCTTTGGATCCTGCACCTCATACTGTGCTTGACTTCTCCACGATTATTGTTTTTCACCCTGTTATTAAAGTTCTTTTTGGGCAACTCCATCGAACCCGCTCCTTTTCATTTCCAAACCCTTGCCCTGAAGTCAGGGAACCAGAGAGGTTTGTTTCAGCCACTCTCATTGTGACATTTGGCGCCCAAAGAGTGACCCTAAAATTGAGGGCTTCCTGTGTCAGTCACGTCAGCTGGGGTTAGCTGATGGATAGGTCAGTGCTCCCTGGCATTTAGGATTGTGCCAGGCCCGGTGGATCCATCGTTACTTCGAGGGACCTTGGCCAGGATCAGCAGGGGCAATGACGGTTTCACCTGCATAGGATTGCAGGTGGGTTTGGGGAAATGCAAGACATTTATTGCCCATTTTCCCAGTATGTTTTTAAAATATGCACCCATGTCCCATTATTGATTTGGTGTGTTCTGGTGGCTGTTCCTCCTAACGTGGAGAAAGAGAAAAATGGGCAGCCAGATGTCCAAGTAGAAAGGAACATTTACAGATGCTTTAAGTTAATTCTCACTGGTCATAATATTTTGAAAGGATGAATTAAAATCAATCATGAGGTAGATCTTTAAAAATTTTCCAGACGCCTCTGCTGATGAAATCCATACCACTGAATTTTGGGACTCAGTGGGAGTTAAACTGTACAACCTTTCGATCAAAAGGGACCCGGTTGCACCCTGCATGCTCACATTTTCCACGCCATCCTTGAGACCCTTCACCAGCAAGCAGTGTTTTGAAAACTCAATCCGTTGGTAACTTCTAACTCGGGACCTTCCCTCAAACCTGCATTTCTCAGACCTTCCACGATGGTCCAAGATGGCAATGGCCACACAGTCTTGGAGCATCGTGGCCTGGACACTCAAGACAGAAGGAGCCTGAATGTGGCTCAGGAGCCCAACTATCCTCCCTCCATCCTGGCTCCTCCACTTCCTGCTACCACAACCTTCTCTTCTGCCCTGAACGAGCCTCCAGACTCCACCCCCACAACTTCAGGTCATGCCCCAATGTCAATGATTCCACCTTCACCCTGGGCCATGTCCCCAGAAGGCCACCCTGGAAGTCCGCCATCCTAAATCAAGGCCCTTCCTCCCCAACACCTGACAAAATGGCATTGCCCTCTGCCTCACTCTCTGGAAACAATATAACCCCCATGGTCAAAGATAGTAAGCCCAACTGTCACAGTATTTCTAATCCAAATGTTTCCCCTCCAAGATATACTTCCTCCATGGAAGACAGTTTGGATTCCTCAGAGGCACCTCACCCTTCAACCCCAGAAGATCCCAAGGAAAGGATCCGGAAAAAAGCAATTAAGGAAGGAGACTGGCAAACAGTCTTGAAATTCCTCATTGCCTCAGTATGTTATGAAAGAAGGGGGCAGAATCCCAGGTATCAGCCATTGGTTTGAGGGGAAATCAAGGATCTGTGTAGGGCAGCTAAAGACCATAGGAAGGACTTACCTTGTTTTAATGGCCTAATAAAGTCCATGTTTAAAGCATGTCTTAACCAACTATGATTTAAAAATATATTATGACCATGTTGTTGCCACCTACAGAATACACCTTGTGGGAAGGGGGATGGAAGTGTTTACTAAATGAATTAATAGCAAATTATGCTAATAATGAGGCAAGGGCGGAATTGACAATCAACCATCAAGCTGCAGAAGGACAACACAGCTGAGCAGATGATCAAGCAGCAGGTATCCCCAGAGAAGTATTGGATGATATCAAGGAGATGGCTTTCAAAGCTTTAATCCAGGTGTTGGATGGTAGCACCCCCTGTTTGAACTACCTTGGGGGGCTGCAGCTAAAGATTTAGGACAATTAGTCCATCTTGGGTGCCTGTTAAGTAAGCAAACCAATGCTATCTCCCTCGCATTGCGTGGCCTGCTCACAGACACAGAGACCATCAAACATGCCACCTTGCAGAACAGCGATAGAGTTTTTACTCTGGACACATGGGCATGGCTGTGTAGACTCTGAGGGCATGTTTTGCATGAACATCTCCAGCCACTGCGAGTCAATCCACAAGAGCATTCAGGTACTGAAGTAAGGCTTCAAGAAGCTTTAAGTGGAAAACAAAGATTGGGTGAATAAACTCTTCCAGTGCAAGAGACTAAAGAGATGGATAATATCTAGCTAAAACAGGACTATTGATTCCTTAGTGGTTGTTTTTGTTGTATTGTTAATTGTCCCATGTTTGTTTGGATGATTTTAGAAAATCTTACAAAATTCTTTCAGTTCCATCTTTGTTGTAAAAGAGAAAGGGGATAAGATACCCAACACAGGCTCCTCATGGATTCCTTGTAGGAGAGAATTGGAAGCCAGGATGGTACAAAAACCTCTCAAAGACTCAGTTTGGGAAGGAAACACCTTAAAAGTACATAAAAGTATCCTTAAATCCAAAAAGTACCGTAAAAACTTGAGTATCTCAAGGCATTAATGAGCCCCACTGAGTGTCAGTACAAAGCTCTCAAGAGACTTATTAAAGCAGGTAACTGGGGCCATGATTGCACAAACCTCTCACAGAGCCTGTATCAAAAGGGAAACACCAAGTACCTTAAAACAACTGGAGTACCCTGTATTATTAATGAGCCCTACTGAGTGTTGTTACTGAGAAAGCCTCTCCAGGGCCTAATGGGCCTAATTACAGCAGATAATTAGAGGCCATGATTGCACAAACCTCTCAGAGACTCCAAGACAAAAGCCAAACCCAAAGTTCTTTGGAAAACCTGCAGTCCCTGCAGGGAGCATTCAGGAGCCCCCAGGGCCATTCCTGAGCAAGGCTCCCCAGGGACTCCTTCCAGCAGATCCTTGAGGCCACTGGGATGTGGGCTAGGGGAGGATGCTGAGGGCAGGACAAGGGGCTGACAGTGCCCAGCCTGGCTGGGGCTGTGCCAGGAGGTCCCAGTGCCTCAGGACAAGGTGTCTCCTCCCAGCCCTTGGTGGCACAGACCCTGCTGTGCCCCAGGGCACCAAGACTTGGCTTCTCTTTGTCCCCACCTGTCATCACTGCCTCCAGTTCTCTGCTCTGCCTGGGGACACTTTCTCAGTCATGTGCCTCTCTGAGACCCATTAACTGTCCAAGAAACTTTGGAGTTGGATTCTGACTTGGAGTTCTGGAGAGGTTTCTTCAGCTCCCTCTCAGGGACTGATGTTCAGGGCCTGAGCACAAAGCCCCAGAGGCTCATTAAAGTCCTTGTGCTGTGTCTGTGCTGCTGAGCTGGGCTGGGCTCCTGGCACAGAGGCAGCTCCTGGTAACCAAGAGGAGATTCAAAAGCACATTTCTCTTGATGAGCAGCTTTTCTGCCAGCCCAGCAGGGCTGGGGCACTGCCTGCAGCCACCCTGGGCACAGCACAGAGGCACAGAGAGCTTCAATCAGTCAGGGCTGGGAAGGTGCTGAGAAGTGCCTGGGGCAGAATCACTGCCAGCCCTTGGCACAGGAACCTCTGGCTGCAGGACAATGCAGCTGCAGCTCCTGGAGCCATCTCCTAAAGCTGGAACATCCCAGTGCCTACAGACCCTGTGAGTACATTCTCTGATTGTCTCTTGTGCAGAGCAGCCAGGGGTGCCCAGGGCTGTCCTGCAGAGCAGGGTCCTGCAGCCCAGGGCGCTGTGCTGGGGCAGGGACTCTGCTGCCTGCCAGGGACAGCTCTCAGCCAGCCCTGGCAGCTGCTCCCAGCACGGGGGGACAAGGTCTGGGTGGGAGGAGACAGCTGGTCAGGCTTGGAAGTGTTCTCCTTGTGTGGTGAGGATGCTGCATTGTTCAGGACTGCTCCCATCCCAGCATTTAACTGCAGAACATTTCCAAGTAGATTATACAGGGAGCATAGTAAGGCAGGGGCAGCAGGAAAGGGGAAGTCCTGCATTTTTAATCTAATGTTTTGGGTTACCTGAATGGGAAATTGACCACAGATATTCATTTCAGTTCAGCTTGAGGCAAATAAAAAAAAATTATCTCTGATCTAAACAAGTCAGGCAGTGACAGAAGTCATCACAGGGCCCCTCACAGGCAGCATCAATGTCACTATTCCAACTTCCTCAGGGTTGCTTTGACAGAGCCATCAGAGTCTGCACAGCCAGAGCTGCCCCTGGGCAGTGCCTGAGCTGGGAAGGGTCTGCAGGGCAGAGCTGAGCCCCCAGGGCTGGGCTGGGCTCTGGCAGCACTGGCAGGGCCCAGCCCTGGGCACAGGGAAGCAGCTGCTGGCAGGGACAGCTCCAGGCAGCAGAGCCCTGGGCAGGAAGTGGGGGGAAAGTGCCCCCAGGCTGTGCTTGGATATTTAAAGTCCTCTCCAAACACAGCTATTCCATGATTCCTTTTGTTACAGATCCCCATGCCAAGGCACTGCCAATGTCCAACAGCAGCTCCATCAGGCACTTCCTCCTGCTGCCATTGGGAGACACGCGGCAGCTGCAGCTCCTGCACTTCTGCCTCTTGCTGGGCATCTCCCTGGCTGCCCTCCTGGCCAACAGCCTCATCATCAGCGCCATAGCCTGCGGCCACCACCTGCACACGCCCATGTTCTTCTTCCTGCTCAACCTGGCCCTCAGCGACCTGGGCTGCATCTGCACCACTGTCCCCAAAGCCATGCACAATTCCCTCTGGGACACCAGGAACATCTCCTACACTGGATGTGCTGCTCAGCTCTTCTTCTTTATATTCTTCATGTCAGCAGAGTTTTATCTCCTGACCATCATGTGCTACGACCGCTATGTGTCCATCTGCAAACCCCTGCACTACGGGACCCTCCTGGGCAGCAGAGCTTGTGCCCACATGGCAGCAGCTGCCTGGGCCAGTGCCTTTCTCAACGGTCTGCTGAACACAGCAAATACATTTTCCCTGCCCCTGAGCCATGGCAATGCCCTGGGCCAGTTCTTCTGTGAAATCCCCCAGATCCTCAAACTCTCCTGCTCACACTCCTACCTAAGGAAAATTGGGTCCATGGTGTTTGCCATCTCTTTAGCATTGTGTTGTTTTGTGTTCATGGTTTTCTCCTATGTGCAGATCTTCAGGGCTGTGCTGAGGATCCCCTCTGAGCAGGGACAGCACAAAGCCTTTTCCACCTGCCTCCCTCACCTGGCTGTGCTCTCCCTGTTCCTCAGCACTGCCACATTTGCTCACCTGAAACCGCCCTCCATGTCCTCCCCATCCCTGGATCTGGCCCTGTCAGTTCTGTACTCGGTGGTGCCTCCAGCCCTGAACCCCCTCATCTACAGCCTGAGGAACCAGGAGCTCAAGGCTGCAGTGTGGAGACTGATGACTGGATGGTTTCAAGAACATTAAACTGCTGGAAAATTTCTGTAACTCACTTATATTAAAAAACATCTTTCACAATTCTGGTTTCTTTGGTTGTGGTTTTTTCTTTTTTCCCTTTGTATTAGTTTTTTCACATTGTCCACAAAGGAATATCACGCTTTATACCATTTCTCATTTTTTTTCTTTCCACCTTCCCTGTTCCCACAGACTCCGTCAATGGGGGCTGCACTCTTGCTGCCTTTAAAAGAAATACAGGATCTCTCACAGCAAAGATTCCTGCAGAGATGCCCTTTTGTTGCTGTCTCTGGAGCTGCAGCAGCAATGTCTGTGTGAAGAGCTGGGGCAGATCAGTGCTGGCCCAGCAGCTGTGCCCAGCAGCAGCAGCACTTGGTGTTGCCAGTGCTGCTGCCGTGGCCCTGCCCTGCTGCCCTGGTGGCCCTGGTGTTGCTGCAGGGCCTGAATGCTCTCGGGGCCGGGCACAGCCCTGGGGGTGGCAGTGCCGGGGCTGCAGCAGGGACAGGCCATGGGCACTGCTGGGGCAGCGCTGACGCCTCAGGCCAGGCCCTGGGGGCTCCAGGCTCCTTGCCCAGGCTCTCTCAAGAACACACCCAGGCCAATGCTCAGCACAGAAAAGCCCCGTGAGCAGCCCCAGGCTGGCCGTGGGCAGGCTGGGGGCAAACAGCATGGCTGGGGCTCTGCAAGGGCCCTGGGGCAGACGGGAAGGAGCAGCAGAGCAGGGGCTGATCCATCCCCAGTGCACTGGACAGCCCAGGGCAGCGTCCCAGAGCATCCTCATGGAGCTGCCAACAACATCCCCCCTCTGCAGCCCTGGCCTCTCCCCCAGCTCACACAGGTGCCCCATCCTTGCAGGCACAGACACGGCAGCACTGGCTCAGCAGCCCCTGTTTGCATTGCACACAGCAGGGGAAGCACCCCCATGCTGTTGGTGTGGGGACATGAACCTGAGGGAGCACAAATGCCATCAGCCCCTGGGGCCAGCAAGGGCTGGGGGACACCAGGGAAACCACTCAGCTTTGTCCTGGCCTCTGCAGTCAGCCAGAGAGTTTGTTCCCATCAGCTGGGAGTTTCCTGTGTCACTGCAGACACTGATGGTCAGAGCCAGGGCTGCCTGGCAGACACCCCCAAACGGTCCTGAGCATTTCCTTGGCTTCACCTTTGCTTTCTTTCTTCTTTCCTGATACAGATTCCTTCCTCTTGCCCATTGCTGTCCCCTCTCCTGCAAAGCCGATCCCTGCTTGCCCTTTCCTCTCTGGCCCCACTCGGCATTGCTGTTCCTGACCTGGCACCATGGGAACGTCCCTTGGGCAGCCACGATCATCCTACAAGTGCTGCAGGAATTGTCTGCAGGCTCCTGCAGTGCCTGGTGCTGCTCCCTTGCCAGAGGCACCCCAGGCCAGGGGGGCACATCTGGGCTGCTGTGTCTGCCTCTGGGGCTCCCTGTTCTGGGCAGTGAGGAGGAGCTGCAGAGGCTCTGCAGGACTGACAGGATGGGCTTTGGGGCTGGCAGGAGAAGCTGAGGGACCTGGGCTGCTGGAGCTTCTGAAGAGGAGGCCCAGGGCTCCTCCAGCAACTGCTCCAAGGGTGGTTCCAGAGAATCCCAGAATCAGCAAGGTTGGAAAAGACCTTGGAGATCATCAAGTCCAACCTGTGCCCTGACACTGCTTTGTCTCCCTGAGATTCCTCTTCTCCAGGATAAACAACCCCAGCTCCCTCAGCCTCTCCTCACAGGAGTTGTGTTCCAGACCCCTCCGCAGCCTTGTTGCCCTCCTCTGGACACGCTCCAGCCCCTCCATGGCCTTCCTAAACTGGGGGCCCAGAACTGGACACAGCACTCGAGGTGTGGCCTCAGCAGTGTTGAGTGCAGGGGAAGAATCCCAGCCCTGCTCCTGCTGGCCACACCCTTCCTGATCCAGACCATTGGCCTTCTTGCCCACCTGGGCACACTGCTGCCTCATGTCCAGCCTGCTGTCCATCAGTCCCTGCAGGTCCCTTTCTGCCTGGCTGCTCTCCAGCCACTCTGTCCCCAGCCTGTAGCACTGCAGGGCTTGTTGTGGCCAAAGTGCAGGACCTGGCACTGGGACTTGTTAAACCTGACCTTGTTGGGTTTGGGCCCTGGATCCAGCCTGTCCAGGGGCCTGTGCAGAGCCCTCCTACCCTCCAGCAGATCCACATTCACACCCAGCTTGGTATCATCTGCAAATTTGCTAATGCTGGACTCAGTCCCCTCATGCAGATCATCAGTGCAGATATTGAAATCCACGCTGGCTGGCTCTGATCCCTCGGCCATCCTGTGGGTGCCCACTGATGGCACTCAGGGTGATCTGTTCCATAACCTTGCCGGGCACCCAGGTCAGGCTGACAGGCCTGGAGTTCCCCAGCTCCTCCTGCCAGCCCTTCTTGGGGATGGGCTCACACTGGCACCTCCAGTCCTCTGGGACCTCCCTGCTGAGCCATCACTGATGGTAAATGATGGAGAGCAGCTTGGGGAGCTCATGCACAGCTCCCTCATCCCCCTAGCATGGATCCCATCCAATCCCATGCACCTGTGAGAATCTGAGAGGCTCAGCACGTTTCCAGCTGCTTCCTCCTGAAATACAGGGGCTGTTCTGCTCCCTGTGCCCATCCAGAAGCTCAGGAGAACACTTGTCCCAAGGACAACCTGTCTTATTTTCTTGAAAACTGAAGCAAAGAAGTGGTTAGGTACATCAGCCTTTCCCTCATATTTGGTAACCACATCTCCCCCAGTAATGAATGGAGATTATTCTTGTACCTCCTTTTGCTATTGATGTATTCATAGAAACATTTTTATTATCCTTTACAGAAGTGGCCTGGTTAAGCCTTAAGCTTTCACCTCTAATTTTCTTTCTGCATAACCTAACAACATCCTTAAACATTTCCTGAGTTACCTGCCTCTCTGTCCAAAGGTGATGCACCTTCCCTTTTTACCCCAGGTTCCTGCAAAAGGCCCATCACATACAGAACGTCACCTGTTGGCTAAAGTACACCTCAGAGGAGGAAAATACAAGAGTCTATAAATGAAAGGAGGGAAAGCAAGCTAGGAAAGTAAAAGAAGAGGCTGGAAGGCTAACAAAAACTGGGACCCCCACTGACCACCTACCTCCTCCTACCCTTGCAGTACCTCAAATCCTTCCTCCAGTTCCTCTTTCTGTGGACCCAATTCCTCCTCCTCTCCCAGCTGTCATTCCTTTACCACCTCCTAACCCAGGTATACCTCCACCACCTTCCCCTCCACCCTCTCCTTACTCTCTTTACCCTTCACTACCGTCCCCTTACCTCTGCCATCTCATGCACCCCCTTATTCACCACCAAGTTCCTGCTCTGCCTCCCCCAGCACAAACGAGAAGCCAAACAACATCTCAGAATCTCATGCCCAAGAGTGCAGTTGCCCAGTCAGCCTCCACAGCTGATGTTGTAACACCCGGTCCAAAGTGGCAAAAGTGAAAACTTGTTCCCCCTCAGAGAAGTTCCCATGGGCAGGATGGCCAGTGAGATTGGATTTATAAACGCTCCCTTGACTGCGTCCAAAGTTGGAAACTTTAAGAAAGAATTGCGAAATTTAGTGGAAGACCCAGTAGGAATCGCAAATCAAATTGATCCATCTTTAGCCCTAATATTTATACATGGGGAGAACTGAACTCCATCTTTAGCATCCTATTTTCTTCGGAAGAGACTCGATTAATACGAACTGAAGGAATGAAAATTTGGGAGAGAGAAAACCAACCTGGGCCCCCAGGTGACCAAACAATGCCTTCAGTGGAGCCTGACTGGGACCCTAATCAAGAAGAGGGGAGAAGGAACATGAGAGGTTACAGGTCCCTGATGACCAGAGGGATAAAAGAATCAGTCCCTAGAGGGAGTAATACCAGGTTAGCGTTGGACGGCACCCAGGAAAAAGACAAGACCCCAGCACCATGGCTTAATGGGCTAAAGCAAAACTTCCAGATTTACTCTGATGTTGACCCAGACAGCCCAGAAGACCAATCTGGGGTTCCCTGCAGTCGGGCATGACCCCAAGAATCCTTTTTTCCCAGCCTGATGTTTCCAAGAAGGAGTCTGAGTTCTTTGGCTCTGGTTTCCAAGGTTGTTTATTGTTTCTTATCTATAACATTTTTTCTCTGGCCTGCTGAGATCTTTTCAGCAGGTCAGACAGAGGCACACTCTCCATCCCAGGGCTGGTGTCTATGATTTATCCTATGAACTATGTGTACTTTATTTATCATTATTTTCCAATACCTAAAGACACACGGCAGGGGACTTTCAATCAAAACAAATGCACCTTTTATTGCATGCCCATAGCAAATGTAACAGAAGGATTAGAAAGGCGATAAAGGACAGAGAGAGAGAGAAAGGAGGGTTGGGTTGGGGAAATTGCTACCAACAGGGAGATGAAATCCTCGTGGTCTGGCCACCAGATCCATCTGGTCACGTCGGGGAGAATCTCAAAGTCTTTGGTTAACTCAAGGCTCTTTTATAATCTACCGCCGGGAGGGAGCAGGACGGCACATGGAGGGCACAGTGGAGAATAAATCCATTGGGAACAGGCACAGACAGTCCAGGTCTGAACAGCACAAACCGGTGCCAGCAGTGAGCGGGGCCCGTTGTTTCAGGACTGGTTCCTATGGGAAACATCCCGCTTCCCATGGCAGACATCCCGCTCCAGTCAGGCCAGCACCCCTGCGTTAGAATTTGAAGGGTCTCAGTCTCAGTCCTTGGGGGGGCTTCAATCTCTGTCCTTGACTGTGGTCTTGAGGCAGATGAGGGATCTTTGGACCGTGTCCTACAGAATGACATCCCAAAGCATAAAAAATGTATGCATTTTCCCATAAAATTCAATGCAATGAATTAATAAATGGTAACTATTTTTTTCTTGTTTATAATAGTATTATTCTATAATTGTATTACTAAATTTTAATTTTTATATTAAAAAATCCATACTTTTTTAGCAAGCAAAAAATTTATTGGTCATTGGTTCTAAGTAACACAATTCCCAACATTAATTCATTAAACTGTGTGTAATTGATTTCTCTATCTTTATGGTAATTAGTCCTATTTTCAATCCTTTTGTAATCTTTTTTTCATTTTCACAGAAAGGGTAAAAGGGGCCACTTCGGGGTTCATGGAGAACTTTCTGGGGCACGTTTGTGACAGTTTTGGGTCTGGGGAGGGAATTCAGAGAGAACTTAGGGTCTGCAGGACACTTAGGGGATCCGGGTGGGCACTTGGAGGGGCACTCCGGGATTCTGAGGGATAGTTCGGGGTCCGGGGCAGCACTTGGGGGTCCACGGGGGCCCTTGGAGGTCAGGGAGGGGAATTTGGGGCCCTTCGGGGTCCGGGCGGGCCCTTGGGGGGCTCTGATGGGGCTTTCAGCGGCGTGGAGATTGATGGGAGTTGTAGGCGCAGGTCTAATACAATCCAACATGACCGCGGAGCATCATGGGAGTTTGAGGCGCAGCTGCAATGGCTCTAAGTGAAGGCGCAGGGCATGACGGGAGATGAAGTCCCGGCTGGAAAAGCACTGTACATGCGCCGCGGAGCATGATGGGAGCCGTAGTCCCGGAAGTGGCTCCAGTCCTTGGTTTGGGGGGTCCGGGAAGGGTCCTGGCGGACACTTCTGCGTCCGAGCCGTGACTTGAGATCCTCGGGTAAACATAAACTGTTCGGGAGCACTTGCGGGGAGCTCCGGGAACTCTAACCGGGCTCTTTAGGGCCGGGGGCTCGACATGAATTTTATACACGGGACTGTTCTGAGGGGCTCTGGGGCCGCGGCGGGGGAGAGGAGATGAATTCCCAGAAGTGGCTGTACCGAGCATCTGTGGGGTTGGGAGCACTCAGGGTATCCGGGGACGCTTTTGGGGGCTCCCGAATGGGCGCTGGGGGGCATTGAGGGATCCTGAAAGGTCTGGCGGACACTTAATGAATGGACAAAGCAGTGGCGGGTCCCGGGGTTCTGTGGAGCGCAGGGCATGACGGGCGTTGTAGTCCCGGCTCCAAAGGGGCTCAATGGGGCCGCGGGGCATGACGGGAGTTGCAGGGAAAAAAAAAAAAAAGTAGGGCCGATATCAGACACCGCATCCGAGGTCCTAAACCAGGCGCTGATTGGCTTTGGGCGGTGATGGGCGGGAGTCTCGGCAAATGGGATGCGGTGGAGACGGGAACATTCAACTTCTCCAGTCGCTCCCAGTAGAGCCCAGTTCTTCCCCAGTACAGACCAACACAACCCCACTACAGCCCAGTTCATCCCAAGTAGAACCCAGTACAACCCCTGTGCCCCTCCTGTCCCTCCCAGTACAGCCCAGTCCCTCCCAGTTCTCCCCCAATATCATCCACAGGATACCCCAGTGTCCCCAGTCTTCCCCGCAATGGCCCCATTGTGCCCAGTATGTCCCAGTCCTCCCCAGTGTTTCCAAGGACAGTTTCATTTCTCACGGTGGCCGTGGCAGCCAAATGCAGCAGTGGGGTCAGTGCAGTGCCCATGGCCACAGCCCCTTGCAGTGCCCAGTGCAGCTTGGGCTGATGATCCACCCTCACAGTTGGCCCAGGGCAGCTCTGCAGTGCCTTTGGTGGCACCTGGGGCAGGCACACACCTGAGCAGTGTGTCTGTTCGCACTGGGGAAACTCAGGAGGTTCAGATTGCTTCAAAAAACCCCAAAAAGGGAAAACCCCTCTCAGGCTGAGTGCAGCCAGCTCTGCAAGCACAGCAGGGCCCAGGGCAGTGAGGACAGACAGGATGGGGCTGGGCAATGTGGAGCAAGGTTGTCCACACTGGGTCAGAGCTCCAGGCACAGCTTCTGTGAGCAGGCCAGAGCTGCTGAGGAGAGACCCTGGGTCAATATCAGTCACAGAATGCTGCAATCACCTCTGCTCTAAAGAGAAATTTAACAAAAGACACCCTTTAAAATAGGAATGTATATTTTATTACTGCTCTTTGAAATCTTTCTCCATAACTGGACTAGGAAAACTTTAATGACACTCTCAGGGCTTTGATGTTGTTTACATCAGACTCAGTCTTTGAGAGTCAATAACACAAAGTTAAATTTAGTCTCCAAATTTTCTTGAAGTTTTAATGCCTCCCCCGAGGGACACCACTGGGAAAGAGTCCCCAGGTTCCAGTTAGAGCAGAACACTGGAGGCAGTGATGACAGCTGGAGACAAACAAGGCAAAGGTGTCTCTGGTGCTGAGACACCTGGGTGTGTTTGGGGAATGCAAAGGGCCAAGGCCTGAGCCCCAGCCCCTGGCCAGGCAGATCCTGTCCCTCCCTCCTTGCTCAGGGCTCTTCCCGGGATGGGCACTGGCATGTGGGGATGTGCAATGGCAAGGGCAGGAGCATGGGGCGGCCCCTGCCAGGCTGCTGAGCAGGGACAAGGAGGCAATGAGGCCCCAGCCCTGCAAGGGTCACTTGTCTCCTGCTCCTGCCTCAGGCCCAGGCCCAGCAGCCATGGCCAAAGTGCTGCCCAAGGTGGCTCTGGCAGGGCTGTCTTGCAGCTGCTGCCCATCCCTGTGCCCTGTGCAGCCCAGGCTGTCCCACGGTGTCCCTGCCCTGCGCCTCTGTCCCTGCAGGCTGTCGGCATCCCCCGGCTGCCCCACCTGCCTGGGCCCTTCCTTTGCTGACAGCTCTGCCTCCTGCCTGCCTCTGCCTGCCCACACAAAGCCTTGGGCTGATACCAAAAGGGTTAATTAATTCAGTTTTTACTGTGCCTGGAACTTTCAGCACAGGAACAAGGCATGCAGGGGCTGCTTTCCCAGCAGGAATGGTTGGAGGGAAGATGAAGACATCTGGCTGAAGGGTGCAGGGATAGAGAAAACAAGGACTGAATCTGGGAACTTGGGGTGTGATTTATGGAAATGGGTAAATTGTAATTCACATTTAGTGACTGTATATAAACATTACACTGGTAGGATTACATTTCCATGTGATGTTGGGAGTTATCCCTCACTACAGCTCAGGCCTGAGTAAATTATACCCTCTGAAATACCAAATGAGAGCAGCTCTGTGCTGAGTGGAGTGGAAACTGAGGACAGCAGAGGAGATCTGGGAGGGATTGAAGGGAGATTTCAGAGATGGTGGATCATTTTGGCATAATAGAGAACCGCCAGAGAAAGAAAGAATTAATGCAGTGGGAGATAGGGAAAACAGACAGGACCCAAACAGAAAGGAATTTCCCTGCCAGGGCAGGGCTGTGGTGCAGCATGTCCCCCAGAAGGAGCCTTTGTGTGGGCAAGCAGAGGCAGGCAGTCATGGTCCTCAGTGGGAGCCATTAAAACTCCAAGAAAATTTGGAGTCTAAATATAACTCTGAGTTCTTGAGAAGTTTTTTGAAGACACTGTCAAGGACTGAGTTTGATGTAAACAACAGCAAAGCCCAGAGAGGGTCATTAAAGTTTTCCTAGTCCAGTTATGGAGAAAGATTTCAAAGAGCAGCAATAAAATATACATTCCTATTTTAAAGGGTGTCTTTTGTTTAATTTGTCTTTAGAGCAGAGGTGATTGCAGCATTCTGTGATTGATATTGACCCAGGGTCTCTCCTCAGCAGCTCTGGCCTGCTCACAGAAGCTGTGCCTGGAGCTCTGACCCAGTGTGCACAACCTTGCTCCACATTGCCCAGCCCCATCCTGTCTGTCCTCACTGCCCTGGGCCCTGCTGTGCTTGCAGAGCTGGCTGCACCCAGCCTAAGAGGGGTTTTCCCTTTTTGGGGTTTTTTGAAGCAATCTGAACCTCCTGAGTTTCCCCAGTGCGAACAGACACACTGCTCAGTTGTGTGCCAGCCCCAGGTGCCACCAAAGGCACTGCAGAGCTGCCCTGGGCCAGCTGTGAGGGTGGATCATCAGCCCAAGCTGCACTGGGCCCCGCAAGGGGCTGTGGCCATGGGCACTGCACTGACCCCACTGCTGGGTCTGGCTGCCACGGCCACCGTGAGAAATTAAACTGTCCTTGGAAGCACTGGGGATGACTGGGACATACTGGGGACCCTGGGAACGCTGTGGGAGACACTGGTACATACTGGGAGTGACACTGGGGAGGACTGGGACATACTGGGAACACTGGGAACGCTGTGGGTGACACTGGGACATACTGGGGACAATGGGGCCATTGCGGGGAAGACTGGGGACACTGGGGCATCCTGTGGATGATATTGGGGGGGAACTGGGAGGGACTGGGCTGTACTGGGAGGGACAGGAGGGGCACTGGGGTTGTATTGGGTTCTACTTGGGATGAACTGGGCTGTACTGGGGTTGTGTTGGTCTGTACTGGGGAAGAACTGGGCTCTACTGGGAGCGACTGGAGAAGTTGAATGGGCTGTTCCCGTCTCCACCGCATCCCATTTGCCGAGACTCCCGCCCATCACCGCCCAAAGCCAATCAGCGCCTGGTTTAGGACCTCGGAAGCGCTGCCTGATATTGGCACCACTTTTTTTTTTTTTTTTTTTTTTTGCCTGCAACTCCCGTCGTGCCCCGCGGCTCCTTTAAGCACCTTTGGAGCCGGGACTACAACGTCCGTCATGCCCTGCGCTCCACAGAACCCCGGGACCCGCCACTGCTTTGTCCATTAAGTCTCCGCCAGACCCTCCAGGATCCCTCAATGCCCCCTCAGCGCCCATTCGGGAGCCCCCAAAAGCGTCCCCGGATACCCTGAGTGCTCCCAACCCCACAGATGCCCGGTACAGCCACATCTGGGAATTTATCTCCTCTTCCCCGCCGCGGCCCCAGAGCCCCTCAGAACAGTCCCGCGCGTAAAGCTCCTGCCGAGCCCCCCGCCCTAAAGAGCCCGGTTAGAGCTCCCGGAGCTCCCCGCAAGTGCTCCCGAACAGTTTATGTTTACCCGAGGATCTCAAGTCACGGCTCGGATGCAGAAGTGTCCGCCAGGACCCTTCCCGGACCCCCAAACCAAGGGCTGGAGCCACTTCCGGGACGACGGCTCCCATCATGCTCCGCGGCGCATTTCACGCACTCTTCTAGCCGGGACTTCATTTCCCGTCATGCCCCGCGCTTTCACTAAGAGCCATCGCAGCTGCGCCTCGAACTCCCGTGATGCTCCGCGGCCCCGTTATACTCTGTTAGACCCGCGCCTACAACTCCCATCAATCTCCACGCCGCTGAAAGCCCCTTCAGAGCCCCCAAGGGGACCCAAATTCCCTTCCCTGACCTCCAAGGGTCCCCGTGGACCCCCAAGTGCTGCCCCGGACCCCGAACTGTCCCTCAGAATCCCTGAGTGCTTCTCCAAGTGCCCACCCGGCTCCCCCAAGTGTCCTCCAGACCCTAAGTTTTCCCTGAATTCCCTCCCCAGACCCAAAACGGCCACAAACGTGCCCCAGAAAATTCTCCATGGACCCCGAAGTGGCTCCTTTTACCCTTTCTGTGAAAATGATAAAAAAAAAGATTAGAAAACGATTGGAAATAGGACTAATTACCATAAAGATAGAGAAATCAAGAGCACACTGGTTAATGAATTGATGAAGGGAATTTTGTTAATTAAAACCAATGACCAATAAATTTTTTGCTTGCTAAAAAAGTAGATTTTTTAATATAAAAATTTAAATTTGTTAATACAATTATAGAATTATACTATTATAAACAAGAAAAAATTAGTTATCATTTATTAATTCATTGCATTTAATTTTATGGGAAAATGCATACATTTTTTATGCTTTGGGATGTCATTCTGTAGGACACGGTCCAAAGATCCCTCATCTGCCTCAAGACCACAGTCAAGGACAGAGATTGAAGCCCCCCCAAGGACTGAGACTGAGACCCTTCAAATTCTAACGCAGGGGTGCTGGCCTGACTGGAGCGGGATGTCTGCCATGGGAAGCGGGATGTTTCCCATAGGAACCAGTCCTGAAACAACGGGCCCCGCTCACTGCTGGCACCGGTTTGTGCTGTTCAGACCTGGACTGTCTGTGCCTGTTCCCAATGGATTTATTCTCCACTGTGCCCTCCATGTGCCGTCCTGCTCCCCTCCCGACGGTAGATTATAAAAGAGCCCCGAGTTAACCAAAGACTTTGAGATTCTCCCCGATGTGACCAGATGGATCTGTTGGCCAGACCACGAGGATTTCATCTCCCTGTTTGTAGCTATTCCCCCAACCCAACCCTCCTTTCTCTCTCTCTCTGTCCTTTATCGCCTTTCTAATCCTTCTGTTACATTTGCTATGGGCATGCAATAAAAGGTGCATTTGTTTTGATTGAAAGTCCCCTGCTGTGTGTCTTTAGGTATTGGAAAATAATGATAAATAAAGTACACATAGTTCATAGGATAAAATGTAGACACCAGCCCTGGGATGGAGAGTGTGCCTCTGTCTGACCTGCTGAAAAGATCTCAGCAGGCCAGAGAAAAAATGTTACAGATAAGAAACAATAAACAACCTTGGAAACCAGAGCCAAAGAATTCAGACTCCTTGGAAACATCAGGCTGGGAAAAAAGGGTTCTTGGGGTCATCCCCGACTGCAGGGAACCCCAGATTGGTCTTCTGGGCTATCTGGGTCAACATCAGAGTAAATCTGGAAGTTTTGCTTTAGCCTATTAAGCCGTGGTGCTGGGGTCTTGTCTTTTTCCTGGGTGCCGTCCAATGCTAACCTGGTATTACTCCCTCTAGGGACTGATTCTTTTATCCCTCTGGTCATCAGGGACCTATAACCTCTCATGTTCCTTCTCCCCTCTTCTTGATTAGGGTCCCAGTCAGGCTCCACTGAAGGCATTTTTTGGTCACCTGGGGGCCCAGGTTGGTTTTCTCACTCCCAAATTTTCATTCCTGTTGTGGTGTGTTGCAATATCCTGTTTTACCTTCTCCCTTCCCCCTCGCCCCTCGCTGAGTGTGCCCTGTCAATCAGGCTAACATACCAGCAAGGCGTCGTGTGATAGGTGACCCTAGTACCTGGAGACCCTGCCCCTTCACCTGGTTGGTGACTCACCTGTCCCCTCCCCTTCCCCTGTCCTGAGCTTAAAATGTGAATGAGACCATGCGGCCCTATTCTGTTATCAGCAGTAGCCCAGTGCAGACATATCTGTGCTCATGGAATAAACATCTGGCTACCTTCTAGCAGAATCCGCTCCCTTCTTTTGAGGATTTACAGAGACAATATGCCAGTCAGTGTCCTTCAGGTGGAGTGACTCTGTCAGCTGCAACCTGTAAGGCTCATTGACAGAAGATGCGGTTAATACAGAATCACTTAAATCACAACAAAGGTTATTTTGTTTCACTTTCAACAGTGGACTAGCAGACTTGGTCTTTGAAGCACCTGCTTCACTTACACAAATGTTAATATTATCGCGCGCTTGATTTGTTTTGCTACCCTTATTCTCTTGGCCTGCTCTTTTTATGTCTGCACGCCTGGCAGGCTGGCGCTTTATTCTTCGTTTTTTTGTTGTTGACCCCCAGGGAGGGCTTGCAGTTCTCCTCTCCTGCTATTTTTAAATTCATCAAATTCCCTTTTCAGGGGGCACTGGTTACTCCAGTGCCCTAGGTTATTACAAAGCAGGCATGGTTTAGTGGGCTCAACCATTGCCGGTCTCCGCTGCTGCCCAGGGTACTGCTGTGCTGAGGGAAAAGGTGAAGGGCTGGCAACAGCAACACGCTGAGGTGGTCTTGGCAGCAGCCTTGGTCTGGTGTCTTCAGCAACACTCATCAGAGGCACTTTCCTGTTACAGACTAGAAGCATATCTTTTAATGTAGGGGAAGGTTCCATAGGAAGGCTCAGGATTGCTGCTCGACACTGTTCATTTGCATTTGTAAACGCTATTTCTTCTAAAATTGCTTCCCTTGCATTTTCCTTTTTAACTTGTATTTCAATGGCTCTAGTTAGCCTTTCTACAAATTTCACAAAAGGCTCTGATGGTAGTTGTTTGATTTTACTATAGGGCTCAAAAGGCCCCTCAGGTTGGAGGGAAAAGAATGCCTTTTCAGCTGCTTCCTTTACTTTCTCGAGTGTTTCTGCAGGAATTGCAGCAGCTTGGACTGAGGGAGAAGACCATTGACCCTCACCACAGAGGTGGTCAAGGGTAATGGGGTTACCATTGTTGTCTTTTGCTGTGTTTGGATCAGCCTGTAAGCTTGGGAGAGCATCTTTTAGCAGTTGTTTCAATGCTGATTCCCATAATTTGAATTCCGTGGATGTCATGAGACATGAAAAAAATTGTTTTAAATCATGTGGAACCACAACAGTCCTGCTTAATTCAGAATTTAAAAGGCCACGGAAATATGGACTGTGTGGACCATGTTCCTTATGAGATTTACAGATCTCTTTAATCAATTGTCGTCCAAAAGAACTCCAATTAGCAGTTGGGGCTGCTCCTGCTTGAGCTGCAGGCTGAAACGTAACAGGAGCCAGTGACAACATGGCACCATGCATTGGGTCTGCTGTCCCCTGCTCTGGATCCCTTGAATCAGAAGCATTGGGATCACAGCTACAGGTTTGGGGACAGGCAGTGGGTGTGTCCCCACCGTGGGAACCCGGGGAGGGGGCGGGGACAGGGAGCCGGCAAGGGGCGGGGATACCGTGGGAACAAGGGGCGGGGTCAAGGGGCTGGCAAGGGGCGGGGATACCGTGGGAACAGGGGGCGGGGTCACCTGGTGACATCACGTCAGCAGACGTCCCCTGGGAGGAGTAGAGGGGCGGAGCTGAGGGTACTGCAGGAAAGGCGGGGGGACGGGGGAAGGTGTCACGAGGAACAGGAGGAGAGGGGGATGGGGCAGGAATTTTGGGATGCTTAAGAGGATCTTGGGAAGAAGAAGACCAGGTTTGGGAAGATGCCACGTGGCACCCACCATCTTGCGGACCCCCTAGGGACTGGGGGCCATTT
This sequence comes from Zonotrichia albicollis, assembly GCF_047830755.1. Lineage (NCBI taxonomy): Eukaryota > Metazoa > Chordata > Aves > Passeriformes > Passerellidae > Zonotrichia > Zonotrichia albicollis. Next base: position 3,126,587 of record NW_027428428.1, on the reverse strand, counting down.
TGGACATCCCTGCTCTCCGGAAAGCTAACACGTGCTCTGGGTTTTAGAGGAGGGGATACAGGGGGTTGGGACAGACGCAGCCTGGCCAGGTCTTTGTGAACAAAACAACTCAGGTATTTTTGCACACTCTGGGAGCCGACTTCCCAATGAGTTTGCACTCTTTAAAATGCCAAGTTTTGGGGAAAGAGGTTTAGGGGTTTTAGAGGGAGAGGGAGGAACAGGGAGAGCAGAGGTACATGGCTTTACATTTGGCTTTTTCTCCATTTCCTTCTGTTTGAGCAAAGGTTTTCGGATTTGTAAACTCCAAAACACAAATTTAGCTGAGGGTGATTTGCCAGATTGTCCTAAGGTTATCAATTCATTCCCAACTTTATCCCAGAATTGAATATTGTGGATTTCTTCAGGGGAAATGTTTGGGAACTGCAGAAAAAGCCATCTTATAAACTGTTTCAATTTTCCTTTAGAGAATTTCACATTACCATTGACTAAAATGCTAACAATATTATAATACACTCCTTTATGTACAATGTTAAGTTTGGAACCCATGTTAGATGTAAAAAGCAAAGTACTTAATCCCGCCTGACCAAAAACAAAGCTAAAATCAGCTACCAATTTCTAAAAAAACCACAGATAGAAAGCGATAACGAGCAGACAAAAGCTTCACAATGCAGCTGTATATACTGCTTTTAAAATTCCCGGGCAGCAGCAGCAGGGCACGCCCTGCCGAGCCGAGGCAGAAACAAAGCCTCTGGTGGAATGCAGCTCCCCCGCGGAGCAGAGAGAGCAGCCACTCCACGTGGCAAGCCAAAACTGGGGCTCTCCCGCCGCGTGTGCAGAGAACACTCCCCACCCCACACCGAGAGAGATCCCCCGGCCACGTGGAAAGAGAGCCCCCCCCCTCCCCGCAAAGAGAGCGAAAGAGAGTCCTCCGCGGAGCAGAGAGCCGAGAGCACCCCCCTCCCCCGCACAGAGAAAGAGAGAGAGTCTCCTAACACGTGGAGAGAGCTGAGCACGCTGCCGAACCGGGGGGGAAGGGCAGAGAGCGATCCCGCTCCGGCGCGAATTCCAAAAGACAGTGAAACACGCGGCAGAAAGCTAAAGCTAGAACGCTCCCATCTGTGGGGCTGCGCAGCAAAAAATGCAAAGGTAAAAAGGAACAGAACTCACGGCAGAGTCTGTTTTTGAGCTTCTGCTCTACCGAAAGCAGAGATACTCATGTGAAATGGAAGCTGTAGGCTGGGTCTAGGCAGGCAGGTCTCCACCGGAAAAGAACCTCTCTCTGGGTGCAAGAGAGGCTACCCTCTTCTTCCTCTGGAAAATCTGCTCACCACAGTGGAGCTGGGCTTTCCAGAGGCGCCGAACAGTCCACGAAACTTTTTCTGGGAATATTCCCAAAGTCTCTAGCTGGGAGTCTTGAAGCAAGGCTCCTTTCAGCTGGATGCACGGCTGCCAGAAACTTCTCTGAGGTACTGCGAGTCCGTTCTCGGGCTGCGGAGTCGCTTTGCCCGACGTTGGACGCCAATATATTGGAATATGAATCCCAATATTACCAGTTAGATGGTGCCTGGGCCAGTCTGGTGCTAGCTGCTGGGCCAAAGGCGGCACTGTGGTGCTTTACCCCAGAGATACCTTGGCTGCTGGAGATTGCAGCAGGACACTGAACAAGTCCAGGCTTGTCAGGACTCCGTTTACCTCAGGAGAGGGAGCTTCTGGCGATGGTGAAGAGAAAAAGGAGAGGATTCTGCTGGAAGGTTATATCCAGATGTTTATTCCATGGTTACAGAGGTCTGAACTGGGGCAACTCCTCCAACAGAATAGAGGCCGCATGGTCTGATTAACCTTTTAAGCTCAGGAACAGGGGAAGGGGAGGGGACAGGTGAGCTACCAACCAGGTGAAATGGGCAGGGTCTCAAGGGACTAGGGACACCTATACGGTCCAATGTCCCCCAGGCCTGAGGAGCATCTTTTGAATTTGACGAACCACACGACGCCTTGCTGGAATCTTAAGCCTGATTGACAGGACTCACTCAGCAAGGGGGTGAGGGGGAAGGGAGAGAGGTATAGGCACACCTAGAAAGGGACCCGGAAGTTTAAAACAGGACATTGCAACACACCGCAACAAGCACTGAATTCAGGGGAGTTTTTCTACAGCTATTCCTTAAACAGTGTCTTATTCCAGTGGTATGCAATGTGGTTTTGCTGTTCCCTAGGAGAGAATGTATTTCATATAGCCTTCATAACAGACTTGTGGAGTCAAAAATAAACACGCACAATGGGAAAAGAACTTAAAAGAAGAATTGAAAAATGAGAAACCCAGAATTTCCTAATGACATGGTTTTAGCTGAAGCCCTAAAAGCTAAATTAGGAGTGGTACACATTTTGAATTAAAAAAAAAAAAGTTTTGATATCGATTAGAAGTTTTATTAAATTACTGATATAAAAGGTAATGCATAAACACAAATTTTAAATAATATATGTGTTTCAAAAATTTGAGCTGAAAAATGTCTATTTTACACAAGGAAAACATCTGTTGATGTATTTCCTCAAAGAGGCCCTTTATAAAACCACTATATAATTGTTTTTAAATAAGAATTGTTTCCTTTCTTTAAATCCAAAGGAAATGTTTGTTTTTTAAAGTGGTGCTTCCCACCACAGCCACTTTAAAAAACATAATAATAATATAAATAAAATAATAAAATATAAAATAAATAATTAAATAATAATAAATAATAAAATAAATAATAATAAAATAAAATAATAATAAAAATATTTTTAAAAGAAATAATTAATAATTTCAAATTTTAGTTAATAAAAACTTGGTTTTTAAAGCATGTGATTAAAAAACACATACAGCATTTGATAGTCATTTTGAGATATCACTTGCTTTTTATTATGATTACAAACAAACAAACTTTTGTTGACCAAAAGTTTTTTATTAAAATTAAAATTATATTAAATATAAGTTATATAAAATTTAAAATCAACTGATTTTTGTTAAAATTAAATTTAAGTGATGTTAAGTTTTGTTAAATTAAATCATTTAAAGTTTAAATATTTTAAGTTTAAATGTAATTAAATTTGAATAATGTTAGATAGATTTAGGTTTTTATGATAAGTGTTTATTTTATAACTTGTGTACAAAGTTTTGTTGTAAACATTAATAAAACTCTAGTTAAAAGAGACAATCAGAAATATTTATAAGTAAAACTGGTTTTGTTTAAAATATATTTGCTGTTTAAAAATAGAAAGCAAACTTCCTTTAGCTTATTTTTATGAATTATATTAGCACACCTAAGTTTTGTTTGAGCCTTATAGCACATAGAATTTTTTTTTGTATTTGTTATATAGCATGTCCTGTAATTAGTTATAGCCGTTATGGTTTGTTTTCCTGGCTTAGATCCCTTGTAAGAGAAAAACCTTGCTAGATGAAAATACTGTTTAGTTGTTAAAATTGTCTATTTTTGTGTTGCAAAAAGTGTGACACAGTTAGCCCATAATTTTTTTTTTTTAAAATAAAAACAGGGGAGATGTTGGGAATTTAGCTGCTAGAGAATGGAAAAGTACAAAACCGTGGCTAATTCCAAGTCCTGCACCTGTGTAGATAGCGTGTCCTTGGGCCTAGCTGTAGTATATTAACAAACAGTGAAAGAGACATGAGAAAAGAGAGATGTAACCCCTAAGGAATGAGGAAGAGTTCATGCTATAGTTTAACCAATAGATTGCTTGGCTTACAGAATATTCATAAGCTTATTATTTGCTGTACAAGTGTTTGATACTTTCTTCAATAAACTGGACCTGAAGGACCTGAGGGACCAGGACCGGACCGGACCTGAAGGACCTGTGATGAACCAACTGGTGTCCTGGTCCCCTTCTTTTGACAGTCTATGTCCCTGTCATTCCCTTGCTGTCCCCCCTTTTCTTTCCATTTACAGTTCAATAAAATCCACTTGGAATTTGGTATCATTATCACCTTAATTGGGGCAGAGGAATCTCTCTAACAATTTTCTTAACCAGGCTCACCAGACTGTGAAATTATTTTGGCGCAGTGAGTTTCGACACTGTTCTCTGACCCCAAGTGCCTTTGACAACAGCATGGTTCCTTCCACTGAGGAGGTTGTGGTTCTCTCTGGAGGATCTCTTGGAAACTTGGACACAGCTTCCTCTGAGCGACTTATGGGAGAACTGATGAGGAAAATGGCTGTTGTGGGTGGCCAGTGGAAAGAAAATATTTTGTTGTCCTTCCATGAAAAGTTTGTTAAAATCACTGGAGGAAAGGGAGCAAATGATACCAGCGAGATTGAACAGCTTCATTCACACCAAGGTGAGGAACACAAGGTTTCTAAAAGTCCCACAGGAAGCCCAGCTCAAGTAGCTAAATTCCCAAATAACTCCTGAATCCCCAGGCTTGTGTCCTTTGCCAAATCTGAAAATCATTATTTCTTCATCCCTGTCACCTTTGTGACAGCTACACAGAGCTTCCCCTTCTTTTTTAATAATCTCTATTGGGCCAAATTTCCTCCTTTCTTTTATTAGAACCTGCCAGCAGCTGAGCTAGAGCTGTGCAGGAACTGATGAATTCTGGAACTGCCACAGAATTGCTTCTATTTTCAGTTTATTCATGTTTGGGATTTGTTTGCATTTTCATTACATGTGACTTGCGGGAAAATCAAATATTCATCAAAGTGATTTATGCAGAGCAAAGTTTGATTTCTGCCAAGTTTATTTTGTCCAGTGCCCTGGGGATGCTCATGGGGTCTCTGTGCCTCTGACCCTGGGGGATGCTTGGAAGAGGCTTGGTGGGGCTGTCCCAGTCCCTGTCACCCAAGGCCATTCCCAGAGGGTCTCCATCATTCCCACCCCAGGGAATGCCTGGGGGGTCTCCCTCTCTCTCACCCCTGTGCCAGCGGGTGCTCGGGGCAGTCTCTGTCCCTCTCAGCCCAGGGGATGCTCAGGGGTCACTGTCCCCTCGCCCTGGGGGATGCTCGGGGGGTCTCCATCCCTCTGGCCTCAGGCAATGCCTGTGCAGGGCTGGGGACCAGGGGCTCTGTGTCCCTCTCACCGCTGAGGGTGCTCAGGGCTGGGGGGGCTCTCCGACCTTCTCACACCTGGGGAAGTCTTGGGGGTCTCTGTCCCTCTCAGCCCTGCTGTGACCCCACCCAAACATCATCGGGGTCAGAGGGACAGAGACACCCGCAAACCCCCAGAAGGGCTGAACCTGGGATTTGGTTTGGGGCTGAGGACTCAGGAAGGGACTGGAATTGGGGCTGGGCTTGGACTTGGGGCAGAGATTTAGATTAGAGCTGGGATTGGGGTTAAGGCTAGACATGGGATTGGCTTTAGAGCTGGGGTTGGGATTTGGTCTGGGGCTAGACAAGTCTGGGACTGGGATGAGGTTAAATACAGAACTGGGAGTCTGTCTCAACATGGAGTGAGATTGAGACCAGGATCAGGGTCAGGTTTGGGACTGAGCTCACCCAGGGCAGGACAGGGGGGGTGTCACTGCAGGATTTCCCTGGCATCGTCCCAGCCCTCCTCAGGCACCCCCAAACATGGGGGGCAGCTGGATGCTCCAAGATCCAGGTGCTCCCACGCTGCCCCTCAATACCAGGTGAGCATTCCCTGAGGGCAGGCCTGACTGTGACCCTTGGGGCTCTGGGATCAGCCCTCACATCCCTGTGGGAGCATCTAGAGGCAGGGTGAGAGATTTCTGCCCCCCCTCTTCCCTGTGGAAGGATGAAGCCCAGCTGCCCTTTTCTTCTGGTGCATCCTCCTCTCCTTCGGCATGGGTATCCAGGGACAGGAGTGGAGGGAACGGCTGCAGCTGAGTCGGGGCAGGCTCAGGTTGGATGTCAGGAAAAGGTTTTTGCCCAGAGGCTGCTGGGGCCCTGCCCAGGCTCCCCAGGGAAGGGTCCCTGCTCCAGGGCTCTCTGAGCTGCAGCAGCGTTTGGACAGCGCTGCCAGGCCCAGGCTGGCATTGTTGGGGTGTCCTGTGCAGGGCCAGCAGTTGGACTGGAGGATCCTGATGGGTCCCTCCCAGCTCAGCCAATTCTGTGGCTCTGGGATCCTATGAGAGTGGGGATGGGGCGGCCAATGGTTGCCATGGCAACGGTCTCAGGCTGCAGGCCTGAGCTGGTGTCCATGGCAACCACCCCTGGCAAGGGGTCTCCATGGAGCTGTCAAGGGACTGACCATAGCAACATGGGGCTGGTGACAGTTGCCATGGAAACTGACCATAGCAACGGGGTCCTGGCGATAGTTGCCTGCTAAGGGTCAGATTTGTCAGAGGCCCTCAGAGAGGTTCCATGGGGACTTTCCAAGAGTCTCCAGGCTGTTCAAGAGCTGGAATGTCACAGGTAGACACAGGGGCTCCACGGAGGCCTCCCAGGGCTTTCTGAGGATGGTAAAGAGCCCTGTGGTCAGAGGCAGTCACAGCCATTCCATGGTGACATCCCAGGGGACCTTGGACTGCAAAGGCACTGATCTGTCACAGACACTCACGGGGGCTCCACGGTGACATCCTAGGAGTCCCCAGGCTGCCAAAGAGCTGGGATGTCCCGGACACTCACAGGGGTTCCTGTCATTGGCACAGTGAGACCTTCAGGCAAAATTTATTAGAGAAGCTCCTGTTGGGTCACAGGGTGCAGAAAGGAGCCCCAATAGCCTCCATAGATCCCCAAATGTCACCGTTGAATCAGAGATGACATAGACTCAGATCAGACATCTAAGGGCTAAAAGCCACCTGTTTTTTCAATCCTCTCCTTTTACACCTTGCTTTGCTACAGGTGCACCTCATTGGTCATTTAATCAACAGATTTCACGTGATTGGCCAATTAAAGCAACACCCTTCAGTAAACAAATTTATGGAAAAACCAACTTATTATAAATATTGTCAGGGTACCAGTTATTGATGTTTGTTTTACCTTGGACCATTCTAGGGGCTGCCTGGATGGGGGAAACCTTCCTGGAGCAGTTCAGTGCCAGATAAAAGGAGATGCAGAGGACCTTTTTGGTCTTCAGCTTCTAGTTTATTTTTATATTATCTCAAGTTTTGCATTGCTGTCCACATCAGGCTCAGCATGCTAGAAAAACACCTCAAAATGGCCCCAAAATATTCGGTTTCAAGGTCTTTAAAAGTTACCAATTAACTCTTAAAACATATATTATCTCTCCTTATCGACCAATAACTCATCCCTTGACTGTCCACATAATCTCTGCACTGTGCTTTCCTTGACCAATCACCCTGCGCCACCAACACTGCAGAAAATGGAGTAGATGAAGAAGATGAAAGGGACTACACCCAAATTCCTCCATTTTGCTTCCTATCTAGATGACCCTTAAAAATCCCAAAAAATAAATTTCTCACCCAAGGGACATGGTATACAACCTTTTAATTTATTTCACACTTTGGTAAATTCTAATCTGTCTCAAAGTCCTGGAAGTCCTCTCCATGAGGGAAGGTTAAAGGCAGTGTTTCTCTGGGGGTCAGGACCCCTCAGAGCAGACAGAAAAATATTCTCTGTGCCCTGGATTCCCACACATTTAACCTAAAAACCTTTAACCCTTAACATGTGAAGTTACCAAAAATGTTCCAGGTGAGTAGGATTAGAAGGAGAAGGAATAGAGAACAACAGAAAGACAGAAGATCCAGAGAAAGACACACACATAGGTACCAACTGCTCAGGTTCCAGCATCCCCAAAGGAGGAACCCCAAGAGAAGGCAGGACCCAGATCATAGTCTGGCCTCATGGTCTGGCTTTTAACCCCCTGGGCCTTCATGGCCCCGCCCCTGGGGTGGGACTGCCCGTTGCTTGTCCAATATGAGCTAGGGTAGCACCAGCTGCCAGTGTGTGATTGACTGATTAGCAGCTAAGCTAATCAGAGCTGGGATAACATCACCCCCTGCTGTGTGATTGACAGCTCTGCCAGGCCAGGGCTGGGGGCGGGGCTCTGTCCCACCACAAACCAAGGCCTGACCCAGCCCTGGCCCCACAGGGCATTCCGAGCATCCCAAGGTGTCTCGGGACATCGATCTCATCCAGCCTCTGACAGCGACCATGATGACACTGCGGAACCTCATGGAACCATGGGTCAGTTGTGACAATGCAGGTCCAAAGAGACTATGGTGAGACTGTGGAATCCAGGAATCATGGAATTAAGGAGACCATTGTGCAAATCATGGGCCCTATGGAAGCAAGGATCAATGATCAAACTGTGGTTTGATTGTGATTGATTTAAAATAGAAACAAGAAGCCATTGTTCCACAGTGGGGCTGTGTGGGCCCAATGGACCCTTGTGACTGTTGGGGCTGATGAAACCAAGAAGCCATTGTGACATTGCCAGACCTCATGGGATCAAGGAGACCATTGTGACAGTGTGAGGACCCATGAAGTCAATGGAACATGGAACAGGTCTGCCTGGTTTGGCCTCCTGGGGGCTGTCTGACAGGTCTCCCTGAATTTGACAAGTCAAGGGCCACTTCTCATCTGACCGTGAAGCACATGTGCTTATATTTGTATGGGAAAGAACTTTCTTTCTTGTCTAGGCACCCATGGCCAAAATTGGGGTTCTGCGTCTAAAATTCTCTATACCCAAGGGTTACTCCCAGACAAAACCTGACCATACAGTCAAGTCTGGCTAGATCTGACCTCTGGTGACTCCCTCTCATTTGCCTTTGTACCACTGGGGCTCACTTTTTCCCTTTCTATAGAGACCATTGTGACACTGCGGAGCATTGTGGAACCAATGAGCCATGGTGACAATGCAGGCCCTTGTGGAACCTGTTACACTGTAGGAACTTGTGGAACCAAGGGGAACATTGTGACCCTGCAGGGTACCATGGCCTCAAGGGGCCATTGTGACACTATGGGACCTTGTGGAACCAAGAACATCTTTGTGGCTCTGTTGGGCCACATGGTCCCAAGGGCCCAGTGTGAAGCAGCAGGGCTTTGTGGAGCCAAGAGACCATTGTTGCATTTCAGGGCCTCGTGGAGCCAAAGGGCCATTGTGATCCTGCGAGGCACTGTGGATCCTTGAAGAGCATTGTGGCATTGCAAGGCCCCACGGAATCATGGAGACCACTGTGACACTATGGGGCCCTACGGAACCAAAGGAACATTGTGACCCTGCAGGGCCTCATGGAAGCATGGGGCCATTCTGATACTATGGGAAGTTGTGGAAACAGGGACATCATTGTTGCACTACTGGGCCCCAATGTAACCAAGGGGCCATTGGACACAGTGAGGCTTCATGGAAACAATAAATCATTATGGCACTGTGGGGCCTTGTGGAACCACGGAGACCAATAAGATCCTTAAGGACTTGTGTAATCAAGGGGCCGTTATGGCACCATGGGACATCATGGAAGCAAGAAAACCATTGTGACATTGCAAGGCCCCATGGAAGCAAGAAGCTGCTGTGACACTGCAAGCAGCTACTTGTTCCCTGTGGAGAAAAGGGAACATGAAGCAGGTGTGGCTGCCTTGGCCTCCCAGGGGTCACCGGACAGGTCTGGCTGACCTTGGAATGTGGAAGGCCACTCCCATCTGCCCCTGAAACACTGGGGCTCTGGGCTTTCCTTTTTATGGAAAAGAACTGTCCATCTTTTCCTGGCATCCATGGCAAAAATCCAAATTTCTGAGTATCTAAGGATTGTTGCCAGACAAAAGTTGCCGGGACAGACAGGTCTGACTGGTCTTTGACTCCTGAGGGGCAGCACTCACCTGTTCTCCACACACTGGAAAGGGCTCTCTGCTTTTCTTTTTATGGAAGAAAAACATTCCTCTTCTCCAGGCACAAATGTCTGAAATTAGGACTCCGCATTCATAATTTCAAATATCCAAGGGTTGCTCCAAGCAAACCTGCCAGGACAGACAGGTCAGGCTTGCCTTGGCCTCTGGTGGTTGCTGTTCATCAGCTCCAGAAACATGGGGGCTCCGTGCTTTCCTTCCTATGGAAACCAATGTGACATTGGGAGCCTTGTGAAATGAAGGGGCCATTGTGACACTGCAGAGCACCATGGATCCAAGGGACATTGTGACACTGTGGAGCCTTGTGGAACCAAAGACATCACTGAGGCTCTGTTGGGCTACATGGTCCTAAGGGGCCATTGCAAAGTAGAGCTGTGGTAGTTAGCCCAGCTGTAACTCAGAGTCAGCCAGATTTTACCCTAAAAGAATTGGGCATGAGTTTCAAGCGCTGGGAATGATTAGTTTAACTTAGGGTGAACTTGACAGTTACTCAATAAGCCTTTAGTGTTGTTATGCTAACTTCTCCAAGTTCTACTCCCCTATTGGTTACTTGTTTCTCCTATAGGGTTATTGTTCTAGAGGGTTCTACCCCCAAGTGTACAGGTTGTTGCTTCCCCTTTGTCTCGGGTCTTTGGATCCTGCCCCTCATAGTGTTAGTGACTACTCCATGTTTATTGTTTTTCACCCTGTTATTAAAGTTCCTTTTAAACAACTCCATTGATCCTGCTCCTTTGCATTTTCGCCACCCTCGCCCTGAAGTCAGGGAACCAGAGAGGTTTGTCGCAGCCACCCTCATTGGGACATTTGGCATCCGAACAGGGACCATGACATTCAGGGCTCCCTGTGTCAGTCATGTCAGCTGGGGTTAGCTGATGGATAGGTCAGAGCTCCCTGGGATTTTGGATTGTGCCAGGCTCAGCAGATTCATCGTTGCTTCAAGGGACCTTAGCCAGGATCAGCAGGGACAATGACGGTTTCACCTGCATAGGATTGCAGGTGGGTTTGTGGAAATGCAAGACATTCATTGCCCATTTAGTCACTGTGTTTTTACAGTATGTACCCATGTCCCATAATTAATTTGGAGTGTTCCAGTGGCTCTTCCCCATAAGGCAGAGAAAGAGAAAACTGGGCAGCCAGATGTCCAAAGTAGAAAGGAGCATATATGGATGCTTTCATTCTCACTGATCATGACAAAATATATTCAAAGAACAAATTAAAATCAATCATGAGATGGATCATTAAAAATTTTCCAGATGCCTCTGCTGATGACATCCATACTACTGAATTTTAGGACTCAGTGGGCATTAAACTGTACAATTTTTGATCAAAAGGTACCCCATTGCACCCTGCGTGCCCCCCATCTTCCACACCACACTTGACCAGCAAGCAGTGTGTTGAAAATTCAATCCGTAACTCATAACTCAGGACCTCCCTTCAAACCTGCCTTTCTCAAACCTTTAATGATGGTCCAAGATGGCAATGGCCATGCTGTCTTGGAGCATCATGCCCTGGAGACTCAAGAGAGAACGAGCCAAAATATGGCTCAGGAGCCTGACCTGAGCCTACCGTCCCTCCATCTTGGGTCCTCCACTTCCTGCTACCACAACTTTCGTCTCTGCCCTGACAAAAGCTCCAGACGCCACCCACACAACTGCGGGTCCGGCCCTCACTGTCAATCATTCCCTCTCCACCCTGGACCATGCCTCCAGTTAAGGAAGGAGACTGGCAAATAGCCTCAAAATTCCTCATTGCCTTGTTATGTTATGAAAAAAGAGGGCAGAATCCCAGGTATCAGCCACTGGTTTGCAGGGAAATCAAGGATCTTTGTATCTAAAGACCATAGGAAGAACTTACCTTGCTTTAATGATCTAATGAGGGCCATATTTACGGCACATGTCTCAAACACGTATGATTTAAAATATATTATGTTGTTGTCACCTAGAGAATACACGCGGTGGGAAGAGGGATGGAAGTGTTTATTATGCTAACAGCAATAACTATGCTAATAATGAGGCAAGGGCAGAATTGACAATCAACCATCTAGCTGGAGAAGGACAACACAGCGTACCAGATGATCAAGCAGCAAGTATCCCCAGAGAAGTATTGGATGATATCAAAGAGATGGCTTTCAAAGCTTTAATCCAGGTATTGGATGGTAGCACCACCAATTTGGACTGCCTTGGGTGGCTGCAGCTAAAGCTTTAGGACAATTAGACCATCTCGGGTGCCTGTTAAGTAAGCAAACCAATGCTACCTCCCTCACACTGAGCGGCCTGCTCTCAGACACAGAGACCATCAGACATGCCACCTTGCAGAACAGCGATAGAGGTTTTACTCTAGGCACATGGGCATGGCTGTGTAGACTCTGAGGGCATGTGTTGCATGAACCTCTCCAGCCACAGCGAGTCAATCCACAAGAGCATTCAAGTACTGAATGAAGAGTTCAAGAAGCTTCAAGTGGAAAACAACAACTGCTTTAATAAACTCTTCCAATCCAAGGAACTAAAGGGTTGGATGATGTCTATCTAAAACAGGACTATAAATTATCTTAGCTGTTGTTGTATAGTTAATTGTCTCATGTTTGTTTGGATGCTTTTAGGAAGTCTTACAAAATTCTTTCAGTTCCATCTGTGTTGTAAAACAGAAAGAGGGAAGATACCCAAAACAGGCTCCTCATGGACTCCTTGGAGGAGAGAACTGGAGGTCAGGATGGCACAAAAACCTCTCAGAGACTCAGTGTGGGCAAGAAAATGCCTAAAAGTACCTAAAAGTATTCCTAAATCCATAAAGTACATTAAAAACCATAAGTATCTAAAGCCATTAATGAGCCCCACTGAGTGTCAGTACAAAGCTCTCCAGGGACTCATTAAAGCAGATAATTGGGGCCATGATTGCACAAACCTCTCACAGAGTCTGTATCAAAATGGAAACCCCAAGTACCTTAAAATAACTGAAGTATCCTGAAGCATTAATGAGCCCTAATTAGTATTGTTACTGACAAAGCCTCTCCAGGGACTAATTACAGCAGATAAATGGAGGCCATGATTGCACAAACCTCTCAGAGACTCCAAGGCAAAAGCCAAACCCAAAGTCCTTTGAAAAACCTGCAGTCCCTGCAGGGAGCATTCAGGAGCCCCCAGGGCCATTCCTGAGCAAGGCTCCCCAGGGACTCCTTCCAGCAGATCCTTGAGGCCACTGGGATGTGGGCTAGGGGGGGATGCTGAGGGCAGGACAAGGGGCTGACAGTGCCCAGCCTGGCTGGGGCTGTGCCAGGAGGCTCCAGGGCCTCAGGACAAGGTGTCTCCTCACAGCCCTTGGCGGCACAGATCCTGCTGTGCCCCAGGGCACCAAGACTTGGCTTCTCTTTGTCCCCACCTGTCATCAGCGCCTCCAGTTCACTGCTCTGCCTGGGACCTGGGAACACATTCTCAGTGGTGTTCCTCAGTGGGACCCATTAAAAGCCCAAGAAAGTTTGGAGTTGGATTCTGACTTGGAGTTCTGCAGAGGTTTCTTCAGCTCCCTCTCAGGGACTGGTGGTCAGGGCCTGAGCACAAAGCCCCAGAGGCTCATTAAAGTCCTTGTGCTATGTCTGTGCTGCTGAGCTGGGCTGGACTCCTGGCACAGAGGCAGCTCCTGGTAACCAAGAAGAGCTTCAAAAGCACATTTCTCTTGATGAGCAGCTCTTCTGCCAGCCCAGCAGGGCTGAGGCACTGCCTGCAGCCACCCCGGGCACAGCACAGAGGCACAGAGAGCTTCAATCAGTCAGGGCTGGGAAGGTGCTGAGAAGTGCCTGGGGCAGAATCACTGCCAGCCCTTGGCACAGGAACCTCTGGCTGCAGGAGAAAGCAGCTGCAGCTCCTGGAGCCATCTCCTCAAGCTGGAACATCCCAGTGCCTGCAGACCTTGTGAGTACATTCTCTGATTGTCTCTTGTGCAGAGCAGCCAGGGGTGCCCAGGGCTGTCCTGCAGAGCAGGGTCCTGCAGCCCAGGGTGCTGTGCTGGGGCAGGGACTCTGCTGCCTTCCAGGGACAGCTCTCAGCCAGCCCTGGCAGCTGCTCCCAGCACGGGGGGACAAGGTCTGGGTGGGAGGAGACAGCTGGTAAGGCTTGGAAGTGTTCTACTTGTGTGGGGGAGGATGCTGCATTGTTCAGGACTGCTCCCAGCATGGCATTAAACTGGAAAACATTTGCAAATAGAATAAACAGGGAGCCCAGCAAGGCAGGGGCTGCATAAAAGAGAAAATTGTGCTTTTTATTCTACTACTCTAGGTTACCTAGATGGGAAGTTGCACATAGATATTAATCTCTCAGTTCACATTTAGAAAAAAAAAAAAAAGTTATCTCAGATGAGAGTAAACCAGATGCTGACAGAAATCAGCACAGGGCTCCTCACAGGCATCATCAGTGTCACTTTTCCAGACTCCTCAGGGTTTCTCTGACGTTGCCATCAGAGCCTGCAGAGCCAGAGCTGCCCCTGGGCAGTGCCAGAGCTGGGAGGGGTCTGCAGGGCAGAGCTGAGCCCCCATGACTGGGCTGGGCTCTGGCAGCACTGGCAGAGCCCTGCCCTGGGCACAGGGAAGCAGCTGCTGGCAGGGACAGCTCCAGGCAGCAGAGCCCTGGGCAGGCAGAAGGGGGAAAGTGCCCCAAAGCTATGCTGGAATAATTAAAATCCTCTCCAAACACAGCTATAAATATATATGATTTCTTTTGTTACAGATCCCCATGCCAAGGCACAGCAAATGTCCAACAGCAGCTCCACCAGGCACTTCCTCCTGCTGGCATTGGCAGACACGCGGCAGCTGCAGCTCCTGCACTTCTGCCTCTTGCTGGGCACCTCCCTGGCTGCCCTCCTGGGCAACGGCCTCATCATCAGCGCCGTAGCCTGCAGCCCCCACCTGCACAAGCCCATGTTCTTCTTCCTGCTCAACCTGGCCCTCAGCGACCTGGGCTCCATCTGCACCACTGTCCCCAAAGCCATGCACAATTCCCTCTGGGACACCAGGGACATCTCCTACTCAGGATGTGCTGCTCAGCTCTTTTTCTTTCTGTTCTTCATTGGAGCTGCGTACTATCTCTTGACCATCATGTGCTACGACCGCTACGTGTCCATCTGCAAACCCCTGCACTACGGGACCCTCCTGGGCAGCAGAGCTTGTGCCCACATGGCAGCAGCTGCCTGGGCCAGTGCCTTTCTCAATGCTCTCATTCACACTGCCAGTACATTTTCCCTGCCCCTGTGCCATGGCAATGCCCTGGGCCAGTTCTTCTGTGAAATCCCACAGATCCTAAAGCTCTCCTGCTCTAAATCCTACCTCAGGGAACTTGGGTTTCTTGCTGTTACTGCCTGTTCATCATTTGGCTGTTTTGTGTTCATTGTTTTCTCTTATGTGCAGATCTTCAGGGCTGTGCTGAGGATCCCCTCTGAGCAGGGACGGCACAAAGCCTTTTCCACATGCCTCCCTCACCTGGCTGTTCTCACCCTGTTCATTAGCACTATCATGTTTGCTCACCTCAGGCCCCCCTCCATCTCCTCCCCATCCCTGGATCTGGCCCTGTCAGTTCTGTACTCGGTGGTGCCTCCAACCCTGAACCCCCTCATCTACAGCCTGAGGAACCAGGAGCTCAAGGCTGCAGTGTGGAGACTGATGACTGGATGCTTTCAGAAACATTAAACTGCTGGCAAATGTCTTGAAATCACTTGTAATAAAAGTCACCTTTCATACTTCTTGTTTGTTTAGTTGTGGGTGTTTTCTTTTATTTTACCGTTTTCATATTGTCTACACAGAAATGTCATTGTTTGTGCCATTTCTCATTTTGTTTTTCTCCACCTTCCCTACAGTCACAGACTGTGTCAATGAGAGGCTGTTTTCCTGTAGGCTTTACAGGAACTAAAGGATCTTCCCGCAGAGTTTTCACCAGAGATGCCCTACTGTTTCCTATTTTGGACCTGCAGCAGCAATGTCTGTGTGCAGAGCTGGGGCAGATCAGTGCTGGCCCAGCAGCTGTGCCCAGCAGCAGCAGCACTTGGTGTTGC
This sequence comes from Zonotrichia albicollis, assembly GCF_047830755.1. NCBI lineage: Eukaryota > Metazoa > Chordata > Aves > Passeriformes > Passerellidae > Zonotrichia > Zonotrichia albicollis. The sequence goes on along the minus strand of NW_027428428.1, from coordinate 3,110,808 downwards.
CAGTGCTGCTGCCGTGGCCCTGCCCCGCTGCCCTGGTGGCCCTGGTGTTGCTGCAGGGCCTGAGTGCTCTCGGGGCCGGGCACAGCCCTGGGGGTGGCAGTGCCGGGGCTGCAGCAGGGACAGGCCATGGGCACTGCTGGAGCAGCGCCGACACCTCAGGCCAGGGCCTGGGGGCTCCAGGCTCCTTGCCCAGGCTCTCTCAAGAACATGGCCAGGCCAATGCTCAGCACAGAAAACCCCCGTGAGCAGCCCCAGGCTGGCCGTGGGCAGGCTGGGGGCAAACAGCATGGCTGGGACTTTGCAAGGGCCCTGGGGCAGACGGGAAGGAGCAGCAGAGCAGGGGCTGATCCATCCCCAGTGCGCTGGACAGCCCAGGGCAGCGTCCCAGAGCATCCTCATGGAGCTGCCAACAACATCCCCCCTTTGCAGCCCTGGCCTCTCCCCCAGCTCGCACAGGTGCCCCATCCTTGCAGGCACAGACACGGCAGCACTGGCTCAGCAGCCCCTGTTTGCATTGCACACAGCAGGGGGAGCACCCCCATGCTGTTGGTGTGGGGACATGAACCTGAGGGAGCACAAATGCCATCAGCCCCTGGGGCCAGCAAGGGCTGGAGAACTTGAACATCTACCAGGGCCCTCACCCACACCTCACAGGACTTGTGTTCCAGACCCCTCCCCAGCCTTGTTGCCCTTCTCTGGACACGCTCCAGCCCCTCCATGTCCTTCCTAAATTGGGGGGCCCAGAACTTGACACAGCACTCGAGGTGCTGCCCAAACAGTGCTGAGCACAGGGGAAGAATCACTGCCCTGCTCCTGCTGGCTCCACCATTCCTGATCCAGGCCAGGAGCCATTGGCCTTCTTGCCCACCTGGGCACACTGCTGCCTCATGTCCAGCCTGCTGTCCATCAGTCCCTGCAGGTCTCTTTCTGCCTGGCCGCTCTTCAGCCACTCTGTCCCCAGCCTGTAGCACTGCAGGGGTTTTTGTGGCCAAAGTGGAGGACCCGGCACTTGGTCTTCTTAAACCTCACCTTGTTGGATTTGGGCCCTGGATCCAGCCTGTCCAGGGCCCTGTGCAGAGCGCTCCTACTGTCCAGCAGATTAAACTGGCATCTAACTTTGTGTCAGCACGGTTTCCAAGTGTCCCAATGGTCTCCATGGTTCCATGGGGCCTCCCAGTGTCACAATGTCCCTTTGCTTCCATAGGACCCCTTGGTGTCACAAAGTCCCTTGGATCTTTGGCCCTGCAGTGTCACAATGGCCCTTGGTCCCCCCCAGGCCCTGAAGTGTCACAGTGGATTCTTGGTCCCATGAATCATAGAATGACAGAATTTCTAGGTTGGAAGAGACCTTGAAGATCATTGAGTCCAACCCATGTTCTAACACCTCAACTAGATCATGGCACCAAGTGCCACATTCAGTCTTCCCTTAAACACATCGAGGGATGGTGACTCCACCACCTCCCTGGGTCGATGATTCCAATATTACCACTCTTTCTGTGAAAAATTTCCTCCTTAATTCTAGCCTGTATCTCTCTTGGCGCAACTTGAGACTGTGTCCTCTTGTTCTGTCTGTTGTTGCTTGGAGAAAGAGACCGACCCCCAGCTCACCACAGCCACCCTTCAGGAAGCTGAAGAGGGTGATAAGATCACCTCTGAGTCTCCTTTTCTCCAGGCTGAACAACCCCAGCTCCCTCAGTCGTTATTCATACAGCCTGTGCTCCAAGCCCCTCACCAGCCTTGTTGCTCTCCTTTGGACACGCTCAAGCATCTCAACGTCCCTCCTAAACTGAGGGGCCCAGAACTGGATGCAATACTCAAGTGTGGCCTCACCAGTGCCGAGTACAGGGGAAGAATGACCTCCCTACTCCCACTGGCCACACCGTTCCTGATACTGGCCAGGATGCCATTGGCCTTCTTGGCCACCACGGCACTCTGCTGGCTCATGTTCAGCCGACTGTCAACCAGTACCCCGGGGTCTCTTTCCACCTGAGCACTGTCCAGCCACACCGTCCCCAGCCTATCATGTTGCAGGGGGTTATTGTGGCCAAAGTGCAGGACTCGGCACTTGGACTTATTGAACTTCATCCCATTAGATTTTGCCCATACATCCAACCATTCTAAATCCCTCTGCAAAGCCCTCCCTCCCTCTAACAGATCAACACACGCTCCCAGCTTAGTGTCATCTGAAAATTTGCTAATGAAAGACTCTAAACCCTCATCCACATAATCAATAAAAATATTAAACAGAACTGGCCCCAGCACAGACCCCTGAGGGACACGACTGGTGACTGGACACCAGCTGGATGCAGCACCATTCACCACCACTCTCTGGGCCCGGCCATGTAGCCAGTTCCTAACCCAGCAAAGAGTGCTCCTGTCCAAGCCACGGGCTGCCAGCTTGTCTAGGAGTATGCTGTGTCAAAGGCCTTGCTGAAATCCAAATAAACAACATCTGCAGCCTTCCCTGCATCCACTAGGCGGGTTACCTGGTCATAAAAGGTGACCAGGTTGGTTAAACATGACCTACCCCTCCTAAACCCATGCTAGCTTGGTCTGATACCCTGGCCATCCTGTAAATTTTGCGTGATAGCACATAATATAAACTGTTCCATTATTTTGCCAGGTAGTGAGGTCAGGCTGACTGGTCTATAATTACCAGGATCCTCCTTTGCACCCTTTTTGTGAATGGGTATCTCATTGGCCAGCTTCCAGTCATCCATAACCTCACCAGTGAGCCAGGACTGTTGGTAAGTGATGGAGAGTGGCTTTGCAATCTCATTTGCCAGCTCTCTCATTACCCTGGGGTGGATCCCGTCTGGTCCCATAGATTTATGAATATCTAAGCATTTCAGTAGTTGTATGACTGCCTCTTCTTGCATAATGGGGGGACCATTCTGCTCCCTGACACCATCAACCAGCCCAGGCAGGCAAGTATCTTGAGGGCAAGTCATCTTCCCACTAAAAACTGAAGCAAAGTAGGCATTAAGCACTTCTGCCTCCTCCTCATCTGCAGATACTAAGTTCCCTCCCTTGTCCAATAAAGAACAATTGCTGGTCTTACCCTTCCTTGTAGCATTAATGTATTTGTAAAACATTTTTTATTATCCTTTACAGAAATCTCCATTCTAAGTTTAAACTGAGTTTTGGCCTGCCTAATTTTTTGTCTGCATGCTCTAGCAGCCTTCTTGAACACTTCCTTAGAGACCTGACCCTCCTTCCAACGCTGATACATCCTCTTTTTATTCCTAAGTTCCTCCAAAACCTCCTTGCCCAGCCAGGCTGGATATTTACCCCATTGACTGATCTTTCAGCACACAGGGACAGTCTGTTCTTGTCACATTTCTTGTCACAATCTTCTGCCACATTTCCCCAGCACAGGCACTCCTGTGTGCACACAGACACAAAGAGTCAGTGCCAGGCACCTGTGAGAAATTCCCCTGAGGGCAGGCAATGCTCCCTGTGGATCCTTTGGCATCTCCCCAGCAAAGGGCAAAGGGTTGAGCCTGGAGGAGTGGGGGGATCAGCCCAGGCTCTGTGGTTGTTCGGGATCCCCGAGTGCAGCAAACGGGAGAGTTCCCGGCTGGGAGAGGCCCCACTCAGAGGGAGTCGCTGGCCCAGGAGAGCTCCAAGGGCTCCTTTTGGAGCGCTGTGTGCAGGGCCCCAAGAGAGGGGCTTCAGTCCCAGAAATGGCTCATCCTGGCTGCACTTGGCACCAACAGCTTTCTTTGGCAGTGTGAGAACAGGGATGTTGTGCCACTGAGGGAACAAAAACAGTTCCCAGGGTTGCTCCTACAGAAACCAGGAGCTGGTTGGGCAGCAGCAGTGCCTGGAGCAGACAGTGTTTGTGATGAGCTGCAGAGGAGCTGAGCCCAGGGGCTGCTGGCCAAGGCCGTGCCCCAAGGAGCATTTCGCAGCTGGCAGGGCGGCCTGAGAAGAGGAGGGGGGAATGCAGCAGCACAGGGCCCATGGAACCAAGGGAACATTGTGACACTGTGGGGCCCTGTGACACCAAGGGACCATTGTGACGCTGTGGGACCTCATGAGACCAAGGGGTCGTTGTGACTCTGTGAGGCCTCATGGAATCATGGAGAGCACTGTGACATTGCTGAGCCTCATGGAACCAAAGGGACAGTACTGACACTGCGTGGCTCCATGGAATGTAGGGATCATTGTGACGCTGAGAGGCCCCATCAAACCAAGGGGCCATTGTGACACTGCAGGACCCCATGGAGCCAAAGATCCATTGTGACATTGCAAGACCTCATAGAACCTAATGGAGAGACCATTTGGGCACTGCAGAGCCTCATGGAACCAAGGTCCATTTTGACATTGAGGGAATTCACAGAATCATTGAAACTCATAGAATCATTGGGACACATTGAGGCCCTATGGAATAAGCAAAGCATTGTGACACTGTGTGGCCTCATGGAACCAGTGAGACCATTGTGACCCTGGGGATCCTCACAGAACCAAGAAGACCATTGTGATACTGTGGGGCCTTGTGAAACCAAGAGGCCTTTGTGACACTGCGGGGCTGCATGGAACCAAAGGTCCAGGGTGATATTGCAAGGCCCCATGACATCAGTGGTCCCTTGTTACACTGGGCAACCAAAGGAGACCATTGTGACACTGCAGGGCTGCATAGAACTGAGGGGCCATGGTGACATTGTGGAACTCCATTGAACCAAGGGTTCATTGTGACACTGCAGGCTTCATGGAACCAAAGCTCCAGGGTGACACAGAGTGGCCTCCTGTTATCAGTTGTCCATTGTGACACTGTGCAGCCAAAGGGAGACCATTGTGACACCACAAAACCCCCAGGATCCAAAGGTCCATTGTAACATTGCAAGCTGCTTGGAACACAGGAGTCACATGTCATTGTGGGGCCTGGGGAACTGTCGGGATCATTAGCTTATCAGAGTGACCCCGAGAAAAGTTCGAAAGTCTCTTTTCCCAGCCCGGCACTTGAAGAAGGAGTCAGGGCTCTTCATTTCTCTGTCTCAAGGTTGTTTATTTTATCTTATTTATTAAAAATTTTCTAGTGCCCTGCCGAGGTCAGCTCACAAAGAGAGTCCGAGTAATTCTGCCTGCCCACAGGGCAGTGTTAAGTCTTTATACAAAAACTATGTATACAATGTTTACAATTACTTTCCAAAACCTATCACCTATGTTAGACAGTGAGCTTCTACTCTAAACCAATCTGCAAGTGCCAACACCACAGCAGAAGATGGAAGCCAAGAAGAAGGAGAAAGGCTGGACACACTTAGTTCCCTCCATCTTGCTTCCTGAACCCCCATACCAAAACCACAAAAATCTACTTTTCCACCCTGTGATAACTTCACTAATATTCTATTTAAACTGTTGTGGCTTGCTGATCTTCATACAAGGTTGGTAATTTTCTCCACGGGTCATAATCAAAACCACAGGGGCATTTTGGGCTCTGTGCCAGGGTCTCTGAGACCCCTGACAGAGGTCTTGGCTGCTCAGGACAGCCAGAGGGATGTCCTGGGCCCTGACAGGGAACCACAGAGATCATTGTGACATTGCAGGGACTCATGAAATCATTGGGACCATTGTGACACTATGGGGCCTTATGGAACCAAGGCACCATTGTGACACTATGGAGCACCATAAAGCCAAGGGAACACACAACAGGTCTGACTGGTTTTACCTCCCATGGACTGCCTGACTGGTCCAACTTGGCATGTTGAAGGTCGCTTCTCATCTGCTGCTGAAATACTGGGGCTCTGTGCTTTCCTTTTGATGGAAAAGAACTCTCCTTCTTCTCCAGGCACCCATGGCCTGAATTGAGATTTCACCTCCAAACTTTCTTTTATCCAGGGATTGTTCCCATAGGAATATTGCCAGGACAAGTTTTTCTGGCAGTGGTTTTGCAAGGGTCACCTATCATCTTTCCCCCAAACACTGGGGAAGGCTCCGTGTTTTCCTTTCTACGAGAAAGAATTGTGCTGCTTCTCCAGGTGTCCATGGGTGAGATTGGTGCTCCACCTCCACAACTCCCTAGATCCAAAGACTTCTTCCAGACAAAATCTGCCATTCCTGACAAGTCTGGCTGGCCTTGGCCTAGTGAGCCTTTCAGCTGCTTTCCAAACACTGGGTCTCTGTGCTTTCCTTCCTATGGATCTGTCCTTCTCGGCCAGGTGCCCATGGCCAGAATTGGGGTTCCCCCTCTAACATTGCCTGTTGTGAAAGACTGGAGGAGATTGTTGGATCAAAACTTTTCATGTGTGGCGGGAGGAAGGGGCAGCTCCAGGCCCTGCCCTGGAGCCCCAATCCCCCAAGAGCCTCCATCCCAGCCCAGCAGTGGCTGCCAGTCCCTGGCACAGCACAGGCAATGCTCCACAGCCACCTCTGCAGCCCCAGCCCAGCTCCTGAGGCACCAAATGAGCCCAACTCCCACCCGGGGGAAGGGCCCAGGAAGACCAAGGGGAATTGAAGGCTGACCACAAGGCAAGCACACATCTTGACCCTGGGTCCTCTTGGAATTTCCATCTGAACACTGCTGGAATCCAGGGCTTGGTAGCTCTGTGTGTGCTTCTCTAAATCTTTTTTGTCTTTCTCTCTTTCCATGTCTTCTTATGTTTCTTTGCTCCTGCAGATTTTGAATAACATGAAATTGAACAGGCTTAGAGTTTGTGAAGTCAAATGGGCCAAGTCAATGCTCTGAGATGTGGTTTTTGTTGATTGAATGTCTGTTGTAGTTTGACATGAGAAGAATTTTTAAAAGTAATACAAAAATTTTGTGTAACTGACAATCTGTTAAATGACAAAGATACTGAAAATGCCTCCGTTAAACACATATGTTAAAGATGAAAAAAAAACCAGGAACCTCCTCTTTCTTTTGAAGTCAACAAAGAAGCAGCGGCCCCCATCTCAACCAAACCAAACCAAACCAAACCCAAACAAACCACACCAAACCAAACCAAACCAAACCAAACCAAACCTAACCAAACAAAACCCAACCAAACCAAGCAACCCTGCTGTGGGCTGAGCCCCTTCCCCCATCCACAGGCCATCTCCCCCACCAGCCCCATTCTAACCAAACCAAACCCCAACAACTTCCAAACAGGAAAACAAAAGAGGCCACAAAACCCCAACCAGAACAAAGCTGGCCACAGGAATTAAAATCTTACCATCAAGTCCCCTCCCCCAACAAAATTAAAACTAAAAACTCCTACAACCTACAACCCATACAAAATAACCCTACAACTAATATTAAACACAATAAAAAGTCCCAAAGCAGTCGTAAAAGCAATCCTAATACAACTCAACCACAACTTCCTCCACAAGTTATCAGCGGGTCAGGTGTAAATCCTTTCAATACTTCAATCCTCCCTCAATTAAAAAAAAAAAAATATATTAAAAAAACCCATAAAACCATAAAAGTCAGTAAAAAGTTAAATCCCTCCCCCCAAAAAGAAGAAAAAAATACCTTAATCTTAAAACTAAAATCTTCTTATAAACTATAATAAAATATCTTTTTCTTTATAACGTATAAAACTATAAAAAAATTAAAATTAATAAAAATATTACAAATTAATCAAAGAAAAACCTGCATGTTAAATAAATAAATGCTAAAATAACTGTAATTTTACAAAGAGTTTAAACAGGGGGAAAAAAAGTAATCCAGTATCCCCAAGAGAAGATCTCTATTGTCAAAGATAAAAATAATTTTAAAAGAAAGTAATAAAAACATTTACCTTTAAACAGCTCATCTTTAAAACAATACCCCTTAAGTTGACATGACTTATCAACAAGCTGTAAAAAAGCTTGTAGCAATAAAAAAATCACAATAACAAAGATCCCCAGACAACTGTTATCCATGACAAAACTAAGAACAAAAAACAAACTATTTTTCCTCTTGTAAAAAACTCTCTATAAACTTAACAAGAAAAACTTCTCCCCACAGTAAACAAAAAAAAATCGATTCTAGAAATAGTGAAATAACAATTTCTAGTTTAGTTTCTTTACATTTTCAGTAAAATGAAAAAGATGTAAAGAAAAAAAAGTATTCGAAAAAATTAATTTTAATTCTTACTACCTTTTATTTAATTTTACTTTGCCATTTCTTAACAGTACTCAGATGACCCAGGTAATAAAGATTTGCTTGTATATTATGAAACTAACAGGTAATAAAAGCGGTGTCCCTATCCAGGCTGACGTCAGTTATGTGCCCATGAACAGCCAGTGCCACTTGTGCCCTGAGGTGCCCAGCTGGGATTGGATCTCTCAGAGAGCACCTGAGGGAGAGCAGAGCACCTTGCAAGCTGCAGGTCCCTGACAGCCCCTCAGGGCTCCTGTCCCATCAACATCTGCTCTGCTGCAGCCTGAAGCAGGGCCCAGCGTGGTGCTGGGATCATCAGAGAGCTGAGGTGTGTGCTGGAATTCAATGCCCTCCCCATCCCGCAGCAGCCCTGCATTTCTCTGCTGCAGCCTTGGTCTCCAGCACAGCCATGGAGGGTCCTTGGGCTCTGGACGGTTCCTGCAGCCCCCAAGGGCAGCTGAGCTCTGCCTTTGGCACAGTTAGGCCTGGCCAGCACAGGCCATGCTCAGCAATTGATTGTGTGTGCCTGGCCTTGCTGTCAGCCCTGGCAGCGGCTGCATGGCCCCTTTGTGGCCCTGTGCAGGCCCAGCCATGGTGGCCCAGCCCCTGTGCAGGCCCAGCCCAGTTCAGGAGCATTGCGGCTGGGAACGGCCCCTGTGCCGTGGTGCCCACAGCAGCCTTGGGGCTCTGTGCCCCATGGCCTCCCTGCTGGGCAGCCTCTGCCAGCTCCTGCAGAGCCCCTGGCACCTGTGGGGTTGCACAGACAGCCCTGCCCCGGGCTCTGCCAGCCGCTGGGCCAGCAGAGAGGCAGCCAGGACTGGCCATGGCCGGGAACAGGCTCTGAGCCCCACAGGAGGATGGAGCTGGGCCACAGCCAAACTCAGCCCAGGCCAAAGCTGGGCTCAGCAGCCAGGGCTGCCAAGGGCTAGACACAGAGGCTGGCACTGACAAATGTCCTGGGCCCCCTCCCTGCTCTGTCCATGCCACCCAGGGCACAGAGCAGCCTCCTCTCTGGGCCACTTGCCTGTTTGCAATGCCTTGCACAGGCGCTGGCCCTGCCCCACGAGGCCTGGCCTGAGTCGTGCCCCTGCACGCTCAGCCAGGCTGAGATGGACACTGATGGTTTCTGGGCCAGGCTCTCTGAGCCCAGCCCAGCTCCCTGCAAGCTCTGCCAGCTGCCCTGAGCTCTGGGCAGCACCAAGGGCCTCTCCCCAGCCCAGCCCAGCCAGCTCTGGCCCCACAGCTCTGCTCAGGCCAGGCTGCTCTGGGCCCTGGCCCACGGCCTCAGCCCCTGGCAAGGGCACAGCAGCAGCTGCAGCTGCCACAGGACTCAGCCCCAGCCATGGGGGAAGGTGCTTGGCCAAGGCCAAAGGAGGCTCCCTGACTGCCCTGCTCCCCTCGGGCTGAGGTGCTGAGAGCTCTGCAGCCCCTGCTGCCATCCCATCTGCCCAGGGCAGCACAAGAGCCTCGGCCTTAGGGCCTTCAAGAGCTGCTCCTGCTCCAGGCCCAGGGCCCTTGCTAAAGCTGGGGCAGCCACAAAGCTGTGCTCATTTCTGTTCATTGCTGCTCTGATGGGGATGGATCCTCAGCCACTTGGAGGACGATGATGAATTTTACTGCTCCAGAGGCCTCTTTGTTCTTGAGCTTCTCAGTTCAGGAATTCAGTTAGAAAAGCTCATAAATATTTGTTCAAAATACCCAAACAAGACAAGTCTCCGGGAATCATTCAAGTTTTCAATTCTTTTGTGGATAATTAGTCACATTTCAGAAGTGTATTCAAAATGAAAATACCATATTGAAAACAATGAAGAGAGAACTGTTTTGTCCTGCTTAGTTGTCTTTTCCAGTTTTGGTTGATATCAGCATTGTCCAATTTATATTGGCCCCCAACACCTTCTAATGCATTTTGAACAGATATGAAAATCAAGACTCCTCATGGCTGACAATCAATGCTGGTGTCCATGGCAACCACCCCTGGCAAGGGGTCTCCATGGAGCTGCCAAGGGACTGACCATAGCAACAGGGTCCTGGTGATGGTTGCCCGCTAAGGGTCAGATTTGTCAGAGGCCCTCAGAGAGGTTCCATGGGGACTTTCCAAGAGTCTCCAGGCTGTTCAAGAGCTGGAATGTCACAGGCACAGACAGGGGCTCCATGGAGACCTGCCAGGCATTTCTGGGGAGTGCAAAGGGCCGTGTGGTCAGAGGCAGTCACAGCCATTCCATGGTGACATCCCAGGGGACCTTGGGCTGCAAAGGCACCGATCTGTCATAGACACTCATGGGGGGTCCACGGTGACATCCCAGGAGTCCCCAGGCTGCCAAAGAGCTGGGATGTCCCAGACACTCACAGGGGTTCCTGTCATGGGCACAGTGAGACCTTCAGGCAAAATTTATTAGGGAAACCCCTGTTGGGTCACAACGTGCAGAAAGGAGCCCCAATAGCCCCCACAGATGCCCAAATGTCACCATTGAATCAGAGATGACACAGACTCAGATCAGAAGGCTTAGGGCTAAAAGCCACCTGTTTTTTCAGTCCTCTTCTTTTATACCTTGGTTTGCTACAGGTGGACCACACTGGTCCTTTAATCAACACATTTCACATGATTGGCCAATTAAAACAACATCCTTCAGTAAACAATTTTATGGAAAAAAGCCAACTTATTCCAAATATTGTCAGCCAAGTGTTTCCTCATAAATCCACTCAGATAACACCATTTATTGATGTTTGTTTTATGTTGGGCCTTTCTTGCGGGTCCCTGGATGGGGGAATCCCTCCTGTAGCAGTTCTATGCCAGGTAAAAAGAGATGCACGGGACTTTTTCAGTCTTCAGCTTCTTGTTTATTGTTATCTTTTCTAAAGTTTTGCATTGCTGTCCACACCAGGCCCAGTGCACTGGAAAAGCACTGCAAAATCGCCCCAAAACGTAGAGTTTCAAGCTCTTTTAACATTGTCTCATTCAATAAACACTTGAAAGGTGCATTATTTCTACTTATCTACCAATAACTCATCCCTTGACTGTCCACAGAACCTCTGCACTGTGCTTTCCTTGACCAATCACCTTGTGCTACCAACAGTGCAGAAAATAGAGCAGATGAAGAAGACAGGGACTACATCCCAATTCTTCCATCTTGCTTCCTATCTACACCATACTAATAACTCCAAAACCTAAATTTCTCACCCAAGGAACATAGTATAGTACTCTCTATTACCTATTTCACACTTTGGTAAATTCTAATCTATCTCAAAGTCTTGGAAGTTCTCTCCATGGGTGAAGCTGAAAGGCAGTGTTTCTCTGGGGGTCAGGACCCCTCAGAGCAGACAGAGAACTATTCTCTGTGCCTTGGGTTCCCACACATTTAACCTAAAATCCCTTAACCCTTAATATGTGAAGTTTCCCAAAAATGTTCCAGGTAAGTAGGATTAGAAGGAGGAGAAAGAGAGGACAACAGAAAGACAGAAGATCCATAGAACAACACGCACCCAGATACCGACTGCTGGGTTTCCAGCATCGCAAAGAGAGGAACCACAGGAGAAGGCAGGATCCAGACCCTGGACTGCCCTCGTGCCCCAGCTTTTAACTTCCTGAGCTTTCACGGGCCTGCCCCTGGGGTGGGACTGCCAGTTGATGTCCAATCAGAGCCATGGTAGGCACCAGCGGCTGGTGTGTGATTGATTGACAGCTCAGCCAATCAGAACAATGTTAGCACTGCCAGTACTGTGTGATTGACAGCTCTGCCAGGCCAGGGCTGGGGGCGGGGCTCTGTCCCACCACAAACCAAGGCCTGACCCGGCCCTGGCCCCACATGAGCATTCCAGGCATCCCAAGGTATCTCGGGACATCGATCTCATCCAGCTGCTGACAGCAACCATGATTATTGGAATATGAATCCCAAAATAACCAGTTAGATTGTGCCTGGGTCAGTGTGACCCTTGCTGCTGAGCCAAAGGCAGCTTCTGTGGTGCTTTACCCCAGAGATACCTTGGCTTCTGGAGATTGCAGCAGGGCACTGGTGCAAGTCCAGGCTTGTCAGGAACTCCATTTACCTCAGGAGAGAGAGCTTCTGGCGATGGTGAAGAGAAGAAGGAGAGGATTCTGCTGGAAGGTTATATCCAGATGTTTATTCCATGGTTACAGAGGTCTGAAGCGGGGCAACTCCTCCAACAGAATAGAGGCCGCATGGTCTGATTCACCTTATAAGCTCCGGGACAGGGGAAGGGGAGGGGACAGGTGAGCTACCAACCAGGTGAAAGGGGCAGGGTCTCAAGGGACTAGGGACACCTATCCAATGTCTCTCAGGCCTGAGGGACCAACCATATGACGCCTTGCTGGTATGTTAGCCTGATTGACAGGGCACACTCAGCAAGGGGCGAGGGGGAAGGGAGAAGGTATAGGCACACCTGGGAAGGGACCCGGAAGTTTAAAACAGGACATTGCAACACACCGCAACATCTCCCCCTAGTTTTGTCTAAAAAGGACTGTGTTTATGGTGCAGAATGATTGCCAAACCATGGTTGGTAAATCGGTTCTTCTTCTACAGGAGGGTCAGTATTTTCCACTGAGGCCTCCAGGTCATCCACTGGAGCACTGAGGGCTTCCAAATGGTACACCTCAGGAGGGGGAGATGAGCTTGAAATTAACTTGAGAACCATGCGTTTGATTAGTCCAAAACCAATGCTAACAACTACAATAACTATAACTAAAATAAGCAGCACTAAAAACACAGTTTTCAGAATAGATCCCAACCAGCCCGCGAGTCCCAAGCCTTTGAACAGTCCATTCAGCCCATTGTCAGTTTCTCTGTCGATGTCTGAGAGCATGTGGTTTGGGCTGCAGTAGGAGATCGCAGGTGGGATGATCACGAGTAGGACGAGAAGCAGGCTCGGTCTCATGGCGTCTTGAGGCTACACACGAACAGTGGGATCTAAACTGATACAAGGAACTTGAAACAAACATATATTACAAACTATTCCAGATAGGAGGCTTAAATGGAATTTTCTCCAGAGAACGCATGCGGCGTTTTCTTCTCCAGGCAGCGTGAGCAACCTGGGGTGCTTCTGCAGATTTCTCTGAGACTTTGGGAACATAGGGCTTCACCCATTGGGAAGGAACCCACCTTAAACCAGAGGGGGTGGACACAAAGGTTTATCCACGTCTCCAATTAACCAATTTGTAAGGTCCCACCATTTTCCAAGTCTCAGGGTCCTTTACTAAAACCGGAGGTTTTTCTTTCATCAACCTGTGACTGCTCCCCCCAAAGTGGCGTAGGATGGGTGGGTTCAGGCTGTCAAAAGAACAATTCAGAAAATTGATTGTGAATAGCGTCCTGGATAACTGGATGTGGGGAGGTTCTACCTTCAGAACCTGTTGTTGCTGGTCCAGGACCCTTTTAATATCACGGTGAGTTCTTTCTACAATGGCTTGACCTGTAGGGGAGTAGGGGATGCCAGTTTTGTGCTCTACTCCCCATTGCTGCAGGAAGCTCCCAAATTCCTTGGATTTATAAGCAGGCCCATTATCAGTTTTCAGCTCCTTGGGGATGCCCATGAAAGAAAAAGCCTGTAAGAGGTGCTTAATAGCATCAATAGATGACTCTCCTGTGTGGGCAGAAGCATAGACCGCTCCAGAAAAGGTATCTACACTAACATGAACATATTTCTGCCGTCCAAAAGCCTGTATGTGTGTTACATCTGTTTGCCACAGTTCACAACTGTTCAGTCCCCTTGGGTTTGCTCACATACTCACTGTAGGGAGTGCATGTTGTTGGCAATTTGGGCACGTGGCCACAATCGCTTTGGCCTGTTCTCGAGTGATGTTAAACTGACGAACCAGGCCAGGTGCATTTTGGTGGAAAAGCTGGTGGCTGATTTTTGCCTGTTCAAAAACATTTGGGAGAGTGGCCATCACTGCAGGTGCAGCAAGAGCATCTGCCCTTCTGTTGCCTTCAGCGATAAACCCTGGCAAGTCAGTGTGTGACCTGACATGCATCACATAAAATGGTTGCTCTCAGTGAGTGACTAACTTTACCAGTTTTGAGAGCAATTCAAAAAGTGCGATGTTAGATACATCTTGCAGTATTGCTTGATCTGCTCTGGATACTACTCCTGCCATGTATGCAGAGTCTGTAATCAGATTAAATGGTTCTGAGAACCTTTCAAAAGCCCTAACAACCGCAGCCAATTCAGCAACCTGAGGTGAACCTTCCACCTCAGCAATGTCCGTCTCCCACTGCTGGGTTTGAGGATCCTTCCAAGTCATAACGAACTTGTGGGACCTCCTGGACGCATCTGTAAACACAGTTAGAGCCCTTTTTAAAGGTCTCCTACTTAGAGCAGTTCTTAATTTTAAAGTAAATTGAACATCTTGTTCAAACAATTTGTGAGCGGGCCGCACTACCGAAAATTGTCCTGAGTAGGAATCCAGAGCAAACTGCAACACTTCATTTTCTTGAAACAATTGTTCCAGTATTTTCATAGTATTTTGACCTGATTTTAACTCAACTGGAATGTGAATGCACTTAAAATCACATCCTGCTAACTCCCTGATCCGGGTGCTTGCTTTCCGGATCACTTCTGCTATCAGCTCCTGAGGCTTTGTCAGTCTCTTGGACCTTTTGTGACTGAGGAAGACCCATTCTATGATCAAGAGAGAGTCCGTCTGGTCCTGGTCCTTTTTTGGTGTGTCCTTTGCCTTAGGTGTTTGTTTTTCCTCCCACTGGAAAATAATTCCATGGAGGTGTGGCAACTTACCTAGGATGATAAATTTGAATGGCAGGTCAGGCCGGCATCGGTGGGCCTGTCTTGTGGACATTGCAATCTGAACCTTTTCTAGAGCTTTCCGTGCCTCTGGGGTAATAGACCTAGGAGCACCTGGGTCCTCTCCCCCTTTCAATAAATTGAAAAGAGGGGCAAGGTCTTCATTAGTCAGACCAAGCCATGGTCTTACCCAATTCAAAGACCCACACAACTTGTGGACATCCGCAAGGGTCTTGATCCTTGGATTGATTTCTAGTTTTTGAGGAACAATGGTCCTATTTCCAATTTCTAAGCTCAAATACTTCCAAGGTGGCATCTTTTGAATTTTCTTTTCCTGGAGCTCGAACCCTGCAACAATCAATGCATCGATCGTTAGGTCAAGCGCATGTGTGAGTAAATCATCATTGGGGGCACACACAAGGATATCATCCATATAATGATAGATGATGGCCTTCTCTGCGGCTGCACGCACTGGGGAAAGCAGGGAAGAGACATACCACTGGCAGATAGCTGGAGATACCTTTAATCCCTGAGGAAGAACGGTCCAATGGTATCTTTTCATAGGAGCTTCTAAATTGATAGAAGGGACTGAGAATGCAAAACGCGGTGCATCATCAGGGTGCAATGGGATTTGGAAAAAACAATCTTTAATATCAATAACAGCTAATTTCCAATCTTGGGGAAGCATTGTTGGGGATGGCATACCAGGTTGGGGAGAACCCATATCTTCAATTACATTATTAATTTGTCGGAGGTCACAGAGAAGTCGCCACCTCTTTTTGTCAGCTTTTTGGATGACAAACACTGGAGAGTTCCATGGGGACATGGTCTCCACAATGTGGCCCTTTTTTAGTTGCTCTTGTACCAGTTCCTCAAGCACTTTTATTTTTTGTTTACTGAGTGGCCACTGTTTCACATCAACTGGTTTGTCTGTTTTCCACTTCAGTTTTTGGGTGGGGCGCTGTTGTTCAATGACTGCTGCACAAAAATGCTGTGGAGAGTCTGGAATATCAATTGTGACACCCCACTGGGCCATTAAATCTCTCCCTAACAAAGGTTCGGAATAATCTAACACAAATGGACGGATATTTGCCAATTGTCCGTTTGGACCCTCGAATTGAATAATGCTTTTGGATTGTTTTGCCAATTGCAGACCTCCTACACCATGAAGGTGACCAGCAACATTTTGCAAAGGCCAATGTGCTGGCCAGTCTTGTACTGGAATCACTGTGCAGTCTGCACCTGTGTCTACAAGCATCTCAATGCGTTTTGACTCTCCACTCCCACTGAGGTTACACCATAATTTAGGTTTGTCCTTGCCAATAACTTGGACCCGGGCGACTGTGGGCCCTTGTTTTTCAGTACTTTCTTGTAAGGATGGTACAGGGATAGCTTGTGCAACAATTTGTCCCTTCGGAAGATACAGGGGTGGGTGGAAACAGTGCAGGCCGAGAACAAATTGCTCAGGATCTGATGTTGTCATTCCTGGAGCAATCTCAATCTCTTGTGGTGTGTGTTTGGTGTCCCCAATGACGATGTACTTACAACGAATTTGGTTCCAAGTACCCTTCTGTTCAGGATTTACAGAGACGAAATGCCAGTCAGTGTCCTTCAGGTGGAGTGGCTCTGTCAGCTGCAACCTGTAAGGCTCATTGACAGAAGATGCGGTTAATACAGAATCACTTAAATCACAACAAAGGTTATTTTGTTTCACTTTTAACAGTGGACTAGCAGACTTGGTCTTTGAAGCACCTGCTTCAGTTACACAAATATTAATATTATTGCGTGCTTGATTTGTTTTGCTACCCTTATTCCCTTGGCCTGCTCTTTTTGTGTCTTCACGCCTGGCAGGCCGGCGCTCTATTTTAAGTTTTTCGTTCTTGTTGACCCTCAGGGAGGGCTTGTAGTTCCCCTCCCCTGCTATTTCTAAATTCATCGAATTCCCTTTTCAGGGGGCACTGGTTACTCCAGTGCCCATGGTTGTTACAAAGCAGGCATGGTTTTGTGGGCTCAACCATTGCTGGTCTCCGCTGCTGCCCAGGGTACTTCTGTGCTGAGGGAAAAGGTGCAGGGCTGGCAACGGCGACACGCTGAGGTGGTCTTGGCAGCAGCCTTGGTCTGGTGTCTTCAGCCACACTCATCAGAGGCACTTTCCTGTTACAGACTAGAAGCATATCTTTTAGTGTAGGGGGAGGTTCTATAGGAAGGCTCAGGATTGCCGCTCGACACTTTTCATTTGCATTTGTAAACGCTATTTCTTCTAAAATTGCTTCCCTAGCATTTTCCTTTTTAAGCTGTATTTCAATGGCTCTAGTTAGCTTTTCTGTAAATTTCAAAAAAGGGTCTGATGGTAGCTGTTTAATTTTACTATATGGCTCAAATGCCCCTCAGGTTGGATGGAAAAGAATGCTTTTTCAGCTGCTTCTTTTACTTTCTCAAGTGTTTCTGCGGGAATTGCAGAAGCTTGGACTGAGGGAGAAGACCATTGGCCTTCACCACAGAGGTGCTCAAGGGTAATAGGGTTACCATTGTTGTCCTTTGCTGTGTTTGGATCAGCCTGTAAGCCTGGGAGAGCATCTTTTAGCAGTTGTTTCAATGCTGATTCCCATAATTTGAATTCCGTGGATGTCATGAGACATGAAAAAAGTTGTTTTAAATCATGTGGAACCACAACAGTCCTACTTAATTCAGAATTTAAAAGGCCACGGAAATATGGACTGTGTGGACCATATTCTTTATGAGATTTACAGATCTCTTTAATCAATTGTCGTCCAAAAGAACTCCAGTTAGCAGTTGGGGCTGCTCCCGCTTGAGCTGCAGGCTGAAACGAAACAGGAGCCAGTGACAACATGGCACCATGCATTGGGTCTGCTGTCCCCTGCTCTGTATCCCTGGAATCAGAAGCATTGGGATCACAGCTACAGGTTTGGGGACAGGCAGTGGGTGTGTCCCCACCGTGGGAACCCGGGGAGGGGGCGGGGAAAGGGAGCCGGCAAGGGGCGGGCAAACCGTGGGAACAAGGGGCGGGGTCAAGGGGCTGGCAGGGGGCGGGGATACCGTGGGAACAGGGGGCGGGGTCACCTGGTGACATCACGTCAGCAACCGCCCCCTGGGAGGAGTAGAGGGGCGGAGCTGAGTGTACTGCAGGAAAGGCGGGGGGAGGGGGGAAGGTGTCACGAGGAACAGGAGGAGAGGGGGATGAGGCAGGAATTTTGGGATGCTTAAGAGGATCTTGGGAAGAAGAAGACCAGGTTTGGGAAGATGCCACGTGGCACCCACCATCTTGCGGACCCCCTAGGGACTGGGGGCCATTTTGGACATCCCTGCTCTCCGGAAAGCTAACACGTGCTCTGGGTTTTAGAGGAGGGGATACAGGGGATTGGGACAGACACAGCCTGGCCAGGGCTTTGTGAACAAAACAACTCAGGTATTTTTGCACACTCTGGGAGCCGACTTCCCAATGAGTTTGCACTCTTTAAAACACCATGTTTTGGGGAAAGAGGTTTAGGGGTTTTAGAGGGAGAGGGAGGAACAGGGAGAGCAGAGGCACATGGCTTTACATTTGGCTTTTTCTCCATTTCCTTTTGTTTGAGCAATGCTGTTTGAATTTGTAAACTCCAGAACACAAATTTAGCTGAGGGTGATTTGCTAGATTGTCCTAAGGTTATCAATTCATTCCCAACTTTATCCCAGAATTGAATATTGTGGATTTCTTCAGGGGAAATGTTTGGGAACTGCAGAAAAAGCCATCTTATAAACTGTTTCAATTTTCCTTTAGAGAATTTCACATTACTTTTGACTAAAATGCTAACAATATTATAATACACTCCTTTATGTACAATGCTAAGTTTGGAACCCATGTTAGATGTAAAAAGCAAAGTACTTAATCCCGCCTGACCAAAAACAAAGCTAAAATCAGCTACCAATTTCTAAAAAAAAAAACCACAGATAGAAAGCGATAACGAGCAGACAAAAGCTTCACAATGCAGCTGTATATACTGCTTTTAAAATTCCCGGGCAGCAGCAGCAGGGCACGCCCTGCCGAGCCAAGGCAGAAACAAAGCCTCCCCTGCCGTGGAATGCAGCCCCCCCGCGGAGCAGAGACAGCAACTACTCCACGTGGCAGCCGAAACCGGGATGCCCCCCCCCGCCGCCGCGTGTGCAGAGCACTCCCGACCCCGCAGGTCCCCCGGCCACGCTGAAAGAGAGCCTCCCCCCCTCCCCCGCAAAGAGAAAGAGAAAGAAAGAGAGTCTCCTAACACGTGTCTGAGCATGCTACTGAGCCGGGGCCGCTCTGGCGCGAATTTTAAAAGACAGTGAAACACACGCAGAAAATAAAGCTAGAACGCTATGAATTCTTGTCTGTGGGGCTGCGCAGCCAAAAATGCAAAGGCAAAAAGGAACAGAACTCACGGCAGAGTCTGTTTTTGAGCTTCTGCTATACCGAAAGCAAAGATACTCACATGAAATGGAAGCTGTAGGCTGGGTACAGGCAGGCAGGTCTCCACCGGAAAAGGACCTCTCTCTGGGTGCAAGAGAGGCTCCCCTTTTCTTCCTCTGGAAAATCTGCTCACCACAATGAAGCTGGACTTTCCAGAAGGCGCCGAACAGTCCACGAAACATTTCTGGGAATATTCCCAAAGTCTCTAGCTGGGAGTCTTGAAGCCAGGCTCCTTTCAGCTGGATGCACGGCTGATTTGCGGAGAAAGGAAGAAACCTCACAACTTGTAAAAGTTGTAAAGCCCGGTATGCCTTTATTACGACGCGCGTCGGACGCAAGCCTCTTAAAAGGCGTGCGCACCCCTGGAGACTCTGAGTCTCCTTTTTATCTCCTCTTTCAAATGCATATGCATATAGTTTCAAATTAAGTTCATACATATTCATTCTACGCGACATTTAGCACTAATTCTTCTTTATCGAAGGAATTCCTAGGTCGGGGGCAGATTGACCTCGCGGTTTTCTGTTTTTCTTTCTCTGTCTCCTTGCTGTCTCTGGAATGCGGCCTCTCCTTCAGCTTTAGCTCTACAGACCCTTCACCTCTCCCAGACACTTCACCTAGTTCAGGATGGATCCTTACTCTGTCTCATTCCCCCCTTTCCTAGGAAATAAGTAAATTCTTTTACTTAAGGAAAATTTCTATGACAATAAGTATCTTTTAGCGCTTTACCATGTGCATTTGACAAAGAGGTGAGTACAGCTATTTTTTGTAGCATCTTACAGTTCTAAATTAACAATATAATAGACAATCTTAAGCTTATCTCAACTAATATTAGTAAAACTACAATGGGGTGACACAACTTATTAAGGACTCCATTTGCAGTTGGTGACCATCTAAAGATCACATCTCACCAGTGATGAGTCATATCTTGTCTTATTCTCTGTAGAACCCTGGTTATCTCCTTTGTATCATGTTGGACAGTAATTAATGTTTTCTTTCCACTCTCTTGAATTTCTTTCAAGATTTCTAATAGGTCTTGGTGTTTAATTAATTGTTTTACCAATGTAAGGTTCATCTCAATAGGGGTAGGTAGTAGTCTGTGATACATCGTGTAATTAGCCTGAATCAGCTGGTGGGATGTCACTGGGGCCAAGTACGAAAAATTACACCCGGTAATCTCAACAAAATTACAAATACAAAAGTTAGAATGATTTCTACTAGACAGAACAACATTATTGCTATCAACTTTTACTGCAGCACAGGCAGTCTTCAGACACACACATCCATTCCCAGTATATACAAGCACAGTTTTCTGGTCGGTGACTGGATGAACTTCAAAGTGACAAATACTCTGTTCAGTGTCCAGGCACACGTCTTGAGCACTAATAGTGTTGCTCTCACAAATGAATCTCATCTGTTCTCTAGTAATGCAGGACTCTACATTTACTGTCTGCCACTTTTCATTCACCTTTCGTGCCCACACTCTATGTTCTGAAGGATAGAGTATTGTTTTTTCATGGTTTAACTCTAGGGCAATGATGGGATGGATAATAAAAACTGTGGCATTACGTATGGTAAGCACAAAGGCAGTTGCTACATTATAAACGGGATCATAGGTGAAATTCACCATAGTCCACTAAGACTGGAACTTCCTTTCAAAATCGATAGCATTATCTCACACAATCTTCCGAATTTCAGCTGGAAAATTACCTTCATTCTCTTCTCGTATGATCAGAGCTGCTGTTGCCTGCACCCATAACTGTGCTTGTATACAACTGAGAGCTAAAGACACATTGTCTTGGACTGCACCAAGTGCTTCTGTTATTAACTTGTGGTCTTGGTCCCCGGTCGTTTCTCATTTTGACAGTACTTTTGAAATCTGCCACTGGCTAGTTCCTAATGCCAACAGAGATGATTGTAAGGGTTGCCTCAATTTTGTTAGGCTGCCTGCTGCAGTGATCAGTTTATTCATCAGTATCTCTGAATCAATTCCATTCAAAACTCTTAATCTTGTCTCTAATAGGCCAGTTAGATCTCTTTTCATTCTGCTCCTGAGGTATGTCTGTTTTTGCAGCCATGTTGTCCAGCCCTCAAAGGAAGTTTTCAGGAAGGAGGAGCAGACTGGTTGGATTTTTGAGATGTTAATTTGCATTATCAGCTCTACACGTTTGAGAGACCATTCTGGATTGAACAATAGTTGTTGTTCACTCACATTCTTTACTATGTAGGGGCCAACTCTATACAACTCGGGTTCAAGTTTGGGTTGGGTCTGAACTATTTGGGTCTTGGTGTGGGCTGTGTAGGGTCTTGCTGTGGTGAAAGGTGTAGTGTCTATTTTGAATTTAAATGAAAGCTCAATATCTTCTTGTGCCCAAAGGCAAGTTATTTCCACAGGCTGTATTAAGGTGAAATTACACCAGCAGTCTGATTCATTTAGGCTATCACAGATTTCCTGGCGTTCATATTCATCAGGAGAAATTGAGACACTAATTTCATTTGGTTTCTTATGGGCTGTCCCATTTATCATCCGGCACCCTACCTTGATTTCTTCTCTTCTAATCCCTTGAAGTGTCTATAGTTTCTGTTCCTGCCATTCTTGCCCCTCATATACCTGATCTCTATGAATTACCACAATGGACAGGTTTAAATTCTCAGAAAGTTCTCCCATGGATCCAGTATACTGATTAAACGCCCGGGACCAAGGCCATTTAACATTGTTCTGAATAAAGGTACTCTCAAGTTCTAAAACTTCAGTCATGATTATACACAAAATGATCTTACAAACTAAAACGTGAGCTACTCCCCACCGCAATTTACTCATTTTGCCCAAGTAAGTTTTAGTCTCAGTTCATTGTCTCTTGGAGTCACTCCTCAAGGGGTCTCTGGGCCTTCTTCACCCGGGAGTGATGAATCCAGGCGTTCTGCTCTTTGATTTTGATTGCAGTGAAGGTGGTGAGAAGCACTTGGAACGGTCCCTCCCACTGCGGTTCCAAAGTTTTTTCTGTAAGAGACTTAACATATACATAATCTCTAGGCTGTATGTTATGTACTGGCCCATCTAACTCCCGGCTCCGAGTTCCTGCCACATGTTTTTCAATTTCTCTGAGCTGTTTGTTTAAGGCCACCATGTAGGTGGCTAATGTCACCTCTCCAATGTGGGTGGACATTCCCTTTTGTATTCTATATGGTCTCCTATAGAGTATTTCAAAAGGGCTTAACTTTTCTTTAGCTCGAGGTTTAGTTCGAATTCGCAATAGTGCTAGTGGAAGAGCTTGGGGCCAGGGCAGATTTGCTTCTTGCCCCAGTCTTATGATTTGCTGTTTAATCAAATGATTCATTTTCTCCACTTGACTACTTGATTGGGCGTGGTATGGGGTGTGGAGCTCTCAGTCTATGCCCAGATGGCTACTAATTTGTTGCACTATTTTGGAAATGAAATGTGATCTTCTATCTGAGGATATTGTGGCTGGAACTCCGAAGCGCGGTATTATCTCTTGTAATAACACCCTGGTCACCTCTCTAGCTTTGACAGTTCTGGTGGGGAACGCTTCTGGCCACCCTGAAAATGTATCTGTCAATACCAACAAATATCGATACCCCCCTTTCCTTGGGAGTTCTGAAAAGTCAATTTGCCACTGTTGTCCAGGCCCATGGCCCCTCCCAATCTGACCAAGTTTCGGCCTGGGGATATTTTTGGGATTAGTCTGGAGGCAAAGATCACACTGTCGAGTTACCTGAGTAATAGTGGCATATAAATTTCTAGCAACAATCTTCTCAATCAGGTATGTGTATAGGGCATTTATTCCCCAGTGTGTTTTCTGGTGTTCTTCCCTTACTAATGACCACAACAAATGGGAAGGGATTACCAGTTTCTTTTCAATGGTAGCCCACCCTTCTTGGCTATATGTCCCTTTTTGATCTTCAATTAATTTCTTATCTCTCTTGCTATATTCTGGCTTACTTTCAAGGGAGATTTGTCTGTCTGGGATAAGGACTCTTTCAGTAGCTACTTCTCTTTTTGCTGCTTCTTTTGCCTCTCTATCCGCCAGCTCATTTCTTTCTTCTAATTCTGAGCTCACTTTTTGGTGTGCCTTAATGTGCATAATTGCTACCTTTTCAGGCAGTTGAACTGCTTCCAGCAGCTGGATTATTTCTTGTGCATGTTTGATGTTCTTTCCTTGTGAGGTCAGCAGCCCCCTCTCCTTCCAGATGGCCCCATGTGCATGTACAACTCCGAATGCATACCTCGAGTCTGTGTAGATGTTTATTCTCCTCTCTTTTGCCCTTTCCAAGGCACGGGTCAGGGCAATTATCTCGGCTTTCTGCGCGGAGGTGCTTGTTGGTAAGGGTCTAGACTCGATTACCTCTCTATAGGTGGTCACTGCATATCCAGCATATCGCTTCTCATCGGCAATGTAGCTGCTCTCATCAGTGAACCAGGTCTTTGCGTCATTCAGGGGGGTATCCTTTAAGTCCGGGCGGCTGGAGTAGGTAGCTTCAATGGTCTCTAGGCAATCGTGGTGTACTGCCTCTCCTTGGTTTCTACTGAGAAAAGAAGCTGGGTTGACAATATTAGTCACCACGATCTCTACATCATCTTGCTCCACCATAATGGCCTGGTATTTCAGAAACCTCTCTGGTGAAAGCCAGTGGCCACCCTTTACTTCCAGTACTGCGGACACTGTATGGGACACTAGCACAGTCATTTTTGTCCCAGGGTAAACTTGTGTGCCTCTTGGATGTTCAGCACAACTGCTGCTACAGCTCTGAGGCAACCTGGCCATCCTTTGGCTGTTGCATCTAGTTGCTTAGAGAGGTAAGCGACTGCCCTTCGGTATGGACCCAAGTCTTGAGCCAGTATTCTCAGGGCAATTCCCTGCTTCTCATGGGAAAATAGGAAAAATGGTTTACTCACATCTGGAAGTCCCAAAGCTGGAGCTGACATGAGGGCATCCTTTAGCTGGTGAAAGGCCCGTGTTGCTTCTTTCGTCCACTGGAGATCTCTGTTTCCATTGGCAATAAGAGCATAGAGGGGTCTGACGAGTAGTCCATAATTATAGACTCACAGCCGGCACTACCCTGCCATGCCTAGGAACGTTCGGAGTTCCTTTATGGTCTGGGGTTTTGGGGTTTGGCATATGGCTTCCTTGCGAGCCTGCCCTAAAGTCTGTTGCCCAGCACTCACCTCGTACCCCAGGTAGACTACTTTCTGTTTCACTATCTGTGCCTTTTTCTTGGATACTCTGTATCTTTGGAGTCTTAGGAAATTCAAAAGGCTTACCGTCCAGGCCACACATGCTTCTCTTGTCTGAGTGGCCAGTAGAAGGTCATCAACATACTGCAAAAGCCTCCCTTCTTTCTGTGGGGCTTCCCAGGATTCTAGATCCTTTGCAAGTTGTTCCCCGAACAGGGTGGGGGAATTTTTCCAACTTTGTGGTAGTCTGGTCCATGTGAGCTGGGTTTTGCGCCCACTTTTAGGGCTTTCTCATTCAAATGCAAAGAATTTTTGGCTGGCTTCATGGATGGGGAGGCAAAAGAAGGCATCCTTTAAATCTAGAACAGTGAACCAGGTTAGCTCAGGTGTTAAGCAAGTTAATAAAGTGTATGGATTGGCTACAACTGGATACAGATTTTCTGTTATTTTATTGATAGCCCTTAAATCCTGTACTATCCGGTATGTCCCATCAGATTTTCGAACAGGCAGGATGGGAGTATTAAAATCAGATTGGCATTCCTTCAGCAATCCTAGTTGCAGAAAATTTTCGATTATTGAGCTGATTCCCTCCCTGTCCTCTTTCTTTAGGGGGTACTGCTTGATTCTCACTGGCTGCGCTCCCTCCTTGAGTTTGATTACTATGGGAGAGGCATTTTTTGCCCTTCTTGGCACATCAGAGGCCCACACCCCGGGAAATACCTGACTTAATATTTCCTCATCAATTTCTTCCTTAATGCTAGTAGCAGTCAGAGTTAAACTTAGTGCCTCTATGTACTTTTGATCATTCACCTCTAGAGTAATTTCTCTATTCTTGAATATGATGGTGGCTTGTAATTGTTCTAATAAATCTCTCCCCAAGAGTGCTCTTGGTGAATTAGGCATGTATAAGAACTTATGAATACCCCATTGTTTTCTCAATTTGTACTTCAAAGGTTTGCAAAAATATGCCTTTTCAGACTGGCCAGTTGCTCCTTGTACTACAACATAATCATTTTCTACAGGCACTAAGGCTTTATTTAGGACTGAATATGTAGCTCCTGTGTCAACTAAAAATTCTACCCTTTTCCCTTCTTCTCCCAGCCTCATTGTTATAACCAGTGGATCCGCTGGGGCAGGATCCCCCGGTCCTCCTCAGTTGTTTTGTACGTGTGCAGCCATCTGTTGGTCACTCTTTCTTCGTTCTGGGCATTGGTCTTTCCAGTGACCAATTCTTTTGCAGATTGCACACTGGTCTTTGCCCAACCGAGGTGGTCCTTGTCTCGGTGGGCCCTGGTTGTGTTTCCTCTGCCTTTCCTCCTGTACTACCGCCACCAACTTTTTCATTCCCCGTTTATATCTTTCCTCCCGGTTACTAAATACTCTCCAGGCCTCTTCTAACAAGGCTTCAAGATTTCTCGCGTCTGCTCCCCGAATCTTCTGAAGTTTACGTTTGATATCTCTAGCAGACTGCTCCAAAAATGAATTAACTAGTTGGTTTATCCCTATCTCAGACTCTGGATCTAATGATGTATGACGACGCATGGTATCTCTTAAACGCTCTAGAAATTCAGATGGAGTCTCAGAAGGTCCCTGCTTAAGTGAATATAAGGCAGACCAGTTTATGGTTTTTGGAATAGCTCTTTCTACTCCTGTTACTATCTACTCTTGATACTCTGTTAATTTCTTTACCTCTGCCGACACATTAGGGTCCTATTCTGGGTCTTGGAGGGGGAAATGTTGTTTTACATCCAGCTGGGTGGCTTTACAGTAATCCTCCGCCAAATTCCCAGCTGTCTTTAAGATCAGCTGCTTCTCTGTCTCAGTGAAAGCATCCAGTAGTAGCTGGATGTCAGCTCAGTCTGGGTTGTGCTGTTTGATAACATACCTTAGGCGTTTGGCAGTGAGTATCGGGTCAACACGGTAATTCTTCGCAACTCTTTCCCATGCTTCTAAATCAAGGGTGGTAAATGGCACTTTAATCATTAATCTACCCCCTTCTGGCCCCACTGCCTGTCGCAGAGGGGCCTGTAGCACTACTTGCCTCCTAGTCCTAGATGCAATTGGACTCCCACGGATGGGGTGGGATCTAGTAGATGTGCCTTCCCCACCTGAGTCCTCCTCCTCCCTTTTGGGGAGGCTTCCTTCTTCTTCATCCTCAGCATCAGCCTCGACTTCTCTAACCATCTCCCTTCGGGGAGGAGCTGGAGGATGTTTCACCCACTCAAATGTGTCCCGTTCTTGCTCCTCAGAACAATAGACTTTATCTGATCTTATACACCGTTGTCCTATACTGCATGCTGAACAGCAGCGTTTGATTTGCCCTCTCTTTGCCTTGTTATCCCTTTCAAGGGCTAAGACCAGTGGGTCTGAGGGTGCCTTAATCTCACAGTCTCTCTGCCACTCTTGGTGGTTTCTTAAAACAAAAAACATATCAGCATACGAGACCTCATTCTATTTACTCTCTCGTCTTAGAAACAACATCAACTGCAGTAAAGTATTATAGTCCAGGGTTCCAGTGGGTGGCCACCTTGCCCCGTCTTCTAGCTTATATAAGGGCCACCAGCGTGTGCAATACTGGATTAGATTTTTTTTATTCTCAGAGCCCCCCCGGCTAGTGATTTCCTTCCAGTGGGCCAAGATGCACCCTAAGGGGCTGGCCTGCGGAACTTCTTTACTCTGGTTAGTTCTCATTATCTCCTTCTTGCTCTGTCCCGCTTCTACCTAAACTTCTTTTCACAGGACTTCACAGTAGCTTCCCAGTCCTCTTCCCACACACTCCAAGTGGCAGGTACCAGATGTGATTTCTCACACACAAGTTTTAAGATCTTAGGCTCTGAATCAGCTTGATCAGGAACCTCTCGTTTACACCTGGGGCACGTGCCCCGTCGCCTGCTAGAACAACAATACCAGCGTTTCTCACAAACTACGCACTGTAATAATACCTACGCAGCGTGCCAGCCTCTTGATGCGCCAAAGGTTACTCGAAATTTCTCGCAAAAGCAAGCTATTCCATTTATTACAGGGAGCTCTAAATTTTCTACGGCAGGCTGTTCCCAGTCCAGACTTACAAGAATGCCAGCTGAAGTCCGGTAGAGTCTCTCTAAGTGAACTTCGTTCGTCTCCTCTATTTATCTAAAAATTCACTGGATTCACGAACTCTCAAGGGTCGAGTCCAAACCACTGAGGCAGAGGAACCCCTCGGGTTCGTCTAGCCACGGTGAAAGCACGCACAACTTACACCACAATTTACCACTTTTACTCAAAAAACGCCCTCGCGCACGCTTTTCACAGTTCTCTCTGTTTTCTCTATCGGGTGCTCTTCGCCTCCGCACAGCTTGCTTCGGCCGGTGTTTACTCAGCCTCTCAAGCGGCGGGCAGAACTTTCGCCCCCCCGCACAGCCTGCTCTCTATATATCATACACTTTATACACTTACACAACTTACAAATACAGCGCGCTGATCACACAATGCAACACACAGCAACACAGTGTCCGGACACCACTCACACACGCACAAACAGAAGAAACATACGCGAATTCAGCTCTGCCCTATCAGAATCTGAATTCTAATACACGCATACACGGGTTCACCCGGCTTACACCCGGAGCCGCTGGCAGTCCTGCTCTATCAGGACGACGAGGGGACGAGCTCCGTCTCTAATACAGCCGCTCTATCAGCTGCAGCTAGCTTACCTCGGAGCCGCTGGCAGTCTTGCTCTATCAGGACGACGATGGAACGAACCCCGTCTCTAATACGGCCGCTCTATCGGCCGCTCTATCGGCCGCTCTATCGGCTGATCTCCAGACGTCTCTGGGTCGTTAATTCTCTTGTTCTTTCCTTGTTCTTCCCTCCTCCCCCCCAGGGGCCCCTAGTACATACCGTGTCCTTCTCCGCGGCCAGCAGGTTCTTGTCTGTCCCGGCAGGAGGCAAGTCGAGGTGAGCGGAACTTCCTCCAGGAAAATCCTGGGGTGCGCCTAGGAGTCCGTCGGTCCCCCCCTGCCCCTGCGGGGACAGAGATGGAGACGGAAAGTATCTCCTGAATCTCCTGGCTGGCTCGCCAGAATGATTTGCGGAGAAAGGAAGAAACCTCACAACTTGTAAAAGTTGTAAAGCCCGGTATGCCTTTATTACGACGCGCGTCGGACGCAAGCCTCCCAAAAGGCGTGCGCACCCCTGGAGACTCTGAGTCTCCTTTTTATCCCCTCTTTCAAATGCATATGCATACAGTTTCAAATTAAGTTCATACATATTCATTCTACGCGACATTTAGCACTAATTCTTCTTTATCGAAGGAATTCCTAGGTCGGGGGCAGATTGACCTCGCGGTTTTCTGTTTTTCTTTCTCTGTCTCCTTGCTGTCTCTGGAATGCGGCCTCTCCTTCAGCTTTAGCTCTACAGACCCTTCACCTCTCTTAGACACTTTACCTAGTTCAGGATGGATTACTCTGTCTCAGTCTCTAGCTGGGAGTCTTGAAGCCAGGCTCCTTTCAGCTGGATGCACGGCTGCCAGAGCTTCTCTGAGGTACTGCGAGTCCGTTCTCGGGCTGCAGAGTCACTTTGCCCACCCAGGGACGCCAATGTATTGGAATATGAATCCCAATATAACCAGTTAGATGGTGCCTGGGCCAGTTCTGACCTTCGCTGCTGGGCCAAAGGCAGCACTGCGGTGTTTTACCCCAGAGATACCTTGGCTGCTGGAGAGAACAGCGGGGCAAGTCCAGGCTGTCAGGACTCCGTATACCTCAGGAGAGAGAGCTTCTGGTGATGGTGGAGAGAAAGGGAGCAGATTCTGCTAGAAGGTTGCCAGATGTTTATTCCGTGGGTACAGAGCTGTCTGCACCAGGCCACTGCTGCTAACAGAATGGAGGCCGCATGGT